>NW_022631075.1:5541610-6070503 GCF_010015895.1 Lontra canadensis | reverse complement strand
ATACATATATATGGATATATATTTATATGTGTGCATATATATAATTATATAGTATACATAATATATATTTATTTTTCCAAATAGGTCAGTATATAGTAATATATATATATATATATACCTTTCTACTATAAGGTGTTAGGAGGACAGCAAGGTGTTCACCTTTACCTTGTTTCTACTATTTCAGCATCTAAAACATCAAATAGGAAAAATCATCTGGAATGTTCCATTTTGTTATGCATGATATGTTCATGTACCTTTTATATTCCCCTTCTAGGTAATAGGGGCATTTGAAGGCAGTATCCCTTTCTGGTTCATCTTGTTATCCCTTCAGTTTCAGACAACAGTATATTCACTCCATATAGATTTGTCCCATCCTTTGGGGTAGAGTTCCTCAGGTCTGCCTTTCTTCTTACAGTTTATTCACTATAATCTCTGACAAATCTACCTACTGCTTGTATAGGTCTCAAAGATAGTAGGTAGAGATGACCTCAAATAAGAGAGCATAGTGCCAGAAATGTAATTTTCATGCATAATCAAAGTGTATATACACAAAAGTTGCCAGAGAAGGTTTTGGATAAACTGTATGGTGCAGAAAAGCAAAACCACTAAAGCCAAGTATTCGTTTTTGTCAGGAGCTAGCTCTACTCTTGGACATAAGGTGATCAGAAAATATAGTATTTTCTCTTTTATGTTAATGCTTTTATTCTAAATGCATTTTTACATGAAGAGTGAGGACAAGTATATCTAGAAGATCTCTAGAATACTTAAATACTATTATTTACTCTCTTCTCTCCTGTGTTATTAAAGATTATTTTTTTTGTTTACTTGTTTTTTGCCTTTCACCCCCATCAAATTGAAAGGTCCATAAAAGCAGAGATCATATCTTTTTTGTTTGTTTGTTTGTTTTTTGTTAACCAGTATATACTCCACATAGTAAAATGTTGAGCAGGTAGAAGAGTGTTCAATAAATGTATATTGTATTAATGAATAAATGGGATTTTTTACATTGTTATAGAATTCACATTTTTTGCAAGTGGATGATCAAAATTTAACTTAGAATTAGGGAAAAATACACATTATAATAAAATTTTAAGACTTTTTCCTTTAAGTAAACATGATATACTGAATATTTTATCAAATAACTAAAGATTCTGCTGAATTTCTGATTATTTTAAATTCAATTTGATTTATATTCATAATTTGCGGAACTAAATAAACCCTACCCAATTATTTTTCATTCACTATATACAATGATGTACTGCTTTTTCTTAAAAAAAAAAAAGAAAAAAGAAAAAGAAAAATGAATGAGGAAGTGACTTAATATTTTACTTTGGAAGTATAAGTCTTATTTTTCTTTTGCATATGAGCTGAATTTCACTGATCTACTTAGATGAAATTCAGCTAAAATTTAATTATGAAAAAGGAACTGTATTAAGCAAGATTCTCCAGAGCAATTGGCAATTGGAAACCCAGGTATGCTGATGGTATATTTCCAGTCCAAGTCCAAAGGTCTGAGAACTAGAACAGCTGATGGTTTAGTTCCAGTTTGATCCCAAAAGCCTGAGAACCAGAAGAGGTGGTGGTCTAAGTTCCAATCTGAAAGCCATGATGCCTGAGACCCATGAAAGTCTGATATTTCAGTTCTAGTCTAAAAGCAAGAAAAGTTCCATGTGCCAACTCAGTCAGATAGGAATAGTTCCCACTTACTTAGGATATAAGAATGTTTAGCTTCCTTGCATTAGGGAAGGCAATGAGTTTGTTCAAAATACCAATTCAAATCTCAGCCCAGTGGTGCCTGGGTGGCTCAGTGGGTTAAAGCCTCTGCCTTTGGCTCAGGTCATGGTCCCCAGGTCCTGGGATCAGGCCCCACATCAGGCTCTCTGCTCAGCAGGGAGTCTGCTTCCTCCTCTCTCTCTGCCTGCCTCTCTGCCTGCTTGTGATCTCTGTCTGTCAAATAAATAAATAAAAACTTCAAATCTCAGCCCAAACACCCTCACAGATACATCCAGAATGATATAATTTTTTTTCAGAATGATATTTGACAAATATCTGAGCACCCTATGGCCCACTCAATTTGTAATATAACAGTCATAATTGCATCTACTCCCACCAAGGAACTTTTGAGATGTTATAAATAATAACTTTTATTATTGTTGCCTTGCTCTGCTTAGCTCAGTCAAATCTTGAATTTTTGCAAAAACTATCTTGTAATCGTAATATATTAAAGTGAACTAGCAGTTCTACAGAGTTCAGCTAAGTTTATCCACAGAGAATAGTGTGATTATCTAATATAATATATTTTTGGTTATAAAGAGCTATTACATAATTGGTTAATTTTGTAACATCTAGTAAATTATGGAAATTACTTCCTTGAGTTTTCTCTACTGACCTACAAATAGGAGCAGTTCTGCAGCATAACTTCAAAAAAAAAACCCTCCAGTTATTAGAATATTTAGAATAAAAGAAGCTTCTTGTTGAATCAGGATAAATGGGAGAACATGGATATCTGCCTCCTCTCTTTACTACCTCTTTATCACCTCCTATACTCAAGACAATTCTAAGGCTCCCACACAGAGGGCTGGGGTTATATAAAATAGAATTTGGTGATCACTATGTGTTAAGGTAGTCAAATTGTGACTATATATGCTATGGAAAAGATATTACAGTAGTGGATTCACCAGACTTTTTTTCACATGGCATCATCTACAGTCTCCAGAAGATTTGCTAAAAGCACAAGGCTATATCTGATATTTTAGAAGATCTTAAAATGGCACAGTATTTGACTTGCAAGAGTGTGGGTTCACTTCTGATAGAATCTGTACTATCTTTTAAACTGTGCTAATGTGTGATGAGAAATTCATGGGGACTGGGCTAAGAGGATGCACCCATTTGGAAAAATAAATTTGGACCTTAGTGTGCCTTAACTCAAACTGGACATCTGATTCTGTCTAAGTCTACCCCTTACAATAGCTAAAATAAGTTGCTTGTAAAACACAATCTTCTGGGACACCTGGGTGGCCTAGTCAGTTAAATGTCCAACTCTTGATTTTGGCTCAGGTTGTGATCTCAAGGTCCTGGGATTGAGTCCCACATGGGACTCCCCACTCAGCAAGGAGTCTGCTTGTCTCACTCTCCCTCTGCCTTGCCCCATACATGCCTTCTCTCTCTAAAATAAATAAATCTCTCTCTATCTCTCTCTTTTTTTTTTTTTTTTAAAGACAGGCTTCCCGCACGTCTGTCCCACATTGTTTTGCCTCTGTGGAGTTTAACAATTAGTAAAGAATAATGCATGTAGAAATTCATAGGACTATTAGGAAGATCAGTCCTGGTGAACTAAATAGATCATTTTAACCATGTGTAGCTGATTTACAGATTTAGGTGTTGTAATTTAATTACTATAACTTAACTTTCAAGGGAATTAGAGTTGTATCTTGGATTCCAGATAATGTCTTCTAATTCAGTCTCTTTAGTTTGAAAGTTTTGTTTTATTTTTTTCCATTCATTGTAAATACTGATTGTTATATAGTTGGATTATTTTAGCAGTAGCACTGGTACTTAAATATATTGCAGAAAATGAGGAAACAGGGGCTGAGATAGTAAAGCATTTTACCCTGACTGTACCAAACTTGAGCATTTTTTCTATCATAGCACAGAACAAAGGCTTTTCTATAAACTGCAGTAGGTATCTCCTCAACAAATGTTTCCTTCCAGGACAAGGATTTAAACTTTTTCTTTTGATTTGACATTGTCCCTCATTGTCTCAAGTTCAGCATTCTATACCAATGGTTATACTTAGAGCTTTTCTGAGGGCCTTCTGAGCAGTATAAGAATTAAATTGGATCAGTCCTTCTCTTATGAAAGTTCTTCCAATTCATTTCATTGATTCAGTTTTTATTGACCTAAACCTCACTGGGTTCTTCCTTGGCTCTAATCTCTCTAAGGGGAGGTTATAAATACCTGAAAGATGTGTTTAAGCTTTGGCAATGGTTTTAATTAACCATACAGATGTCAGATACTAATGATACTGTTGGGGAATAGAACTGATACTTCCTATATAGACTCACTGTTCACATGTTCTTTTTATGGAGTTGTATTTTAACATATTGCATCTGACATTGTTAGTATACAGTTCAAGGCAAATTAATCTTGTGTGGTAGAATGTGCGTAGACTTTGGAAATAGCCTGGTCTTAAGTCTTAGCTCTATCACTTAGTGATTGTATGGTCTTAAGCAAGCTACTTACCCTTCCCAGGTTAAATTTTTGTCATTAAGACAATCATGGTACCACATGCATTCACTCCTCAGCAACCCCTATATGGGAGCATGCATACACACACACACACACACACACACACACACACAAAACAATGCATGTGTGTGCATGCATACACACATGCACATAAAACAGATAAGGAAAATAGTATTAAAATCACAAAACACTATTTTATTGTTTCTCCATGAAAATTTGCTCCTTGAATTTTGAAGAATTTTTATGTTGTTTCTAAATGAAATGTGAGAGGGGATTTTTCAATGTCAATGTGACTTTATTTGTTCACAAGTTAAATTCTATGTATATTTATTAGAACCAAATTAAGATTATGAAGGAAAACTGAAAAACAATCTGAGGATATTGAAGGGGCAGGGGGTGGGAGGTTGGGGAAGACTGGTGTTGGGTATTATGGAGGGCACATGTTGCATGGAGCACTGGGTGTGGTGCATAAGCAATGAATTCTGTTACACTGAAAAGAAATTAAATTTTAAAAAAATTATGAAGGAACTTACATTATGGTGCTCAATATGTGATGGTAATATAAGCCTATGAATAGCAAGGCATTTATTCATTTGTTTATTTTTAAGCACTCTAATACTTTTTAAATATTTTATTTATTCATTTGATAGAGAGAGACAGTGAGAGAGGGAACACAAACAGGGGGAGTGGGAGAGGGAGAAGCAGGCTTTCCGCTGAGCAGGGAGACTGATGTGGGGCTCAATCTTAGAACCCTGGGATCATGACCTGAGTCAAAGGCAGACAGTTAATGACTGAGCCACATAGTCACCCCTAGCAAGGCATTTTAATGTAATGGCTTAATAATCTTATTAAATATATTCTTGTCACCCTACTGTTGGTTGGAAAATAAACCTAGTGCTTTTATTTTAAATGCAACTGTTTAAAGATTAAAATGCTTCCTTTTACCCAGCTGCAGTTTGGAAACAGAGTTATTGCCAAATACCAGAAGGTGCAAACTAATACACATTTTAAAGCTTTTTCCTTTTTTTTTTTTTGCCATCAATATAGAACATTGTAATTGAATAAAAAGGTGGTCATAAAAAATAAAATTAACATAGAATTTTATTGTTGAAGTTAGGAAAACTCCTTTTATATTCCCTTCATCTTTCTTTCTTTCTTTCTTTCTTTCTTTCTTTCTCTTTCTTTCATTCTTTCTTTTTTTCTTTTTTTAGAGAAAGTGGGAAAAAGGGGAAGAGGTGCAGAGGGAGAGGAAGAGAATCTTAAGCAGGTTCCATGCCCATCTTGTAAGCCAACTCTGGGCTCCATGTCACAACCCTGAGATCATGACCTGAGCCCAAATCAAGAGTCATATGTTTAACTGACTGAACCACTCATGTTCCCCCATTTATGCTTTTCTCATCTTGCTTTTCAGGTTGTCCATTTTGGATGGTTGGTTTGCTATGAGTGCATGTCATATATTGCTAATAGAAAATTAGACATTGTTGCTTTTTCTACAGTCTCAGATTTATAGATGTGAGGCTGTGTAGAGATTTAATTTAAAGACAGCTCATTAATTTGAAATTCTTGTGGTAAGCTTACAAAATAGAAAAAATAACATTAAAATGAATCACAATCGACACTTTAAGAGGTTGTTTTGGCAATCGTTCCTTTTCAGGGTGCAAAACTAAAAAAAAGTACTTTAAATTTTAACAAAAAAAATTATTTGATATAATCTTCTGTTGGGATAAGACATATGTAAAGGAATACTAGTAATCAAAAAGATCTCAGATTTGTCTTCCATTAAAGGACTTGTAAAGGAACACAACCATCTCTGAAGAGCAATTCTAGTTTAATTCAGGAAATGATTTTTAGTTATGCTAGAATGATAGAGGAAAAACTGAAGGAAAAAAAATTGAGTTAGTGAAATAATAAAGCATTTTTGAAAGTTAACTGTACTCTATCTTTGTGTTTCCAGATAATAATGCTTTATAATTTTCAGGTGTTTTACAACCAATATATCAATCACGTCAGTGCAGCATGCAGGTACTTTTAGGATAGAGCTTAGGAGAAATTTAGATGTATAAAACAACCCTATATAACAATTAGTAACAAGCAATAAAAGAATACCATGAATGATTAGAACATGCTAATATACAATTTTTGCACACAAACCAATTCAGCATTCTTTTCTTTCATCTCTAGAAATATTGTTATTTAAATATTTACTATTCAAGTGCAGATTCATTCGTTCTAAAATTTGTAAATTAAAAAAAACTATATCATGTTTTAAATGTGTGAATGAAAAGATTCAAGTTTCCAAATTTAAATTTTTCAAATTTTATTTGAAGAGACATGTGTCTTCAAACTCAAAATCTTGAAGCAGATATTATTTTATTTTAACTATTTAGAGCTTCCTCATCTCCAAAATGTGTTCAGATTAAGTTGGATATAGTATAGTTGGTAAAACATAAAAAGTTTCTTTAGGTTTAAGAATACATTGCAGGTTTATAAAAATTTAAGCTTTCTTTTAGAAAACGTCATTGCATATATGTGTGAATATGTGAATGGATGAGTATGATATTCTTTTAAACTGTTGAGCTAGGTTAGTGATAGCAGTTTAAGAAAACATGACTTTCTTGCATATATATCAAATCACTTTATAGTGTTGTATCTGGGGATGACTAGACTTTGAAATACTTCTTAAATTGATAATGTCAGGGTCTCTAGTCAAACTCTTCAAGTTCTACTGGCTTAACATTTGATTTGCTTTAATAAGGGTTATGGAAAAAGAAAAACTATTGGGACTCCATTTAGAGGTGTCTGGCAACAGACAGGTAGGAATGTCTTTGAATTACTATTTTTCATTACTGGAAGGTCCCTTAAGACCTCATTGGGAAGAATTCTGTCTGCCCCAGGTAAGAGTCTCCTAGCAGTTTAATGTGCCAATGAGTTGTGCTCAACAGCTCAGGATCATCATATTGCAGCTATTGAATAGTTCCAGACCATATGTTTCAAAGGATGGGGAATGTGATATGTGACATATTTCCAAAGAATGGTGATGAAGAACATTAATATGCTGATAATGTAGAGGGGGAAATATAAAAAACTGAATTATGTGAGATCAACAATGCCTTAAGATGGGGAAAAATTTATATAAGCAATGGGCACCTCACAGAGTATACAATTACATGTCCGCTATAGTCCCTCAATACTAAAGTTAACAGTTCTTGTCACATTTAAACACCAACCCTTGGAATAATAGACTACACATGCACTTTTAAGAGAGATGGTGATAGAGCCTAGTTACCTTCTCTTTCAGATAAGGATTAATATATGTTCTATCCTAAGGAGTCATCTTCAAAATCTGTCTTGACTAAAATTAACTGAAGCCTTATTAGCTTCTGAGGTTGTTGTCATAATTTTGAAAAATAAAGCAAGATCCTAAATATGATGCTTTTAAATAAAAAATGATGGGGAAAAAGTGCATTTTCTTTTTTGTCTTGAGAGCCCTCCTCTTATAAGGTAAAGAACTCAATTTACATTCATTTTTGAAGAAGCTAAGTAAGATGTGTGACATATGTTACACACATGCACTTAGCATAGAATGTAGTTTGTCATAGAATGATGACATAGCTCTGAGGTAGGGTTAAGTAAGACCTTTAGAGGTCCAAAGGACTTAAAATAAAATCATTCCCCACTCCCATCATTGATATATAATTAAATACAAGTTTAAAGAAACCCCATGGTGCCTACCTTGATGATATCAAATTATTTTAAAGAAATGTTTTAGTGGTCCTATTTTGACAGTATCCTTAGCATGTGTATCTACCTATCAGATAGTTCAACATGTAATTTTCAATATTACAGTTCAGTAGACCATGGCAAGGCCAGCTGCCCTGGTTAAAGGATAGAAAGAAAATATAGGGATAGAAATATTTTCCATAGGAGATGCATGAACGCCTCACCGATGGGGGGAATTTAAATGAAGTGTGGGAGTTGACCATGTGGGTAGCTGAGGAAGTGTTTCCTAGGCATAGGAAAGAGCAGAGGTAAATATTCTGAGCCTGGACCATACATTTTATGTTTGGGGCATAGCAAGGGGCTAGAGAAGAATGAAGAGTGAGGGAGGAAATTTCAGGTAAGAAATACAATATGAAAATGCTGAGAATAACAGATGGCTCTCAGGTATCAGGATTATTGCCCTTCAGAAATCAGACAGTAATCCTTAAATGACACTCAGAATATCAGTTTGTAGCTAAATCTGTGTCCAGCATCAACTGCATCAACGTGGCTTTTTGATCTCTGAAGGTCACTGTATAGACTGGGAACACAAGGAACTCAAGATGTCTAACATAAGTAACATTATGTTTACATGAAGGGGACAAATGGATAAAAGTTAGAATTCTGAAAAACCCAAGGCAAATAAAAGAGACAGTTTTTATTTTTTTTTACCTTTAAGCACATGACAACAAATTCAATGCTATCAGTTCAACTCACAAACTGATCATCATTTTGCATAAGGTATAGAGAAATTGATTGGATCTATTAAAATACAGAAACTTAGAGTTGTACACAAAGGAGACCAGTGAATGATAAAACCCATTGACAGCACTGACAGCTAACACATTTTTATTACCTCACAGTGTTATTTGAGTACAATGGCATATGGACATGAGCAGAATCTCTAAGGCCAGAAAAGAGCACTGGGTGTATAATAAAAATTCAGTGAAATATATGGTCATAGTCATAGAAGAATACTGAATTTACCAATTTAAAACATGATCAGATAATCAATTTTATCCAGTTTTTGTCTTCACTAAATTGGAGACTGAACAGACCAAACTGACTAATAGTTTGGATTTGGAGGCATTATATAGCACTATATTAGCATGAATCATGCCAGGTTCAAGCATTAGCATTAATCATTCCAGGTTCAAGCAATTAGTGAAAATTGGTCAAGAGAATTGTTTTATCTTTCTTTTATTTATTTTTTAAAATTTTATTTTAGAGAGAGAGGGAGACAGCACAAGCAAGAGGGGCAGAGGAAGAGGGAGATTGAACAAGCAGACTGTACAAGCATGGAGCCCAATGCAGGGCTCAATACCATGACCCCGCAATCAGATCTGAGCTGAAACCAAGAGTCAGCATATACCCAACCGTGCCATCCAGTTGTCCCCAGAATGGTTTTAAAAAGTCAAATTTGTTGTTTGACATTGTGAAATTATAACCTAAATATGCTTCAATGAAAATACTTGATCATATATGGAGATAAAGCCCATAGGTTTGGGGCGCCTGGGTGGCTCAGTGGGTTAAAGCCTCTGCCTTCAGCTCAGGTCATGATCCCAGGGTCCTGGGATCGAGCCCCACATTGGGCTCTCTGCTCAGCAGGGAGCCTGCTTCCCTCTCTCTCTCTGCCTGCCTCTCTGCCTACTTGTGATCTCTGTCTGTCAAATAAATAAATAAAATCTTTAAAAAAAAAGCCCATAGGTTTTTCTCTCTTAGATCAAAGGTTTAGAACTGTCTTATTACACAATTTACATTCATATATACTGCTTTATACTTTTCCAATACTTTTATATATGTTCACCTTTTTAAAAAGATTTTATTTATCTTATTTTATGAGAGAGAGAATGAGAGAGAGAGAGAACACAGGCAGGGGGTGTGGCAGGCAGAGGGAGTGGGAGAAGCAGACTCCCTGCTGAGGACCCTGGGATCAGGACCTGAGCAGAAGGCAGATGCCTAACCAGCTGAGCCACCCAGGTGCCCTATATTCACCTTCTTGATGAGATTTCTGTTCCCTTCCTGTTTAAATGAAAGCCCTTCTCCTGCCCTGCCTTATTCCACACTTGAATTTCCTAATCCTGTTCCATTTTTCTCTGTAATCTTATCACCTTACATTATACTATATTAATTACATGCTTTAAAAAAATTTTTTCCCTCCCCCTTCTAATATCTAAACCCCATAGCAACATGGCTGGGTGACTTGACAGGGGACATAGATAAAATTAGTAGCAATTGAAAGCAAACTAAAACACAGTGTCCTGATTTCCAGACCTATATTTCCCTTGCAGAATCCAATTTCTCTTTTGACAATCATTCTCAACTTAGAGCTGCTCATTAGAATTACTTTTGGTACTCTAAAAAATTATGCCTGCATCCACTCCCAGAAAATCTTGATGCAGACTGGGGATCATGATTTTTATCTCATTGTCCTCCTCAATAAATTAAATCCACTTTTCAAACAAATGTTTCAACAATAAATTGGATGAGAATCAGACAGAACTGAGTTCAAATCCTAATATTTATTTTATCATGTCAAGGTCCTCAACCTGTAAACCTCAATTTCCTCAGCTCTCAAATAGGTATAGTGATACCAAAATCATAGTGAAATGCAGGGATCAAATGAGATAGTGTTTATGAAAGATTCTGACACATAATAGATGCTCAATAAATGTTACTTTTATGTCTCTTCCCTCTTTTGTTTCTTTCTGCCTGCAACATTTTTGACTATTTAAACATAGTACTGCACCCTAGTGATATTGCAGAGTTATTAATATGTGTAGCTACTGATGTTGTCATTATGATTTTACTTTTTATTAATCTCTGTTATACCAGTATCTGAGATTCTGTTTTAATAAGAACTATCAACTCAAAAAAAAAAAAAGAATAACTATCAACTCATGCTTTGAGTATAATTAGGATCATGCAATGAGTTTTATGAGTTTACAGTATTTATTTTCATGGGTCAATAAATAAGCATGTTTGTTTGGGTTTGATTTTATTTTGCCATCTCCCAGTGTTTGCAGATTGGGTCTGTTTTGAGGAATTTAATGTTTAGCCAGGCAGTTAGGCAGATTATAAGTCTGCCTTGGCCTTTACTTCTTGTTTGCACAGAGCCTTAGGGTAAACCAGAGGTAGGAGCTTAGTGTCTTCTCAGTTTTTTTGTGAACATCTTTCTCGCAACTAGACATACCTATGGCTTTCTACATTCCCTAGAGTATACAGGTGCTTTTCAAAGCTCTTATTCCTGGAAATATATCATTCTCTATCTTCTTTCTTTCTAAACTTTTTGGCATATTGTCTATCCAGTTATCCCTTGCTTATAGCAGCAGTGGCTAATACACTTGCTTTAATGCTAGTCAGAATGCTGCTTTAGCCCTGGAGAAGCTCTGTGGCAGGAAAAACAAGTTCAAAACCTTGGGCCCATCTCTCAAGGAGCCACCAGACAGATGAAAACACACAACCAGAATTCGTTAAGTTCTGTATGTCTTCCTCTGATACCTGTAGCCAGGAACATAAATGCAAGTTGTCATCATCAAAACAGAGTGGAGAGTGGGAGATGTTAACAGGGTAAGTTAAAAATGTCACATATTTTCTTATGTAGATTCATTACATTTTCCTCATTAAGCACACTGTGGTCATTTTAAGTTTTTAATTTCATTCCAGAGATCTGAGAAAGTTGATTCTGACAGTTTCCCACCTTATTTATTGCTTTTGTGAAGGGACAGAGTTTTGGATTTCCCTACCTTGCAATTTTTGGTGACTTCTTTTCATAAGGATCAATTTAGTTTATAGATCAATTTAATGAGAATTTCTATTTTCCCAATATTGAGCTTTTATTTATTTTTTTAAAAGAATTTATTTATTTATTTGACAGACAGAGATCACAAGGAGGCAGAGAGGCAGGCAGAGAGAGAGGAGGAAGCAGGATCCCTGCCGAGCAGAGATCCCAATGCGGGGCTCGATCCCAGGACCCTGGGATCATGACCTGAGCCGAAGGTAGAAGCTTTAACCCACTAAGCCACTCAGGAGCCCCCCAATATTGAGCTTTTAAATAGGAAACATGAATTTTCTCTCCTTTTATTTAGATCATTTTTAATATCTCTCAGCAATGGTTTCTAATTTTCAGTGTACAGATCTAGCAATTCTTTTGTTAAATTTATTTCTAAGGCTTTTAAATGATATTTTGAATGAAATATTTTTTATATTTTTATTTTCAGTTTTTCTGTTATTAATATATGCAAATACATTTGCTTTTTATGTATTGTTTTTATATTCTGCAACTTTTTTAGATGTGTGTATTAGTACTAATAATGAGGGTGTGTATGACAGTCTTTTTTTTAGGATTTTCTACATAAAAGATCATGCCAATAGGACTTTTTTTTTTGCTTTCTTCTTTCCATTCGGCATGTTTTCATCCCCTCCCCTCTTTTTTTTATTGCACTGATTAAAATCACTATTATAATGTTGTATAGAAGTAGTCAAAGTAATCAAGACAGTATGGTACTGGCACAAAGACAGACACATAGATCAATTGGACAAGATAGAGACCCCAGAAATGGACCCTCAATTCTATGGTCAACTAATCTTTGAGAAAGCAGGAAAGAATATCCAATGGAAAAAAGTCTGTTCAACAAATGATGTTGGGAAAATTGGACAGCCACATGCTGAAGAATGAAACTGGACCATTTTCTTACACCATACACAAAATAAACTCAAAATGGGTGAAGAACTAAATGTGAGACATGAATCCATCAAAATCCTAGAGAAGAAGACAAGCAGCCATCTCTCTGCTCTTGGGCACAGCAACTTCTTGTCAGACATATCTCCAAGGGCAAGGAAAACAAAGGCAAAAATGAACTATTGGGACTTCATCAGGATAAAAACCTTCTGCACAGCAAAGGAAACAGTCCACAAAACCGAAAGACAACCAATAGAATGGGAGAAGATTTTTGCAAATGTCTTATCAGATGAAGAGCTAGTATCCAAACTCTATAAAAAAAACGTATTAAACTCAACAGCCAAAGAACAAATAATCCAGGCAAGAAATGGGCAGAAGACATGTACAGACATTTCTCCCAAAACATACAAATGGCCAACAGACACATGGAAAAATGCTCAACATCACTTGGCATCAGGGAAATACAATTAAAAACCATAATGAGATACCACCTCACACCAGTTAGAATGGCTAAAATTAACATATCAGGAAATAGCATATGTTGGTGAGGATACAGATAAAGGGAAGCTCTCTTAAACTGCTGGTGGGAATGCAAGCTGGTGCAGAAATTTTGGAAAACACTATGGAGTTTCCTCAAGACATTAAAAATAGAACTACTCTGTGACCCAGCAACTGCACTACTAGGTATTGACCCAAAGAGACAAATGTAGTAACAAAGAGGCATATGCATCCCAATGTTCATAGCAGCAATGTTCACAATAACTTAACTATGGAAAGAGTCCAAATGTCCATCGACAGATGAATGCATAAAGAAGATAAGATTTATATATACAATGGAATACCCCTCAGACATCAAAGAAAATGAAATCTTGCCATTTGCAACAACATGGGTGGAACTAGAGGGTATTATGTTAAGTGAAATAAGTCAATCTGAGAAAGACAAATACCATGTGATCTCACTCATATGTGGAATTTAAGAAAGAGAACAGATGAACATAGGGAAAATGTAGGAAAAATAAAATAAGACAAAAACATAGAAGGAACAAACCATAAAAGACTCGTAATCATAGGAAACAAACAGAAGGTTTTTGGAGGAGAGGTGGGGAGATTAGGTAACTGGATGATGGGCATTAATGAGGGCATGTGATGTAGTGAGCACTGGGTGTTCTTTACAACTGATGAGTTACTGAACTCTACCTGTGAAACTAATAATACACTATGCATTAATTAATTGAATTTAAAGAGGAGACAAGATGGCAGCAGAGTAGGGGACCTCATTTCATCTGGTCCCTCTAATTTAGCTGGATATCTATCAAACCATTCTGAACACATAAAAATTCAACCTGAGAAAGAAGAAGATTTATCTGGATCTCCACAAGCAGAGAAAGGACTAATTTTTTCAAGAGGGATGTGGAATCTTCAGGGGAAATATCTGAAGATAAGCAGAGGGGGGTGGGAGCCTCCATATGCTGGCCACTGGAAAGTGATATAACGCTGGAGCAAAAAAAAAAAAAAAATCAGGACCCTTCCAAATCTACTCTAATGAGAGACACCTCTTTCTGAAAAGGGCACAGGGGGCAAGTAGGGTAGAATTCTAGGTGGATCACTGTGGTCGCGGGATTCCAGAAGACACAGAAAGTGTGGGAGAGCCCAAACTGATAGAGTGCCCAAGCAGTGGTGCAGGGAGATTCATTGTGGTCAACGAGCCCAGAGGGGACTTTTAGCTCTGGACACAATACACTGCAAGCCAAACTGGTAAGGAGGCCACCCTATGCTTGACCATCCTGAAAAGGACCAAAAGGTGCAGGTTAACATCCTAGGGGAGATATTATGCCCACAAAAGGGACAGTTCTCGAGACAGGGTGTTCCATAGCGAGACACTGGGGGGGGCATCCAGCATGACCTAGGTGTTGCAGAGGAGTGTGCATGCATGAGGTCATGACAAATATCAGTTGCAGAGTCACAAGGTGCAGAGGTGTTTGTGGGTTCCCATGGCTTCCCCAGGAGAAGTGCAGCCAGCAGGAGTCATGGGATTCACTGGCTTGGCACACATAGAGCCTGTGTCCACAACTGGGCAACTGTTTTCATGACAGTATAACCCCCAAGAGACACTGAGGCAGCACTCACCATGACCTGGGAGCTGTGGAAGAGGGTACACGTGTGAACCCATGGGCTCTAGCAATTGCAAAGTCACAAAGTGCAGAGACACTCATGGGTCCCCATGACTCCCCCAGAAGAACTGTAGTGGGAATGAATTGCCTGGTCTGTCGAGTTTTTTAAGTGTTGGGTGGAGATGGATTGATCTGGATAATTTGCTGCAGATGGAGTGGGAAGCTCAATATTGTGGCTCTGGGCCAGAGATTCCTGCAGGGCCATGTTTGCTCTGACCCTCTAAAAAGAAGCAGGAAGATGTCAGGGAACAAAAGCCACACAACCAACCAGCTCCCATTAAGCCCAACCATCTGACAAGAGTGGGACAACTCCACCCAGGCAAGGACACCTGAGAAGCCTAGCTGCACCCCTTGCCCAGAAGAAAGACTAGAAGAACAGGTGAATGATAAGCTTATATCCCATAGGACTGTAAAACTCTAGCACTGGGGGAAAATAATATAGGGAGCTCTAGATGTTCCTTCATCAATTGCTTATACTTCAGGTTAAAATTTTAAATTCTTTTTTAGTTTCCATATATATTATTTTTTCTTAAATTTATTTTTTCACATATATGTTTTCTAGATTTATGCCCCATATTAGCCTGTTTTTCTTTTCTTATTTTATTTTTTCAGTGTTCCAAAAATTAAAAAAAAAATTAAAAAAGAACATAGGTTGGAAATGCAAAACTATTTGAAACAGGAGCAGGGTTATATATATATATATATATATATATATATTTGAAACAGGAACAGGATTTATATATATATATATTAATATATTAATATTTATATCATATATATTATTCATATATATGATATATAAATGTATTAATATTTATATATTATATATAATTTTATATATACCCTTATATATTATATATGAATATTAATTAATATATTATATACATACATATATATAAATCCTTCTCCTGCTTCAAATAGTTTTGTATTTCTAACCTATGTTCTTTTTTTTTTTTATTTTTTTAAATTTCTTTTCATTGTACCAGAATTCATTGTTTATGCACCACACCCAGTGCTCCATGCAATCCGTGCCCTCCCTAATACCCACTACCAGGGTAACCCAACTTCCCACCCCCTGCCCCTTCAAAATCCTCAGATTGTTTTTCAGAGTCCATAGTCTCTCGTAGGTCATCTCCCCCTCCAGTTTCCCTCAACTCCCTTCTCCTGTCCATCTCCCCATGTCCTCCATGTTATTTGTTATGCCCCACAAATAAGCAAAACCATATGATAATTGACTCTGCTTGACTTATTTCACTCAGCATAATCTCTTCCACTCCCATCCGTGTTGCTACAAAAGTTGGGTATTCATCCTTTCTGATGGAAGCATAATACTCCATCGTGTATATGGACCACATCTTCCTTATCCATTCGTCCGTTGAAGGGCATCCTGGTTCTTTCCACAGTTTGGCGACTGTGGTCATTGCTGCTATGGACATTGGGGAACAGATGGCCCTTCTTTTCACTCTGTCTGTATCTTTGGGGTAAATACCCAGTAGTGCAATTGCGGGGCCATAGGGAAGCTCTATTTTTAATTTCTTAAGGAATCTCCACACTGTTTTTCAAAGTGGTTGCACCAACTTTCATTCCTAGCACAGTTGTATTATTTTAAACTTAAGACTCCACTCTAATATTTATTTCCTGTTGGGCAGTGAACAAACTGTCTAGAAATAATGAACATTTTTTGTGGTGCAAAATGGTTTGCAGAAGGAAATTAAAATAATAGTTCTAAGAAGAAAAACACAAGCAACCTATTTGTATTGCCTGTTATCACTGGTAAAGACGAATCAGGAAAAATAATGAAGATTTTTTTTCGGACTATTGATAGTCCATCTTTAGATGCTTTAATTTTACTTCTTATCCCATATTATCTGTATGGCCATAATTTTCACTAACAGGTGCTATTTTTCTAATTGGGAGTGAATGAATCATTGAATATTAGAATTACAGGGGGATCACTGTATCCATTTAGTTAGAAAAGATGACATGTAAAACTATATGCCTTACATATATGATAACTAAAAGAATCTTTTAGGAGAAAAGTTAAAAGTAAGATTTCTGTTTTCATTCCAAATAAGTGCCTTTTAAATATAGGTCACCTGGAATAAACTGTCAAGAGATCATGAATGTTGGAAATTCAGATTTCCAAGATTCACAGTTCAAAGTTACCAAACTAAAACAGAAGATTTTCTTCTGTTACTTACAACAATGTCTGTCATATAGTAAGTCCTTTTAGAAGTATATGTTATTTTTGTTAAATAACCCCTTTAATTTGATATCTTTGCAGTAATGAGGAAAGGCATGCCCTATTGATATTAATCTTAGTAAAACTATATAAACACTATTTTGACATTGAGCCCAAGATATACAAAGCATTTTTCAAACAAAAAAAGGAAGCATTTAGAATTTCCAGTAAATTTGACCAAACAACATTTTCAAAGTCTACATTAAATATGCTAATTATAATTTACTACATGCTCAGCATGTGCTTTGTGATTTAGATTCAGCTTTGTTTGCAAATACCTAAATAATATTTAAGTGGTCAACTTAATCAAACTTGTTTTTTCATTACATAAACCTTAAACCATCAACTCAACTTAGTCTTTCTTACAATTAAAAATATCTGTTTCCCTAGTATCTAGAAGAGTACCTAACAGATAGTACTCACTCAATAGTTGTTGAATGGATAGATGGATTCCATTTGAAATTGTGTAGGAAAAAAAATCAGCTTCATTTATGGCAGCATTCTGTTGTAAATTCAAAGTTGGCTTCAGATGTATGAGTTAAACCAGTACTAATTCACCTCCACAGAAGTTACATGTATAAAACATCTGGTTCATTTTTATCAGTTCAATCTAGTTTTTCTGGCACAGATGATATCAGGGAGATGAGGTATAAAACCTTGTGATTTAATAGACTATTTCGCTTTCTTAAAAGTTTTATTGTCGTCTTATAGTGCAGCTGAGGGAATATACCAACAACTGTTGATATTATGCATTATGTATCTCCCTCAAATCTGAATGTCCCCTAAACATTCTTTGACACTGGTCCAAAAAGAGAGTTTAAGACATGGTCATGTCAAGTTTAAGCCAATATACTATGTTAAGAATGTCATCGATATTTGACACAATTCCATGTGTCTATAGTGATGTGAATGTGACACCTCTTAACTTACTTGCAATCAACTATTACTCTGGAACACGCAGCTTCATAAAGTCCTGAATTAATCTTCTGGGAGAAGAATGCCTAATAAAGAACACAATAATGTGCAGCAGCTCTGGCAATAAATTTGATGAAAGGTTTCTTGAAAGCCACAGCAAAGGGTAAATGAGTCCACTTATTAGCTCTGTGTTGGTTTTATTTATGTTCTGTAACCTACAGGGAGATGAGAGATTTTATTTTGCTGCCTGGTCCTCTTTCCCAGGATTTCAGCATGTTGGCTCTTTGTGACCAGTGTTTGTATATTGAATGGGAAATTTTTTTCGTCTTGAGAAATGTGCTTCTTTCTTCATGAAGGAATCTTGTAGAATGTGTGTGTGTGTGTGTGTGTGTGTGTGTGTGTATGTATTGCTCCTGTTAAGAGCAGCTTGAATTTAGAGATATAGAAACTTAAATAGAAACCTTTGGGGGTAGAAATTGATTCATAACTCTTGGAATCATTGTCCAGCAAATTCATTAATATACCCAATTACAGATACCAAAGGTGTTCTTTGGGAGATATTGTGACAGAATTAGAATCATTCTAATCAAGTTTGTCTATTCACTTGTAAATTAAAGATATGCCAGCTTCTCCAAAGAAGAAAAAAAAAATGTCTAGAGTTTGAAGAAATCCAAGTGACCTCTTGCAGGAAAGCCTACTAATTGTGCAATATTTTGTGGAGAATAGCAGTGCCCTGTTAACAATATGAAAACTAATGTTACAAATGAAACCAAATATCTTTCATAGTGAGAGGGCTATTTGACATTATCTGTCAGTTAAAATTTATTTTCTCCTTATAATTTTCCATAGCTAAATGATTTTTTAAAATTCTATTCATTGTGTCTTTCTCATTGAATCAACAATGTATACACTTACAGAAAATACTTAAGAAATTTCTCACCTTCCCATGTTGTTTCTTTATTTTTCCTTCATCTCTCCTTTTCTTCCTTCTTTTCCTCTTCCTCTTCCTTGTTATCTTCATTTTCTTTACTTAATAATATTAATATCTACCATGTATTACACATAGACATCATTCTAAGTGTTTGTATATATTTTTTATTCATTTCACAAATACATGGTGAGCACTTCTAATACAGAAACGATTCTAGGAGAAATTATTCTTGCTCATATAGAGCTTACACTGTAAGTGAGGAAACAGATAAATGTGTTAATAGATAAGAGAATTGTAGATTACATGAGATATTCTATAGAATGTAAACACGGTGACAAGATAGTATAAATTGATTGGGGGAGTAAAGAAATACCTCTCTGAGGAGGTGACATTTGGGCTAAGATAAAAAGAAGTCAGCCATACAGAGATCTGGGGTTATAACATACCAGACATAGAGAGAAATGTTGAAAAAGAAAACCAAAGCTGGAGGCATCACAATGTTAGACTCCAAGCTATACTAAAAAGCTGTAATCATCAAGACAGCATGGTACTGGCACAAAAATAGACACAAAGATCAGTGGAACAGAATACACAATACAGAAATGGACTAACTCTATGGTCAACTAATCTTCAGCAAAACAAGAAAAAATATCCAATAGAAAAAAGACAGTCTCTTCAATAAATGGTGTTGGGAAAATTTGACAGCCACATGCAGAAGAATGAATCTGGACAATTCCCTTACATAATACACAAAGATAGACTGAAAATGGATGAAAGGCCTAACTGTGAGACAGGAATCAATCAAAATCCTAAAGAGAAACACATGCAGCCACCTCTATGACCTCAGCCACAGCAACTTCTTGCAAGACATGTCTCTAAAGGCAGGGGAAACAAAAGCAAAAATAATTATTGGGACTTCATTAAGACATAAAGCTTCTGCTCAGTAAAAGAGTCAACAAAATTAAAGGTAACCTACCTTCAGAATGGGAGAAGATATTTACAAATGACATATCAGATAAAGGGTTAGTATCCAATGTCTATAAAAAAACTTATCAAGCTCAACACCCAAAAACCAAATAATCCAGTCAAGAAATGGGCAGAAATTAAACTCAAAATGGATGAAAGACCTCAACGTGAGAGAGGAATCTATCAAAATTCTACAGGAGAACCTACGCAGTAACCTCTTTGACATTGGTCACAGCAACATCTTTCAAGCAATGTCTCCAAAGGCAAAGGAAACAAAAGTGAAAATGAACTTTCGGGACTTCATCAAGAGAAAAAGCTTCTGCACAGCAAAGGAAACAGTCAACAAAACAAAGAGGCAACCCACGGAATGGGAGAAGATATTCACAAATGACCCTATAGACAAAAGGCTGATGATATCCAAGATCTATAAAGAACTCCTCAAACTCAACACCCAAAAAGCAGATAATCATGTCAAAAAATGGTCAGGAGACATGAACAGACAGTTCTCCAATGAAGATATACAAGACACATGAAAAAATCTTCATCATTATTAGCCATCAGGGAAATTAAAAAGGGAAAGGAAAAGTGAATTGGGGGAAACTGGACAGGGAGATAAACCATTAGAGACTGTGACTCTGAGAAACAAACTGATGGTTTTGGAGGGGAAGAGGGTGGGGAGATGGGTGAACCTGATGGTGAGTATTAAGGAGGGAATGTATTGCAAGGAGCACTGGGTGTGGTGCATAAACAACAAATCTTGGAACACTGAAAAAAAAAAGAAGAAAAAAATGGGCAGCATACATAAACAGACATTTCTCCAAAGAAGACATACAAATGGCCAACAGACACATGAAAAAATCTTCCACATCACTTGTCATCAGGGAAATAGAAATGAAAACCACAATGATATACCACCTTACAGTAGTTACAATGCCTAAAATTAACAGGACAGGAAACAACAAATGTTGGTGAAGATGTGGATAAGGGGAATCCCTCCTACACTGTTTGTGGTAATGCAAGCTGGTATAGTCACTCTGGACAACAGTATGGCGATTCCTCAAGAAGTTAAAAATAGAGCTACCACACAACCCAGCAGTTGCACTACTGGATATTTACCCCAAAGACACAGATGTAGTGAAACAAAGGGGGTCCTGCACCCCAATGTTCATTTCAGCAATGTCCGCAGTAACCAAACTGTGGAAGGATATGAGATGTCCTTCAATAGATGAATGGATAAAGATATAGTTTAGATATATACAATGGAATAGTACTCAGCTATCAGATAGGATGAATACCTACCATTTACAACAACATGGATGAAACTGGAGGGTATTATGCTAAGTGAAATAAATCAATCAGATGAAGACAATTTTCATGTGGTTCCACTCATGTGGACTATAAGAAATAGTGCAGAAGATCATGGGGGGGGCGGAAACCGAGTGGGAAGAAATCAGACAGGGAGACAAACCATGAAAGACTCTGGACTCTGGGAAAAAAATGAGGGTTGTGAAGGGGGAAGTGGGTGGGAACATGGGGTAATTGGGTGATAGGCATTAAGGAGGGCACATGATGTGATGAGCACTGGATGTTATATCTGACTCAGTAATTATTGAGCACTATATCTGAAACAAATGCTGTACTACATGTTGGTTAATTGAATTAAAAGAAAAAAGGAAGCAGTCCAGGCATAGGTTACAAAGGTGTTTAGGATTTTAGAGAGGGAGGTGTGTCTTGTTAGAGTTTATTAAAGAGAAATTAGATAAAATGTATTGAAGAAGTAGTCTGGAAATAGATTATTTAGAAACCCTCTAGGCTGAAGTAAGAAATATGGATTTTATACTGAGAGCAATAGAACTCCATTGGAGTATTCTATGCAGGAAAGAGATAGGATATGATTTGCATTTTCAAGTTTTTCTTCTATTTATTGTGGGGACAATGGGTATTGAGAGTTAAGAATTGTGAGAAATGAACTGATTGGTGACTTGTTGGATAAAGCCATAGGTTTGGGTAATGCATTGGATGTGGAGAATTAAAGAAAACAACAGACTGATGATGAATTCTAGGTTTTCAGTTTGAGGAACAGAAGTTTACAGTGGTACATTTAGTAAATCGAGAGTGACTAAGTGAGCATCAAGCTGTTCTTGTTTTTGAATGAAAGTCATGAGGTCTTTTTTGATATATTAACTTTGGATGCCCAAGAAATAGCTGAGTGGTGATGTAAAAAAAAATGTAACATACAAATCTGGACTCATGGCAGAGGTCTGAGTTTATATAGAAATTTGGAAATCATCAAAAAAATTAATAGTATTTAAAGACACAATGCTAGAATTGAGTTACCTAGAAAGTGATTATAGAGGGGAGAAAAAAGAGTGAAGGGGACAGAAAAGAGAGCAGAATGAAAGAGAAAGATCCTAAGATTAAGTCCTCAGACACACCAAGATTTAAGATTCCACAAAGAATGTTGCTCCCAATGGAGACTGAGAAAATGTGTCAAGGAACTCAGTAGACAGTCAAGAGAATGTGGTATCCCAGAAATTAGAGGAGTGTCAGGAAAGCATGATTACTTGAGTTAAATTCTGTTGAGAGGACAATATGGAAGTCGTTTTTAATCTTAATCATTGCTATCTTAGTGGAGTTCTGAGTGCAGAAGATTGAAATAGACTAATGAATTGGAGATCATGATGTGAACTCATTTAATACTTGTAACAAATCTGGGAAATATTACCATTTAACAGATAAGAAAATTGAGGTTCAGAGGAAGATTGAGTAATTCACTAAGTGTCATAAGAAATTTATGGCAGCAGGATTCAAACCAAGGTTTCTGTGACATCAAAGATTCCTGCCCTTAATCGCTACATATCAGGAATTCAGGTTTAGAAAGAAAAAAGACTCAGAATTTGGAAAACTTAGTCTATTGCATCAGTGCTGCTAATGTTCACTTAGTGAACAAGTAAGTTACCTATGCCAAAACAAAAAATGGATCATTAAGCTGTCTTTTGAAATGGGAAGGTTTTAAGGGGGTGCCAGCATTATTCAATGTATCAACTTTTATTTCACAAAAGGCAACTTCTGAGCTATATCAGCTGCTTAGATTGTGATATTAGGGCTGTCTGATATTCTATGGCTTTGAATTTCTAGTTTTAGGTTCTTTTTGAGACTAGCGACCAGTATGGACTTCAGAGCCTGTGCTAGTACATTACAGAGAACACAAACCTCTGTTTTTTACAAGTGATATTTAACCTTATGATTTTGGAACTGTGCTTATCCACAAAATGCCAGATGGCACTGAGGTACTCATTGTTAACTACTCAAGGGCAATTTCATGCACAAAACTAAAACAAACAGAAATTGACAAAAGAAATCCTTTCTATCATTATAAATCTCAAGACATTTTATAATGTCCTCAATTGCTCTGTGTTCACAAATTATATTAATTACAAATCTTTTTTGAGATTTTTCACAAGGTAAACCTACAATGTTAATTATACCATCATAGAGGCAGTACCAGAATATTTTAGGCAAAAATAAATTACTATGTTATGAGCAGTTGTCTGTTATTTCACACCTTAGATGATGATATGACACCTCTATGGAAGCATTGATATTAAAATATTTCCCTGATTCATATCTTTAGCCTGATCAAATCGCAAGGGTAATGGAATTTCAGACTGGACATGCTTTAATTTCAGTGAGTCGGTGTCCCTGAGACAATTTCTTGAGATAATCAAGTCATTTATGCACCTATAGAAAATTGACATTGAAGTTATGTATTACAGATTGTCCCATGTTTATTATAGACTAGAAAGTTGATACAATTGTGTTTTGGCCACACAACCTAAGTGTATCTGGGAATTGTTTACATGAAACATTGGCAAGAAGATATAGTGGAAAAAATAAAATTAAATTACTTTTTTTTAAAAGAAGAAGATATAGTGGCCTGGACTTGATTACTATCTTGAAAAACAATTGTACTGAAAGGTACTACATTCCAGACTACTTGCTCTAACCTGTTAAAAGTAAGAGGTGACAGCCAGTAATATTGATCAAATGCTTTTTATACTCCAGCCACTATGCAGGGAGAAGCCTTTCCTGTTTACCTAACCTAATCACCACCACAACCGTACAAACTTGGTATTATTATCTTCATTTTACATATGGGGTTAAATAGCATGTATAAACTTACACAGTTGGTCACTGTCAGAAATGGAATGCAAGAGCTTTGAACTAAAATGTAGCTTGTGTATATGTTCTTTGTCTAGAGTCCAGATTGTTTTTTCCGGATTACAAAATAATTGACTAATGGTATGTTTTCATCTCATACCTTATCCAAATCCAAAATTGTAAGATACACAAAATAAAAGAGATATATATCAATATGTCTATGCATATTTCAATAGTTATATATTTTTAATATAACATTTTTTCTGATGATAAAGGAATATAGTTTTATTCTAGAAAATTCTGAAATTTTTGAAGAAAATAATAGCTAACAGTGTAACAGTGTTGCAGCACTTACTCTGCTATTTTTTCCATGGCTTATTTAATTTAATGTTCACAAAATCCAGAGGCAGAAGATGTTATTGCTATTTCTTTATTTATAAATGAAGAAACTAGGTACAGAAAACTTTAGATTATTTTTCCTAAGATGTCAAACCTTTAAGTATGAGAGTCAAGATTCAAACTCAAAAAGTGTATCCTGAAAGCCTACAGTCTTTACCATTACACTGACAATCTCAACAGCCACAGAAAACTAATGTCAGTAATTTGATCCATTCCCTTATATATGTTAATTTGTTAAAGGTGGTTGCCAGAATTGGCTTCCAATTCCCCAAAGCTGGATTAAAATTATAAATCTCTCATGAAACTCATTTTTTCTAAATTTAAATGTATACCCCAGTATGCATAAAGATATCACATCACCAGAAACTTATCTATAAGTTTTAGGAAAAAACAAGTAATCCTTTTTTCCCCCGTTCAGTATGTGTCTTATATTTCTATGTTATGACCAGGGTGCCTGACATTTGTAAAAGTCAAAATTTCATGGCCCTGAAATTCCCGTTTCCAATCCACTGCTTTTATCTCTGTATTTTTGTTATCCTGTAGAGATTCCAAGGCTTTCCTTAGCCCCTTGTTGCCTATACTTCTGCTTACACTTCACAAGCTTTTTGCCTTTAGGGAGCCATTCAAAATGATATACATTCTGCCAGAAATCAGAATATAACTAATAAGAAGCACTGATCAAAAGTATTTTCCCAGTGCAGGAGACTTGATCCCCATATGGGACTTTGTCTACAAAAATTCAACTTCACTAACAGTTTGAAGTCACAAATGAATTCATACTGGCCTGTGATCACTAATACCAGATCTTCTGGCTCCATGTAAGAAGTTACGCATAGCACCCACAGGTTGTGTTTTCAGTTTTAAATAGTAATTTTTTTAATCTAATTAGATTATTCTCCATTGTAGAGCGTATGTACTTTTCTAGGCAAAACATGACACCCCAATCCCACTATATATCCAATATCCTTTGAATATTAATTGTGGTGGAAATCTGAATTCTTGTGTATTTCAGTGTCTAAGGAAATGAGAGCCCTAGCCATTCTAAATGCATGTCACCCCCCTGCCCTGTATTAGTCTGCTGGGGCTGCCATAACAGAATACTATGGCCTGGGTGATCTATATAAGAGAAATCTTGTTTCTTACAGTTCTGAAGGCTGGGAAGTCCAAGTCATGGGCTAGCTGATTTGGTTTCTGGTGTGGGCTCTCTTCTTGGCTTATAGATAACTTCCTTCTCACTATGTTCTCATATGACAGTGTATATATATATATATATATATATATATATATATATATTATCTATCTATCATCTTTTTATCTATTATCTATCTATCATCTATCTATCATCTATCACCTATCATCTATCTATCATCCATCTATATATCTATATATCGAAAGAGAGAGAGACTTATTGTGTCCTTATAAAGACACTAATCTTACAGAATCAGGATCCCACCTTTATGATCTCATTTAACCTTAATTTACTGTTATAGCCCCTATCTCCATATGTAGCTACATTGGGGTTAATAATTCAACATATGAATTTGGAGGGAGATATAATTCAGTCCATAGCATTCCTCCCCTGGGCTTCCAAAATACATGTCGTTCTCACATGGAAAAACACATTCATTCCACTCCAAAATGACTAACGGTTTTAACTCACTTCAGCATCAACTTTAAAGTCCGAAGTTCACAGTTTCATCTAAATATTATCTAAATCAGATTTGGCTAAGACTTGCGATAGAATTCATCAGAAGGTAAAGTTCCTTTCCAGCCATGAACCTGTGAAACCAAACAAGTTATATGCTTCTAAAAGATAACTGTGGGATAGGCATAGGATAGATATTCTCCTTCCAAAAGGGAAAGATTGGAAAGAAGGAAGAGATTATGGAGCATCTGGGTGGCTCAGATGGCTGAGCTTGTGACTCTTGATTTCACCTCAGGTTGTGATCTTGGCGTCATGGGATCAAGCCCTGCCTCAGGCTTCACGCTCAATGGGGAGTTTACTTCTCCTCTCTCGCTCTGCCCCTCCCCCTGTTCACACACTCTCTCTCTCTCAAATAAACAAACAAACAAACAAATAAATACATCTTTAAATTAAAGAAAAAGAAAGGGATGATGAGTTCCAAGCAAGTCCAAAACCTAGGAAGGCAAATTTCATTAGCTCTTAAAGATAGAGCATAATCTTCTTTGGTTTGATGCTCTGCCTTTCAGGCCCACAAAGGTGGCAATGCCACCTACAGGAATGGCAATATTACCCCCAGAGCTCTTCAGGGTGGTCCCATTCATTCAGCTTAGATGGGCAACCTTTCCCTTCTCTGTAGGGTCTCATCCTCTGAGGAAAAATCAGCTTTGTTCTGTAGACCTGTGATGGGAAGTGGCAGCCCTGATGATCTCCAAATCATCTTCTGGGTGATTCTTCCCCTTTTATTGAAGGATAAGGCATGTTAGCAGCCTTATTTCTTTGGTCTCATTCTCTCTGTGTCTTTCAGTCCCAGCTAGCAGTGTTTTTGTTGGTATAATATAATTTCTATTGCTTGCTTTTCTGTGGTTACTGACTAAATTTGTGGTTCATACCAATACTAATATCCTTATCAAATGGTTGTTTGACCATACCCTTAATGTCCTCTTCAGAACAGTCTTTCTCATTTGTTGTACGATGGACATGGTTGGAATTTTCCAAATTTTCAAGTTCTAGTTCCTTTTTGCTTAACGACTTAAGTTTATCTCTCCTCTCTTACATTTTACTATAAGTACTAAAAAAAAAAGCAAGACCACACTTCCAACAATTTGCTGAGATATCTCCTCAGCGAAATACCTAGTTTCATCACTCAGAATTTCCACCTTTCACCAAACACTAGAACACAATTCAGCCAAGTTATATGTCACCTTATTATAAGAATTACCTTTCCTCCAGTTTCTGACTTGCTCCACATTTCCATCTGAAACCACCAGAATGACCTTTAATGTCTATATTTCTACCAGTAATTTTTTTTGTGTGTGATTATGTATTCTCTGAAAATATGAAGGTTTTCTCTATAGCTCTCCTCATTCTGAGATCTCACCAGAATCACCTTTAGCATTCATATTTCTACCAACTGTCCCTTCATGGCAATCCCAGCTTTTTCTAACACACACCTGAAAAATCCTCCAGTTTCTACTCAGTATCCAGTTCTAATACCAATCACATATTTTTAAGGTATTTATTACACCAGCACTCCATTTTCAGTACCAAAATCTGTGCCAGTCTGCCTAGGATGCCATAACAAAGTACACAGTCTGGTGTGGCTTAAATAACAGAAATTTATTTCTCATAGTTCTAGAGTCTGTCAAGTCCAAGATTAAGGTGCTGGTTAATTTGGTTTCTGGAGAAAACTCTCTTTCTGGCTTGAAGATGCTGCTTTCTTGCTGTGTCTTTACATGCAGAGAGACAGAGAGAGAGAGAGAGAGAGAGAGAGAAACAGCTTTCTTACATCTTTTCTTTAAAGGACAATAATCCTTCCATATAAGAACTCTACTCTTATGATCTCAGTTAACCTTAATAAGCTCCATAGAGCCCCTATCTTCAAATAAAGTAACATTAGGGGTGTAGGGTTTCCAGCAGATGAATTTTGGAGGGACACAATTTAGTCCATAGTACTTCCCCCATCCCATCACCTCAAATCATTTATTTATGAAAGCATATATCTGTGTGTTCCAAAATATGTTTTTCAGATTATTTCTGTCCTGCCTTTCTTATCTTATTCTTCCCTGAAACTTCTACTGTTCTGAGCCCTAAACATATTTATTTTACTGAATACATATATCATTACAAGTGACCACTAATGATACCAACATCTTATGGAGTAGCATATTTATCTTCATATCTATAATAAACACTGATATTTCTTACAGCTTGCTAGTATGGTCAGAACTCACATATAACTTCTTGAAGATAGATTTCTCAACAACTGCTGCCCAAGATATTGGCTACCCCAGAAACTGTCCACTTCTTATACTGTTGGTGCTGCTACTGATTTTGCTGCTTTCATTGACACTTGTATCAAAAAGTTTGGGCTCAGGAATGACATTTCTATCTTCCATGATTGCACGAACGAAGGCAGCTCATCTCTGCTATTCTGAAATCTAGGTTCTGAGAGTGAAGAAGTCCTTCCAATCAGTTGAAAGACCTATTTCACTTTTATCCTTTAGATTAGCCTATGCTCTTTAGAGAATAAGAACTTTCCACTCAACAGGATATGGTATTGCTCCTGTAACCAAAACTACACAAATACAAAATATTACATTGATATATATCCAAGAATTTGAGTTTTTGTTTTTTTCAAGGTCACCTTCATATACATGAATCCTTTACTAGCTGTTTATAATAGCTAGAGTCAATCTAGAGAAACAGACCCAAAACTCAGGAAGGAAGAAATGTCAAATTTAGTACAGTATATTGATTAAACTTGCTCTGATGCTTTGTACCTTTCCCCTATGTAGATCTCAGGGCTGCCGTGAGTAGCAACACATGATAGTTGTTGAAGAGGCTTAGAAGATACCCCTTAACCCATTGAACTCACATTGGTTTCAGTTTGGCCTATACAAGGAAGGTGAAAAGAAGCAAACACAAAGTAGCTTCAGACCTAATTCACTGTGGTAGCCCATAGAGAATGATTCTGAAATAGGTCCAAAAAGATAAGTAAAGAAAGCAATGTAGAACATGCCACAAAGAAGCCTGAGTTTTTAAACTATTCACTTATATAGAACTTTAATTACCAGCATGAGCTTCAATAAAGTCTTTGCACTTCATCAGTTATTTTTCTTCATAGTTTTGATGAGGTAAAATTGAGATACAAATAAAATTATATATACAGTGTACATCATAATGATTTGATATATTTCTGCATTCTGAAATGATTACCACAATCAAGCTAATTAACATATCCATCACCTGGCATTGTAAGTATGTTATTTCTCCACAGAAATTGTTGGGATAGGGGACAACAAAGAATCACACTGGAAGTTAAGCTGGGCTACTAAAATCCTCCCTTAACATTTTATAGATGTTTTTGTGTTTTTTTTTATATACTTGCATATATTTCCTATTAAAGTTTTCTCAGTAAATTTAATATTGCTGCTATTATTATTGGGACTTTTCCTGTATTATGGTTTCTAAATGCTTTTGTTGGCATGCATGAATAAGTTGTGTAAATTTATCATTTTGAGACCACATTTAAAAATATTTGTAATTCTAAAAAATATTTGTAATTCTAGAAGATTTTTAGTTATCTTATTGGGTTTTCAATGCATAAAATTACTTTATCTGTGAATAACGATGTATTTGTTGCTTCATTTCTGAAAGCTGTACCTATTAATTTTTAGCTAGTCTTTCTAGAATAACATCAAATAAGAGTGATAAAAGGCACCTCTACTGTAGTATATATGCAAGCTGGTTTTATTGGAAATCTGTTTCCTGTTTCATTATGAAGTATAACACTGCACTTTTTTGTAGGTGTTTCATGTAGGAAGTAAGTAATAGAAAACTTAGCTCCAACTTGTTTAAATAATAAGGCAATTTTTCACCTCATAAATGAAAAATTAGAGGTAAAGCAGGCAAGAACTAGCCATGGCACAATAATATCCTTAAGCACCAATCTTTTTGGTTGGTTGAATTTGGCTTCAGAATAAGATGGCTACAGTTCACGTTGCCAATTCCAGATAGTGAAATATACAAAAGAAGGAAAAAAAAGAGAGAATAGATTTTTGAGTCTCTTTATTAAGAGTGAGGACACTTCATGAAAGTCCTTCATTAATATTTCCCTTTTATTTTATTGGATAGAATTGAGTTAACTGTAGACTTTCCAAGATGGTGGAGGAGGAGACCTTAGTTTTGTCTGGTCCTAGGAATTCAGCTAGATAGCTATCAAATCATTCTGAGCACCTGTGAACTCAACTGGAGATCTAAGAAAAGAATTGCAATTCTTTTTTTTCCCCCACAAATAAAAGGTGACCATTTTCTTCAAGCTAGAAGGTGTGGAGAAGTGAATCTGAGGTGAAATATAGGAAGATAAACTGTGGAGGGAGGCAACATCCATAACCCATCTACCAGAAAGTGATATAGCAGCAAAGTGCAAAATAGGAACTTTTAGAAGTCTGCTCTGGTGAGGGACATCTCTGTCTGAAAGGAGCTCAGGTGGTAGAATCCTAGGTGGTACAGTGTGATCTCAGGGTCCCCAGGGTCACAGAAAGAACGGGGGTGCCTAAGTGTGGCAGAGTTCCTAGGCACTGGAGTGGGCAAGCTGACTACAATCAGCAAGCCCAGGAGTGGGCTTTCATTTCAGTGTTGCCATAAATCCTGAACTTCTTGCAGGGGCCCAGCAAGCTGCAGAACCTAGGTGAGATACCCCTCTCTCCCCTGGGACAAGCAGCATGGGTGTGTACTTCAGTGGTCTGTCAGGTTTGGAGACTCAAAGTAGGGTCATGTGCCTGAGATAGAAATTCTCAGTCATAGGTTAGGTGAACACAGTGTGTGGATTGAGACCAGGGATACAGGAGTGATTTACTGTTTTCCCTGAATGTGCACTGATGAGTGAGGGGTATAAGATTTCCCTACCATGGCTGGAGATTGGAAGGCTACCATTTTCATTATAATCATCTAAAGTGGCAGAGAAAGTCTTCAGGGAACAAAAGCCACAAAGACCACATGAAGCCAGCCATCTAGAGCCATTTACTTAGTCTGGACCCCTGTCAAGGATGGTGCAGTTATACCTGGGGCAAAGACACCTGAGAACCAGTGCAACAGGACCCTTGCCCTGATGATCAGCAAGAATATCCAGCTAAAATCAAGTTTACTGATCAATGAAAATTACAAAACTCCAGAGTGCTATTGGAAAATGGTATATAGAATTCATGTTTTATTCCCATGATTATCAGTCTTTCAATTTTAATTTTTTCTCTTTCGTTTTCAACAATTCTCATTTTATAAACTCATTTTAAAGTCTTTAAATTTTTGCAGTTACATCCTATTATTTTATTGTATTTCATTTTATTTTTGCATATATATATATTTTTTTTCTTTTCATTACAATTTTGGGTTGTAGTTTCTTCTAAAAAACAAACCAAAATATACCCAAAATATAGTCTATTGTTTTGTTCTCTTCACCTATCTAGTTATATTCTCTTTTATTAAGTCTTTTTTAAAAGTTTTCATCTTTACAGTTGCATTCTATCCTTTTATTGTATTTAATTTTATTTTTGCATATGTATATAGATAGATATATCTATGCCTATCTATCTATCTATATATATATATTTCTGTATAATTTTAGGATGTAGTTTCTTATAACAAACACAAATACACCCAGGATATAGTATATTGCTCTGTTTCATTCACCTGTTTATGTATTTTTCTTTTAATTTTCATTTTTACAATTACATTCAATCCTTCCACTGTATTTAATTCTATTTTTAAACATATACATTTTTTTCTTTCTTTAAAATTTTGGAATCTAGTTTTCTAACCAACAGACCAAAATACACACAGGAATTCAGTGTATTGTTCTGTTCTGTTCACCTGTCTGATTATATTCACTCTTTCTCTCGTTTAAAAAAATGTGATTTTTATTTATTTATTTATCATTTATTATTTTGGTTTTGGTCATCTTCTGATTTGTTTAGTGTGTATTTTTTGGGATTGTTATTGCCACGTCAGTATTTTGTTCTTTCATTCATCTATTCTTCTCTGGACAGAATAAAAAGATGGAAAAATTCACTTCAAAAAAGAATAAGGGGCAGTACTGACTGCCAGGGACCTAATCAGTATGGATATAAGTAAGATGTCAGCACCAGAGTTCAGAATAATGATTATAAAGATAGTAGCTGTGCTTGAAAAAAACACAGAAGACACTGGAGAATCCCTTTCTGGAGAAATAATAGAACTAAAATCTAATCAGGTAGAAATCAAAGAGACTATCAATGAGATGCAATAAAAAATGGAGTCTCTAATTGCTAGGATAAATGAAGACTAGAGAATTAGTGATATGGAAGATAAAATGATGGATAATAAAGTAGCTGAGAAAACAAGAGATAAACAACTACTGGATCACAAGGGGAGAATTCAAGAGATCAGTGATAACATAATGTGAAACAATACTAGAATAATTGAGATACCAGAAGAAGAAAAAAGAGAGGAGCATGGAAGGTATATTTGAGCAAATTATACCTGAAAACTTCCTTAATCTGGGGAAGGAAATAGGCATTCAAATCCAGGAGGCAAGGAGAACCTCTCTCAAAATTAATAAAAAAAAAAATAGGTCAATGCCTTGACATGAAATAGTAAATCTTGCAAATCTCAGAGATAAAGAGAAAATCCTGGAAGAGGCTTGAAACAAGAGGTTCTTAACTACATGGGTAGAAACATTGGACTGGCAGCAGACCTATCCACAGAGACCTGGCAGACCAGAAAGGACTGGCATGATATATTCAGGGTGCTAAATGAGAAAAATATACAGCCAACAATACATTATCCAGCAAGGCTATCATTCAAAATAGAAAATAGGAGAGATAAAAATTTTTCAGGACAAACAGAAACTGAAAGAATTTGTGGTCACTAAACCAGCCCCATAAGAAATATAAAAGGGGATCCTTTAAATGAAGAGAGAGACCCAGAGTAGCATAGACCAGAAAGGAGCAGAGAAAATATACAGAGATAATTGCTTTACAGTTAATAATACAATGGCACTAAATTCATATCTTTCAATAGTTACTCTGAATGTAAATGGGCTAAATGTCCCAATCAAAAGAACAGGGTATCAGATTGGATTAAAAAAAAAAAAGCCAGACCTGTTGATAAGCTGTTGGCAAGAGACTCATTGTAGACTCAAATACACCTCCAGATTGAAAGTGAGGGGGTGAAAAACTATTTATCATACTAATGGATATTAAAAAAAAAAGCTGGGGTAGCAATCCTTATATCAGACAAATTAGATTTTAAATCAAAGACTATAATAAGAGATGAGGAATTAAATTATTAAATTAATTAAATTAAATTAATTAAATTAAAAAATAAAAAAATAATTTTTTTGAAGGAAGAGGCCATTTTATTTTATTTTTTTATTTCTTTTCAGCGTAACAGTATTCATTGTTTTTGCACCACACCCAGTACTCCATGTGATTAATTAAAGCCTCTATTCAAGGAGAAGATCAAATAGTTGCAAATATTTATGCCCCTAACTTGGGAGCAGCCAATTATATAAACCAATTAATAACAAAAGTCAAGAAATTTATTTATAATAACATAGTAATAGTAAGAGTCTTTAACATTCCACTCACTGCAATAGACAGATCATGTAAGTAAACGATCAACAAGGAAACAGGAGATATGAATGACACACTGGACTAGATGGACTCTGCAGATATGTTCAGAGCATGATATCATAAAGCAACAGTATACACATTCTTCTCAAGTGTACATGTAATATTCTCCAGAGTGGATCACATATTCAATCAAAAGTCATGTCTCAACTCATTCCAAAATATGGGGATCATTCCCTGCAGATCTTCCAACCACAATGCTTTCAAAGTTGAACTCAATCACAAGAGGAAATTTGGAAAGAACTCATATATGGAAATTAAATAGCATGCTACTAAGGAAAAAAAAAATGAGTCAACCAGGAAGTTAAAGAAGAATTTAACAAATTCATGGAAACAAATGAAAATGAAAACATAACTGTTCAAAACTTTTGTGATGAAGGAAAGAAGGTACTAAGAGGGAAGTATATAGGGGATCCTGGGTGGCTCAGTGGGTTAAAGAGGGAAGTATATAGCAGTACAAGCCTTTCTCAAGAAACAAGAAAGGTCTCAAATATGGAAGCTAACCTTACACCTAAAGGAGCTGGAAAAAGAACAGAAATTAAAGCCTAAACCCCACAGAAGAAGAGAATTAATAAAACTTAGAGTAGAAATCAATTAAATAGAAACCAAAAGAACAGTAGAACAGATCAACAAAACTAGGAATTGGTTCTTTGAAAGAATTAATAATATTAATAAACCCCTAGCCAGACTTATCAAAAAGAAAAGAAAAAGGGAACCAAATAAATAAAATAATGAATGAAAGAGGAGCTATCACAACCAATGGCAAGGAAATAAAATTTTAAAAACATATTATGAGCAACTATATGACAACATTAGGCAATCTAAAAGAAATGGTGCATGCCTGGAAACTTATAAACTAACGAAACTGAAACAGGAAGAAATAGAAAACCTGAACAGAAACATAATGGGCAGGAAATTGAAGCAGTAATCAAAAACCTTCCAAAAAAACAAGAGTCCAGGGCCAGACTCCTCCCAGGGGGAATTCTACCAAACATTTAAGGAAGAAATTATACTTTTCTACTGAAGCTGTTTCAGAAGATACAAATGGAAGGAAAACTTCCAAGCTCATTCTCTGAGGCTGGCATTACCTTGATCCCAAAACCAGACTAAGACGCCATCAAAGAGGAGAATTACAGGCCAATTTCCCTGACGAACATGGATGTCAAATTACTCACCAAATACTAGCCAATAGGATTCAAAAGTACATTAAAAAGTTTATTCACGACCAAGTGAGATTTATCCCTGACCTGCAAGGGTCATACAACATTCACAAGTCAATCAATGTGATACATCACATTAACAAAAGAAAGGACAAGAGCCATATGATCCCCTCAGTTGATGCAGAAAAGGCATTTGACAAGTACAGCATCCTTTCTTGATGAAAACTCTTCACAGTGTAGGGATAGAGGGAACATACCTCAATATCATAAAAGCCATCTATTAAAAGCCCACAGAAAATATCATCCTCAATGAGGAGAAAATGAGAGCTTTTCCCCTAAGGCCAGGAACATGACAGGGATGTCCTCTCTCACCACTGTCTTTAACATAGTACTAGAAGCCCTAGCCTCAGCAATCAGACAACAAAAGAAATAAAAGTCATTCAAATTGGCAAAGAAGAAATAAAATTCTCACTCTTCACAGATGACACAATGCTTTAAGTGGAAACCCCAGAAGGCTCCACTCCAAAATTGCTAGAACTCATAGAGCAATTTGGCAACATGACAGGATATAAAATCAATGCACAGAAATCAGTTACATTCCTATACACTAACAATGAGACTGAAGAAAGAGAAATCAAGGAATTGATCCCATTTATAATTGCACCAAAAACTGTAAGATCCCTAGGAATATACCTAACCAAATAGGTAAATGATCTGTAGTCAAAAAACTAAAGAACACTTCTGAAAGAAATTAAAGAAGACACAAAGAAATGGAAAAACATTCTATGCTTGTGGATTGGAAGAATAAATATTGTTAAAATGATATCATTCAAAGCAATCTGCATATTCAATGCAATCCTTATCAAAATAACACCAGCATTTTTCACAGAGCTGGAACAAATAATCCTAAAATTTGTATGCATCCAAAAAGACTCTGAATAGCCAGAGGAATGTTGAAAAAGAAAATCAAAGCTGGAGGGGAGAGGGGTAGGAGGATAGGGTAACGGGGTGACAGATATTAAGGAGGGCACATGGTGGAATGAACACTAGGTATTATATAAGACTGATGAATCACTGAACACTGCCTGTGAAACTAGTAATACACTGAGTTTAGCAGGAAAGCTTTCAACTTTTCCCCATTGAGTATGAGCTAAGCTGTGAGTTTTTTATATATGGTCTTTCTTCTATAACCAATTTGTTAAAAAAAATTATAAAAGGATGTTAAATTTTTCAAATGCTTTTTTCTGCATTTATTGAGATGGTCACATAATTTTTGTCTTTCATTCTTTTAATGTAGTGTATCACATTTATTGATATGTGTATGTTGAACCATCTTTGTATCCCAAGGTTAAATCCCACTTCATCATATTGTATGATTTTTTAAATGTGATTTTGAATGTGGTATGCTAGTATTTTGTTGACAATTTTTATATCTATATTAATCAAGAATACTGGCCTACAGTTTTCTTTTCTTTTAATGTCCCTATCTGGCTGTGGTGTAAGGGTGTTGTTGGCCTTCTAAAATGAATTTGAAGATGTTTTCCCCCTCTGACTTTTTGGAAGAGTTTGAGAAGTATTGGCAGTAATATTTCTTAAGTGCTTGGTAGAATTCACCAGTTAAATAATTTGGTCCTGGGATTTTCTTTTTTGGTTTGTTTTGGATTAACGTTTCTATATCCTTTCTTGTTATTCATCTGTTTAAATTTTCTATTTCTTCCTGATTTAGTCTTGATTTGCTCAATGTTTCCAGGAATTTATCCATTTCTTTTAGGTTATCCAATTTGTTGGCATGCAATCATTGAAAGTAATCTCTTATGACACATATATCTGTGTTTTCTCTTTTTTTTTATTTCATTTTCTGATTTTATTTTAATCTTTTCTTTTTTTCTTCCTATTATAGCTAAAAGTTTGTCAATTTTGTTTATCTTTTCAAAAATCTAGCTCTTTGTTTCATTGACTTTTTTGTGTTGTATTTCTGATCTCTATTTCATGTATTTCTGCTGTAATCTCTCCCATTTCCTTCCTTCTGCTAACTTTGGGCTTTGTTCTTTTTCTAGTTCCTTGAGATGAAAAGTTAATTTATCTTTCTTTTTGATCTATAACTTCAGTTTATTTATATTTCTTTTTTCTTAAGGTAGGTTTTCATTGCTATACACTTCTGTCTTGTTGCATTCCATAAATTTTAGTGTGTTGTTTTTCCACTTTTGTTTGTTTCAAGATTTTTTTCTTTTTTTTAAGATTTTATTTATTTATTTGACAGAGAGAGAGAGAGAAATCACAAGTAGGCAGAGAGGCAGGCAGAGGGAGAGGGGGAAGCAGGCTTCCCGCTGAGCATAGAACCCAATGCAGGGCTCGATCCCAGGACCCTGAGATTATGACCAGAGCCGAAGGCAGAGGCTTAACCCACTGAGCCACCCAGGTGCCCCACAACTTTTTTTTTTTTTTAATAAGCCTTCTGCTCCTTAATTCCCCTTTCTCTTTCTGAGGCTCCAATAATGCATAGATTGCTCCCTTTAATCATATCCCACAATTCCTCTAGACTCTTTTCATTTTTTTCATTTTTTTTCTCTGTGCTCCTCTGAATGTATGATTTTTAAATGACCCATCCTCAAGTTTACCATTCTATTCTTTTGACTGGTCCAGTTTGATGTTGAAGTTTTCTATTGATTTGTTTTTTTTTTTTTTTATTTCCATCAATGTATTCTTCAGCTCTAAGATTTCTGGGACATTTTTCTAATGTTTTGTACTTTTTTTGTTGAACTTCTTATTTTGTCCATGCATTTTTTTCCTATTTGTATTTCTTATAGGTCACTGAATTTCTTTAAGAGGATTATTCTGAATTTTTTGTCAGTTCATAAATATCCATATGGTCAGCCATTGGAGTTTTATTAGTTTCTTTAGGTAGAATCATGTTTCCTTGATTATTTATAATTCTTACAGCCTTGTGTTGGTGCCTACACAGTTGAGGGAGTAGGCATCTCTTCTAGTCATTACAGACTGGCTTTTCTGAGCAAAACACTTCTCCAACTGTCCCACCCAGAAATTCTAGGTGGGTTATCTGATAATGTCAATAAGCATACTTGTTGTGGAGTCCTTGGGTGCTTAGGTCTGCATCAGCAACCTGGTATTTGGGCACACAGGTTGGATCCATGGGTTCAGACCTGCAGCCTGGGTTCAATGGAGACAGGCCTTGTGCTTGGGTATATGGTGATGGGTTTATACATGAGTCTGCATGGGAAGACCTGGATCCCAGTCTTTGGGAATCTCTCTAGTACTCAGAAAGACCAGAAGCCTGTTTTCAGAGAAGCTAGCCTGGAAGCCAGGGTGTTGGGGGCAAGCCTGGAGATTGGGTCTGTGGTGTATAGTCTCTTGATGGGGTGGTATGGGGGAGCCTGGGTCCATGTAAGCCAGTCTTGAGGTCTGACTTAGTCCATTTATTATAATGATTTTAAGAGTGTTTTATTTAAATTAAAGTATATTAAAATATTTATCCAACATTTTGATTTATGTTCTTTTCCCCTTTTGTTGTATATTTTGACATGCAGACATTTTAATGTTAGTATTTATGTATATTTAAACCTGTTGTTCTTTTCCAGTCTTTATGAACTATTCCTTTCCTATCATCCATGGAAAACTTCCTTGCACCAAGATCAAAACTTTCACCTGTATTTATTTCTATTTATGTAGTTCGATTTTTTTAACATATTTTTTTTCATCCAGAAATTTATTTTGGCATGTGGTGTGAGAAAATTAGTCAACTACTTGTTGACTAATAAATCTTCTACTTTTCTATATGAAATGGTACCTTTACCAGATGCAAGTACTTAAGTGTGTTGTCTTTGTTTCTAATCTATTCTTCTGATCTCCATATCTATTCATTCACCAGTAAAATATTTAATGGGCCACAACATAAAATGAACTTCTGTTATTTGTTGTTTACAATACAGTTTTAATTCTGCTGTTGCAACTTTAATTTCCTTGAGACAGTTTATTTTATCTGGAATCCTTTTTAACTATACCTGGTTTTGTATCCTTTATTTCCCTTAATTCCCATTCTTATGCTTCCTTATGACATATCTCATTCTTATATACCATATTAATCCAGTAATAATACCAAATATTTTTTTCTAAAATATTTTTTAAGAAATTACTTTAGTATGATTTTATGTAGCTCCTAAATGATATTTTACATGAGCTAAAATATTGTTTAATAGTTTCTGAATTTAACATTTAATCTTTTTCCATTTTAAATAAATAAAGATTATCCAAATTCAATATTTGTCAACACGCAGCACACGTTAAATTGCCCTATTCCAGTATGCTTTCTATATGAAGATGAATGCAATCACTTCTCAGATGTGTTGCTGGAACGAAAATTAATAATATAGAGCCTACTCTAATTTCCATTATCTAGAAAGCTTTCATTTTATATTCTATTCAATCGTGGTTATTTCCTATTCCTAATGGCTTGAAATTTTGGCATTCCAAACTATCAGTATTCAAAATGTGACTCCTAGACCAAGAACATCAGTATCACCAGTAGACTTGTTAGAAATCCAAGTAATCAGATTTCACTTCAAACTTACTACACACAACTAAATCCAGCTTACTGTATTGTTGTGTTTTTTTCATCTCTACATTGAGCTATAGGTTTTTCTTAAAAGAAAAGCACTTTCTTATGACACGATCCTCAACCCCACACATAAAGAGCTCACCAAGGACAAATCCATCACATCTCTTTTCCAGTTGTTTCCTGGGAGTCATAGTCACCAAATAGGTACAGTAGGGGATGTATTGTATTGATGGTGGTATAGGGAGTACAGTTTTTGCACCTTTTCAAGAAATAAGTATCTCCTTAATATTGGAAATTTTAAAAATGCTATCCAGTTTTCTGCTTTGTATTGACTCTGGGAGAAATCCTAATGTGTTTCTAACTTATTCTTTTTCTTACCTTATTTCTGTTTCTTAACTTATTTCTAGATTTGTTGTGTTTCAAGTGCTAAAGTATACATGAACCATCAATTCTTCTTGACTCATTTCTGGATTCTACATTGTATGTAAATGTACTTTCAAATTATAAAATTGGATTAACCTTTGATCCTAGTTTTGGTGTCATTTTAACTTATCTTCCCCCAAACCCACTTGTTTTGTTCCTATTGTTGTTTTGTTTGTTTGCTTGCTTTTTAAAATATGTCTACTTTGTCAAAGGGGGAAAAAAGCAAAATTAAACTTGGTATTATACTCCCTTGTTTTATAGATTATTTGTGTGAAAGTTTGTATTTTTGTATTCAGTGTTTGTGCAGATTCCTGAGCCTTACAGAAGGGTGATAGCATCTGGATCTCAATTAAATGAGATTTGGGAATCTACATATTACCATAATCTATAAATATGTTTTATGTGCATTAAAGTTGAATAAAGCCTTGATTCAACCACCTTACACCAGTTAGGATGGCCAAAATTAATAAGACAATAAACAACAGGTGTTGGAGAGGATGTGGAGAAAGGGGAACCCTCTTACACTGTTGGTGGGAATGCAAGTTGGTGCAGCCAGTTTGGAAAACAGTACGGAGATTCCTTAAGAAATTAAAAATAAAGCTGTCCACAGTTTGGCGACCATGGCCATTGATGCTATAAACATTGGGGTACAGATGGCCCTTCTTTTCACTACAGCTGTATCTTTGGGGTAAATACCCAATAGTGCAATTGCAGGGTCATAGGGAAGCTCTATTTTTAATTTCTTGAGGAATCAGAACCAGATGCCCTTCAACGGACAAATGGATAAAGAAGATGTGGTCCATATACACTATGGAGTATTATGCCTCCATCAGAAAGGATGAATACCCAACTTTTATAGCAGCATGGATGGGACTGGAAGAGATTATGCTGAGGGAAATAAGTCAAGCAGAGAGAGCCAATTGTAGTATGGTTTCACTTACTTGTGGAGCATAACAAATAACATGGAGGACATGGGGAGATGGAGAGGAGACGGGAGTTGAGGGAAATTGGAAGGGGAGGTGAACCATGAGAGACTATGGACACTCAAAAACAACCTGAGGGTTTTGAAGGGGTAGGGGATGAGAGGTTGGGGGAGCCAGGTGGTGGGTATTAAGGAGGGCATGTATTGCATGGAGCACTGGGTGTGGTGCAAAAACAATGAATACTGTTATGCTGAAAAGAAATTAAAAAATAAAGAAAGAAAGAAAGAAAGAAGACTAATATAACAACAACAACAACAACAAAAATAGAGCTGCCCTGTGACCCTGCAATTGCACTATTGGGTATTTACCCCAAAGATACAAATGTAGTGAAAAGAAGGGCCATCTGTACCCCAATGTTCATAGCAGCAATATCCAAAATTGCCAAACTGTGGAAAGAACCAAGATGCCTTTCAAGGGATGAATGGATAAGGAAGATGTGAACCATATACACTATGGAGTATTATGCCTCCATTAGAAAGGATAAATACCTAACTTTTGTATCAATATGGACGGGACTGGAAGAGATTATGCTGAGTGAAATAAGTCAAGCAGAGAGAGTCAATTATCATATGGTTTCACTTATTTGTGGAGCATAAGAAATAACATGGAGGACATGGGGAGATGGACAGGAGAAGGGAGTTGGGGGAAATTGGATGGGGAGATGAACCATGAGAGACTATAGACTCTGAAAAACAATCTGAGGGTTTTGAAGGGGCAGGGAGTGGGAAGTTGGGCGAGCCTGGTGGTGGATATTATGGAGGGCATGTATTGCATGGAGTACTGGGTGTGGTGCATAAACAATGAATTCTGGTACACTGAAAATAAATTTAAAAGAAAAGAAAAGAAAAACCTTGGTCGAGGCAGATTTCATACAAAGGACCTCAGAATTTTAACATTTCCTGACTGAAATAGCATGTCTGTTAATAATAAAGGGTACTTTTTATTTTAGTTTTCCCTTTCCCTGTACACCAGGAAGTCATATGACTGTTAGAGATATGTTCTTTTTAAAAGATTTTATTTATTTTTGACAGAGAGAAAGACAGAGAGAGAGAGGGAACACAAACAGGGAGAGTCTGAGAGGGAGAAGCAGGGAACCCCATGTGGAGCTTGATCCCAGGACCCTGGGATCATGACCTGAGCTGAAGGCAGTTGAGTAATGACTGAGCCACCCAGAAACCCCCAGAGACATACTTTTTTAAGTTCTTTATGATGTGTACTTTGTGTTTTGATACCTTTGATAATTTCACACTACAGTGATTTACTGAAAGATTAGCTCAGTGTATGTATATGTGTGTGTGCCTGCATAGTCACACACATATATGTTTCCCAACTATTTAAGTAAAAAGAACAATGGACTAGAATCCAAGAGAATGTGTTTTATTCCTGATTGTCCCCTGAATTTTCCCAATTACGGTCTTGGCCCACTTTATTTACTATCTCTTATGGCATTGATAGGAATAGGAACTGCTAAAATTGCCAAAAAAAAAGACAGATCTTAAAAGTGGATAATAATACAGAACACAGCATCTGGAAAAAATGACAACATTTTTTGGTGTTAATATTTGTCCATATGAAGAATCTGGGTAGATAATAAGAGTATGGCAAAAATCTGGTTCCTAAAAATGAGATGGTGACTATGTCTTTCAAAAAAAGCATGGCAGAAACCCAGTTATCAAACAAATAGCATGGAGGACAAGGGGAGATGGAGAGGAGAAGGGAGTTGAGGGAAATTGGAAGGGGAGGTGAACCATGAGAGACTGTGGACTCTGAAAAACAATCTGAGGGTTTTGAAGGGGCGGGGGGTGGGAGTTTAGGGGATCCAGGTGGTGGGTATTGGAGAGGGCACGGATTGCATGGAACACTGGGTGTGATGCAAAAATAATGAATACTGTTACACTGAAAAAATAAAAAAATTAAAAAAAAACCTGGTTTGAAATCGCATAGGTCAATCTAATGCTGATTCATGTTGTCTAAATTTAAAACTAGTTCTATATCTGTCAGCTTTCAACCAAAGACCAAGAAATATAAATTATGGCTTTTGACACAGGATACCTGAAAGTGCATGACAGATTCAAGCTTTCTAGAGTGAGGTCTTACTTTGGCCTGTGCTTTCACAAGAAAGCAGACCCAATATAAATTTCCATGCTATTGGTTTTTTAGAGTCCAGTATCAGCAATCAAGAGTGAGGAAGAAGAAGAGAAAATCAGGGAAGGAAGAAGAGCTAACATGAAGAGGTGTTATTGAGTGGGCTACTGTTAAATGTGATTTGACGGCTTGATTCTTGGAACTGATGACCTGTGCCCCTCTCTGCAATACAGACTACATATAAACTCTCCTTGGAAGGCAAGTGTGTGGGGAAAAAGCATAAGGAATAATTTGTTTACTTGCTTCTCACATTGGCCAAAGATTAATTCATGGGGCTTTAATTCCTCTATATTTCTAAATTGCCCCAGCATAATCAAGGACACTGATCACATGATAGTGTTTATGGCAATGTTAACAGGAAACCCTGAGGCATGAGGCAAGAGGCATGCTATAAGAGCAGGACACCAGGGACTCTGAGAGCACATCTGTAAAAAAAAATTGATGAGAGCCAAGGTGACTATAAATTATAGTCCAGATTGGAACACTTATAAGAGTGAAGGGAGCCAATGTTAATAACTGAAATTAGACAATATGTTTACAAACTCTTTCAGTCAAACTGTGTTATATGGTCATTTAATCAGATTCTAGGCCACGGTGGGAAAAGACAAAAAAAGAGAGAGAGAGAGAGGGTGATATTGATTACAAAAAGTATCTGAGACAGTTTTTCTCATTCATAAATATGAAAAATGTATGTAGAGGTTTTTCTTTGTTTTTTTAACAACTTTTTTTTTCAAACAAAGAAGCAGAAACCAACTATGTGTAACAAATTAAATGAGAGCTGCTCTCATTGAAGTAAAAAAAGTAGGACTCACAGACTTGAAGACTTGCCTTTTTAATTCTTCTCAACAACCTATCCCATGCTTTGGAGAAATCTTCAGAGCAGCACTGTTTTATGGAAATGTTATGTGAGCTACAGCTGTGGGATGGGTAAGTGATTTTAAATTTTCTAATAGTCATGTTAAAAGTGAGAAGAAATACATGCTGTTAATTTCATTGATATATTTAATTAACCTAATATATTAAAATATTAGTTTCAATATGTTATCAATATAAAAATGATTGATTAGATTTTTAAATTTATGCAATATATATTCAAAATATAATGTGTATTTTTCAGTTATAGCATGTCTCAGTTTGGACTACTCACATTTCAAGTGCTTGATTGTCCTACATGGCCAGTGGTGACCTTGTTGAATAGAAACACAAGTGCATGAGAGCACTGTTTGAAACCTTTCACAATAAAGAAATGGTTTACCAAGGACTGTTCATTTCCTCCCAATGTACGACTATCTATGAAGAAAAGTTTTTTCTTTAATTATTATTAATTCCAAATATACATTGAGGAAAACGTAGGAGAGACAGTTAATTTTTTACTAAGTCCACTTTTGTATTTGTGAAGAATTGATAATTTTGACCTTCTTACCCATTGAGATTTTCAAGGGAAAGGAAAGATGTATTTCTTCAGTGAAAGCAAATAGTGTTTAATTTTAATACCATTTAAATAATGTGATAGAGCACTGGTTATAATCTCAGTCTGATTGAGTCAAATCATTTCAGTATGGTAGTTCTAACTCTTAAAGTTTCAGTGCATTAAAAGGATGTACTTTTTATCAGTGTTTTAAAAATCCATAAGAAATCCAGTTTCTGAGGTGTGGGGGGGAATTGTATAAAGGTGCTCAGAAGGTAGAAACTTCCTGTTATAAGATAAATAATTAATAGTGATATACAACATGATGATTACTGTTAACACTGCTGTATGATATAGGAAAGTTGTAAGAGAGTAAATCCAAAGAGTTCTCATCACAAGAAAAAAAAATTATCTACATGAGATGATGGATGTTAACTAGGATTTTTGTGGTGATCTTTTCATAATATATATGTCAACTCCTTATGCTGCACACCTTAAACTTACAGTGTTATATGTCAATTATATCATAATGAATTAAAAAAAATTCCACATTTTCACTTTCCATAAGTGCTTGGTAAAAGCCGAAATATCTCTTATTGTGAGGGAATCAAAAAAGAAAAATCAAAGAAAAGTCTTCCCTTTTAAGTTTCTATGCACTTAACCCTTAAATGGCAAGCTCTAGTCTCTTCTGTTTATTCTTAGGAGGGCTTCAATCTCAGTTGTTTTATTAATGATAAGGAACAGTTGCCCTAGAACAGTGATTTACAACTTTTTAAAATCCAGAAACACTTTATAGACATGAAATTTTATATGTATAATATGTTTAACAGATAAAATCTAACCAGGAAGGGTCATGGAACCTCACTTTCTGCTTTCATTTTGCTCCTTAGGACACTGCATAATGCTAGGTTTTCCTGAATACCATTTGACAAACACTACTTTAAACCATAAACGTTTTCTGATCCATGCTTTTTAAAATCAGTAGCATCATTTTTCCAGGTAGTTGATATAAATTATGTTTAGAGAATCAGCCTATGAATATATTATATGTGAATCCAAATTGCATGGCTCAAAGATGGGACAAATTGCCTTGGTTACATTAATAACATTTCTACTCAGTTCCATTACATTCAATTCAAAAATGTTTTATTGGATATATGCATGTTCAGTAAACTGTATGAGGTAGTAATAAAATAGAAAAAATTAGACAAGGTCCTGTCTTCAAAGAGAGTATCATCTTCTGAATAGTTTAGAAACTGAATAATCTAGATAGTCATTCATCCAACAAATATCCACTGATGTTTAGTATATTAGAGAAAATGCACTGTGTGTGGCTGGGAATGAGAGAATGGAGAACTGAATAAGAACATTTTCATCTTCAATGAACCCATATAAAGGAAAAGAGTAAAAACTTACACCTTGGTATGGATTCATGTCTTAATTGCTATTATTGTGTAAAATATAAGTATATATAGAAATGTGAGTTATATATTTTTATAAACATATATTTTATATCCTTGGTATTGTTTAATATTATGCTATGGGAGCAACAATAGCCCATTACTGTATTTTGCTTTGTAGTATTAGTAGTGGAAGAAATGATTATGATTACTTATTTATTTTTGCATCTGTGGAAAGGTATAGAATTTCCAATATTAAGATTTTGTTATTGATTTATATTTTTAAAGATTTTTTTATTTATTTAACAGAGAAACAGAGATATAGAGAGGGAATATAAGCAGGAGGAGTGGAGAGGGAGAAGCAGGCTTCCTGCTGAGCAAGGAGACCAATGTGGGGCTCGATCCCAGGACCCTGGGATCATGACCTGAGCCTAAGGCAGATGGTTAACGACTGAGCTACCCAGATGCCCTGTTGTTTACTTATATTAATGGCCCAAGTTTAATGAGTAGAGTTAACATTTCCATTAATCAGTTTTCACATTTCAGCTTTGTGATTTGAAGGAATCAAAATAAACCAAACATCCCACTGAGTAGTAAAACAATCCTCATGAACTGAATCTAAAATACCTCTTTCAAGCCATCATGAGACAACCAATTGACTTACATTATTTTTTAAAGTACGTTTCTTAATTTAATGATAGTTGTTAATTGCCTTGTTACAGATACTGTATTATATTTGAAACTGCAACTAAGGAGAAGGTATATTAGAAGACGTTGATGGACCGAGCAATAACAAGGAAGGAGATAGAGGTAGAAGAATAAGCAATTGCAGAATTCTGTGCTGCATGTACTTATGTGATACAAAACACTCCTGTGCAGCTAAGTAACTCCAGACAGGCATAAAGGAGCAACGACAAAAAAAGAGTAAAAATTGAAGCCCATAGGTTGATCTGCCTTTTATAAGAGTAATTCTTTAACTCAAATGGAGTATTTATTATTGGCACATTTCAGTGTGTCTGGGAAAAATTTGAAGGGGAAACCAGAGTCCCTTATGTCCTGAAATAGCCTTCCCTGATCCTCCGCACCCATCTTGCAGAAAGAAACAGGTTCACTGGGGCTGGAATAGGCCCTTCAAAGAATCCCCAAATCCTCTGTTATATCTTTCAGAATGAATGACATCTGGCAGTTGCAGCTAATGTTAAGATATAATCTAGGAAGAAAATGGGAGAATATTTAAGTGCATGGTTTGATAAATTGTTACCCCCCAACAATGTACAGGAATGAAAATGTTTTGAAAAATCAGAAAGTCTAGTTAGTAGATATTTATCATATTTCATGCATATATCACTATTATTCATAGAATTAGAATACAAATAAAATAGATTTAACACAGACTATGTGCTGGGCATAATTTAATCTTCCCTTGTTGATTGAGGAAACACTTTAGTATAGTTTACAACTTGTAATCTATAATTATGAATATAAGTTCTTCCAGTAAATAGAACATTCCAGTTGGATTTTTTGTATTTAGACAATTGTACTTGGTTTATGGGACATAACCAAATAAATAGGAACAAAATTTATTGAACATCATCCATCATAATTTATCATCTCTATACTATCTGTCCTTATAGCTATGAAACAATAGAAAGGTAATCTATATCAAAATGAATAAGTATACATGTATTTATTACTGAATTAAAATTTAGCTAAACATTTCATCATTTATATTTAATTCTAAAATATAATAATAATAATAATAATATATTTTAATTCTACTATTGACCTTATACACAAGGAGACAGTTTGCCAGTATTATGATACACTATACATAAAACTCAGAAGGCTGTTGTAAAATTTTTAAATCACAAATCACCATGGATAAAAATGAATAGTAGAACCAAAATGCAAGGATATAAAAACTACCATCAACAAGTAAATGTCATGAAAATATAAATTATTTTTCACTGGGCAGGGTAACAACATGAATAAGAGAACATGTAATAAATAACTTGTTATGATAAATTCAGTGCAATAAAAAAATTCATTGAAAGCTTGTGATAAAATATTCAGTGTACAACATACATAAATATACCTTAGCACTGTTTAAAAGGACCCTTTACTTTAACATGTCATGTAAATTGCCAACAACAATTTAAATGACTATAAGGAAAACTGTGTCTGATACTTATCCTTTTATCATGATCTTTTTTTTAACTCAAAATACCAGAAAGCCTTACATGTTAAAGTTATATGAAATGTTTAAAGTCCCCCGTGTATTCCTGAATCTGATACTTAAGATTACTTTAGTTAATCAATGTGATATACCACATTAATAAAAGAGCGGATAAGAATCATATGATCCTCCCAACAGATGCAGGAAAAGCATTTGACAAAATACAGCATCCTTTCTTGATAAGAACCTTCATTAAAGTAAGAATAGAAGGAATATACCTCAATGTCATAAAGGCCATATACAATAGACCCACAGCTAATATCATCCTCAATGGGGAAAAACTCTCAGTTTTTCAGAAACATGACAGGGCTGTCTACTCTCGCCACTGCTGTTTAACATGGTGCTAGAAATCCTAGATTCAGCAAACAGACACAGAAAGAGATAAAAAGCATCCAAATAGGCAAGGAAGAAGTCAAACTTGCACTATTTGCAGATGACATGAAACTCTATGTAGAAAACCTGAAAGATTTCACCAAAAAAAAAGCCAGAATTGATATATGAATTCAGCAAAACTGCAAGATAAAAAGTCAATGTACAGAAATCTATTGCATTTCTGTAAACCAATAATGACGCAGCAAAAAGAGAAATCGAGGAATCAATCCCATTTATAATTGCACCAAAACCCCCATAAGATACCTAAGAATAAACTAAGCAAATACGTAAAAGATATGTATGCTGAAAATTATAGAACACCTATGAAAGAATCTAAGGAAGACACAAAGAAATGGAAAAACAGTCCAGGCTCATGGATTGGAGGAACAACTATTGCTAAAATGTCTATATTATCCAAAGCAATCTACACATTCAATGTAATCCCTGTCAAAAAACACCAGCATTTTTCACAAAACTAGTACAAGCAATCCCAAAATTTGTATGGGACCAGAAAAGACCCTGAATAGCCAGAGGAATGTTGAATAAGAAGACAAAAGTGGGAGGTATCACAATCCCAGACTTTAGGCTATATTACAAACATGTAATCACAAAGACAGTATGGTACTGGCACAAAAACAGATGTATAGATCAATGGAACAGAATAGAAAACCCAGAAATGAACCCGCAATTCTATGGTCAACTGATCTTTGATAAACCAGGAAAGAATACCGAATAGTAAAAAAAAAAAAAAAAGTATCTTCAAAACTGGTGTTGGGAAAATTGGACAGCCACATCCAGAAGAATGAAACTGGACCACTTTCTTACACCATACACAAAAGTAAACTCAAAATGGATGGAAGACCTAAATACGTGACAAGAAGCCATCAGAATCCTGGAGGAGAAAATAGGCAACCACCTCTTTGACCTCAGCTGCAGCGACTTCCTAATAAACGTGTCTCCAGAGGCAAGGGAAACAAAAGTAAAAATGAACTACGGGGACTTCATCAAGATGAAAAACTTCTGCACAGGAAAGAAAGCAGTCAACACAACTAACAGGCAACCAACAGGAGGGGAGAAGATATTTTCAAATTACGTATCAGATAAAAGGCTAGTATCCAGAATCTATAAAGAAGTCCTCAAAATCAACACCCCAAAAATAAATAATCCAGTTAAGAAATGAGCAGAAGATTTGAACAGAGATTCCTCCAAGGGAGACATAAAAATGGCTAACAGACACATCAAAATATACTCAATAACACTCATCATCATGGAAACACACATCAAAACCACAATGAGATACTACCTTACACCATAAAATGACTAAAATTAACTTGGGAAAAACAGATTTTGGCAAAGATTCAGAGAAAGGGGAATATTTTTGCACTGTTGGTGGGATGCAATCTGGTACAACCATTCTGGAAAACAGTATAGAGCTTTGTCAGAAAGTTCAAAATAGAAATACATTATGACCTAGCTTTTCCACTACCAGGTATTTAACCAAAGAACACAAAAATGCTGATTCAAAGGGGCACATGCACCCCATTGTTTATATCCCACTATCAACAATAGCTTAATTATGGAAAGAGGCCAAATATCCATCGAGTGGATAAAGAAGAGGTGATATATATAATGGAATATTACTCAGCCATCAAAAAATGAAATCTTGTCATTTGCAACAATGTGGATGGGACTACAGTGTATCATGGTAAGTAAAATAAATCAGAGAAAGACAAACATCATATGATTTTACTAATTTGTGAAATTTAAGAAACGAAGCAGATGATCATGTAGGAAAGAAGAGAAAGAGGGGAGAATACAAACCATAAGAGACTCTTAAGGATAGAGAACAAACAAGATTGCTGGAAGGAGGTGGTTGGAGAGATGGGCTAAATGGGTGATAGGCAGTAAGGAAGGCATTTATTGGGATGAGCACTGGGTGTTATGTGTAAGTGATGAATCACTGAATTTTAATCCTGAAACCAATACTATATGTTAACTGACTTGAAATTAAATTAAAAAAAATTGAATGATTAAAAAAATTACTTTGGTTATGATGGCCCTTATGATAAATAGCAGTACTTCAAAAACCATAGCTTCTGTGATATTTTCTCTTGTTTGGGGGGAACCTAAAAGGAGCAATAACATCTTCAACTTCATTATCTGAGTTCTTTACTTTGTTAATTTGTTTAGGTGAGTATTAAAACCAATGTCTGCAACTATTTACTAAATCAGTACTTGGTGATATAAGCCAGTGTTTCCTAGGGTGACCTGATCATAGTTTTAAACTAAGTTTAAAACTAAGTGTTAGTTTTCCTCATTTGTACTGAGGGGTTGGGAATATATCAATCCATGACTCTTAAGATTACTGAGATAATATATGAAGTCTTTGTAAACCTAAACACTACTTAAGTGTTAGTTGATTGATATAGTTATGTACAAGTTCATTGAAAACAGAAAAGAGTGCTTAATTCTGTCTGGAAGAACAAAGGAACACTTTATAGAAGAAATGCCATTTAAGTCAGATGACAAAGAAAGTATAGGCATAGAAGCCTGCCTGTTTTATAACAGCTACTAACAAATATTTAAAATATATTAAATGCCACAAGTTGTGTTAGTGCTAAATAATCTTATGTGCTAAACATGTTAAATGATCACTGACTTCTACTCACTTTAGAAGGTACATAGGTAGGTTTTATTAACTCCATTGTAAAACATGAAGTTTGTTTTGATCAATAGTCCTCAAGGAGGGAGGGGTGTGCATGTTGGAATCACTAGGGACACTTTCAAACAAGTATGCAAAAAATATATCTGGAGATGCACACAAAAGTTTTAAACTGTTTATGCTCTCTTGAAAAGAATTAGGGTAGAAACCTGAGATGTTTGTTTGTTTTTCACTTTGTGGCAACACTGTTTATTATTGCCCCAACAGCCATTCTTCCTTTCTTCAATAATACTATCCTACATTTTTAGCTAGACACATGGCTGTCCAGAATAAAAGTTCTATTTTTCAGCCTCCTTGAAGTTAGATTTGGTGATGGGACTGAGTTTTGTCTACCTATGTAATGTAAGCAGAAGGGTTTTGTGTGATGTGATAGTTTGTTAGGGCTGCCATAGCAAAGTACCACAAAGTGATTAGATTCAATGACCAAAATTTATGGTCTCACAGTTCTGGTGGCTAGAAACCCCAACACAAAGTATCGGCAGGGTTGGGCTTTCTGAGGGCTGTGAGAGAAGTGTCTATTCCAAGCCTCTTTCCTTGGCTTGGAGATGGCCATGTTCTCCCTGTGTGCATTTATCTCTTGTCCAACTGTCCCCTTTATATAAGGACATCAGTTATTTTTAGATTAGGACTACCTTGATGATCTCATCCTATCTGATACATCAGCAATTACCCTGTTTCAAAATAAAGTCATGTTCTGAGGTACTGGAGGTTAAGACTTTAAAATATGAATTTGGGGGTACATTGATCAAACTATAATGTAATTTCTCATAAAATGTCTTTAAAGGAAGAGGAAAGGTAAATACTTCACTTCAGTGTTTCCTCTTCCTCTATGATAGACTACAAACATGTCTAGAGCTCTAGATGATTTGGGGATGAAATTTACAGAGCAACTAGATAGAAAAAGTCCTAGAAAAGGTAGAGGCAACCTAACTATCCCCAAGCTACTTACCTCCAGATTTGATTTACAAGAGAAAGAAATAAACTTCTGTCTTGTTTCAGGAACTTATTTTTGAGTTTTCCTTTACATGCAAATAAACTAAGGCTAATGCATACTTAAATATTTTATTATGTCTTAAATTATTTTTCCACATGCATTATTTTTAATTAAAAGTATTTTTTATATTCCTTATTTAGTGAGGTCTCCTGCTATATGAAAAACGTGATTAAAAAAGTTCAGCTAACATTTGCTATTTTGGTGAAATATGCCATTGCTTCATATCAAGATTGCTTTCATGCAAATGATTTTTTGAAAACATCAAATTGGGAAATTTTTCTTTTGTCTTCCTTATTTAACTGATATATATATATATATTTTTTTCCTCCTTTTCTCTTTTAGTGATCTGCATGCATTTATCTCATGAAAGACAGCATTTATCCATGTCATTGACCGTTCATTGGAGAAACATTTATTTTACAGTTTTGCAGACTCATTGCAGAATGGAAAAGATGTTCTTTCTCAGCTATCTTTTCTCTCTGTCTTTGTTTTCAATTCATATGGTAAGTTGAATAGTACCCAATAATCAGTTAAGAAAAAGGCTTGAGGTAGATAAATGGTGGGTAGCTTCACACATGGGCTATGGGATACTTTTGCTTTTGTAACCTTTACCTATTTGTATAAGAAACATTTTAATTCTATATGCCAGTGGTTCTTATCATTTTTTGGGTCATGAACTTATTTAAGAATCCGTTGAAAGCTATGGATTCTCTCCTCCAAAAACGCACATATCTGCAAAAATTTGCATATAATTTAAGGAGGTTTACTGACTCTGAAAATTCATCCATGAAAACCCGTTAAATACCCTTGCTCTGTGCAATCCTTAAACATATTTCCAGTACTCATTACTTTGCTTCATTGCTAGCTTAACTTTAAAAAGTACATTTTGAAATACAATGGAATTGTGCCAAGCAGGAAAAAAATTAAATTAATGCAGTTTTTTAAAATTTATTTTTAATTTATTTTCAGCATAACAGTATTCATTGATTTTTGCACCACACCCAGTGCTCCATGCAATCCGTGCCCTCTCCAATACCCACCACCTGGTTCCCCCAACCTCCCACCCCCAGCCCCTTTAGACCCCTTAGATTGTTTTTCAGAGTCCATAGTCTCTCATGGTTCACCTCCCCTTCCAATTTCCCTCAACTCCCTTCTCCTCTCTAACTCCCTTTGTCCTCCATGTTATTTGTTATGCTCCACAAATAAGTGAAACCATATGATAACTGACTCTGCTTAACTTATTTCACTCAGCATAATCTCTTCCAGTCCCGTCCATGTTGCTACAAAAGTTGGGTATTCATCTTTTCTGATGGAGGCATAATACTCCATAGTGCATATGGACCACATCTTCCTTATTCATTCGTCTGTTGAAGGGCATCTTGGTTCTTTCCACAGTTTGGCCACCATGGCCATTGCTGCTATAAACATTGGAGTACAGATAGCCCTTCTTTTCACTACATCTGTATCTTTGGGGTAAATACCTAGTGGAGTGCAGTTTTTTTTTAAGATTTTATGTATTTATTTGACAGAGAGAGACACAGTGCGAGAGGGGACACAAGCAGGGGGAGTGGAAGAGGGAGAAGCAGACTCCCACCAAGCAGGGAGACCGATGCAGGGCTTGATCCCAGGATCCTGGGATCATGCCTTAAGCCTAAAGCAGATGCTTAACATCTGAGCCACCCAGGTGTCCCTAAATTAGTGCATTCCCCACCCCTGGAAACCATGCTTCCTTTTTCTTTCCTTCAATGTCTCTCCCTACCTCTTCAACATATTGGCACTTCCTTTTTTTTTTTTTAACATATAACGTATTATTTGTTTCAGGGTACAGGTATTTGATTCATCAGTCTTACACAATTCACAGCACTCACCATAGCACATACCCTCCCCAAAGTTCATCACACAGCCACCCCAACCCTCCCACTCCCCTCTGCTCCAGCAACCTTCAGTTTGATTCTTGAGATTAAGAGTCTCTTATGGTTTGTCTCCCTCTCTGGTTTCATCTTGTTTCATTTTTCATTTTTCATTTTGTTTCATTTTTCCCTCCCTTCCTGTATGATCTTCTGTCATATGTTCAGTGGGATCATATGATAATTGTCTTTCTCTGATTGACTTATTTCGCTTAGCACAGTTCCATCCACATTGTTGCAAATGGCAGGATTTCTTTTTTGATGGCTACATAGTATTCCATTGTATATATATCCCACATCTTCTTTACATTCATATTTTGATGGACATCTAGGCTCTGTCCATAGTTTGGCTATTGTGGACATTGTTTCTATAAACACTAGGGTGCACATGATATTGGCATTTTCTTATAGGAATCAAGAATATTTTTTCTTATCAAAATGCATTTCCTATAAAGAATATGATAAAGAATTTATATGAAAAATATAAATGTATAATGGAAATTAAAGTGTTATCCCTCCTAGGGATATTTTCCCTTTAGCAGAAGACCAGAAATATGGAGTCAAGTAAATTATTCTCTAATACTAAATCATAGGCATCTGGGAGTAGGTGAATGAGTCACATCATTGGAGTGGGAAGATTTGGGGGACCCTATTAATTTTACCATGAATGCATTGACTATTCTTCAATATGAAAACTTGGCCATGTTGTAGAATAACACTTTATAATGCAGGTTTTACTTCATTTATAATGCTGTGGTGGTTTTTTAATTATTTTGAGTAATTATTCCTTTAATTAATTTATTTTTATAATAATTAATTTATGCCCTGATAATGTTCTAGCATATGTTTGGGTAGAAATTATAAATTCAGTAAATTTTCCATCTCAATAATATTTCCATTTAATGTTTGGTTGTTCAGAGTCTAAATGTAAGATTGTACATTTACCTATTAGGAAGGAGTTTTGTTACAGAATTTCTTTTGCATAAACCTATGGTCAGCTTTTTCAGGGGTTAGAATATAATAGTACTATTCCTGCTAATATAGAGAGAAAGCATGATGATGAGATTTTGGCTTAATGTATAAATGCAAAAACAATTAATGTACTATAGTATTTCAAGAATGCTCACTTGCTCTGCTGATGAAAATCATTCCACTTAGAATATTCTATTAATGTTATATTTATTATTGTCCCATTGTTATGATGCAGTAAAATGTGAAGTGAATAAGTAGGATGGAAATTTTTAAATATTAGTCTTTAAAATTCAGCAGATTATTCTTATTTACAAATGGAGACCTAGCGAATAAGAAAGGGTCTTCTTTCATGTTCTTCTTAAGAGCTGAGTTCTTAAGATAATCTACTTGGAATGTTGTTATCAGTCAAGAAAGGCAAAGTCATGCAAAATAAACAAGCAACAACCAAATATAAATGGCTTATGTATTAGTTTTCTAATTCTGTGTAACAAATTACCCCAATTTTCCTGTGGACCACACTCATCACTCTGAGCATCTAGAGGATGCCTTTAGGCTCTAGGGTATGGTCCCCACAACATAATAGCTTGCTTCTTCAGTACCAGCAAAAGAATTTCACTGAAGTTAACCACAGAGGAATCTGTATCATGTAACAAATGGAACTATCTGATCACCTTTGCAGTATAAGGAAACTAGTCAAGGAGTGATTATCCCGTCCTAGTCAACAGGTCCTCTCTCACTCCAGGGATAGGATTAGACAGGGGATATACACTAAGGAGGAGGATTATTAAGAATCTATTTTGAAATCTGCTAACCGCAGTTTATGACACATGTTTATTTGTTGCTTAATCAAATTCTGTTACAGGTGTATGTGACTCTTCAGGGCAGCCATCCTTCACACTTAGCAATTCTGACTGCTTCAATCTTTTGGCATGGTTATATCTACATGACACTTTTTCCTCAACTACTTTGGCAGGGGATAAAGCACTGGAGAGATAAGAACCAGCAATTAAATATTTTCAGCCTGAAGTGATAAATGCCACTTCCACTCAGCAAGTTATCAAACAGCGAGTTATCAAATAGCTATGCCTGACTTCAAGAGAGAAGAAACATAGAATCCTCCCATACACATGGAATTAGATGATAATCAGATATTGATAAACAGTAGAAAGCCCTACTACAAAATACTGATATTAAAGTCAGGCTCCTTTCTCATAGTGGTTCATAGATCATTTTTTTTAATTTTTAAAGAGCTTTTTTGAGATATAAAGTTTACCCATTTTAAATACACATTCAATAATTTTTAGTATATTTACCAGATGAGTTCTTAAATGTGTAATTTTAATAAGCATTTCTTAAGTGTCTACTGTGTGTATGGCAATATTAAACCCAAGGTAGAGAAAAAATATATATGTATATTTTTAACCTTGAGATCATAATCTGACTGGAGAGGAGAAAGTGAATATATAGTAAATTACTAGAGAATGATCTCAAGTCTTTAAATATATATTAAGTATTCAAAACATGATTCCAAACTGGGAAGGGAAATTAATTTATTAAATATCTACTACGTGACATGCATCATACTAAATGTCTTATGTATACTCTCTCATGTGGAGCATCATAATAATCATGTTTTCTCCAATGTTTACAATTGTGGAAATTAAAGCTCAGAGAAGTTAAATGTCTTGTTCAATTTCACACAGCTAGAAATTAAGAGTCATAATTCATTTTAAATTAATTCTTACACTAAAGCCCAGGCTTGTTACACCACACAATATTGTCATACCAACAAATATAAAACCAGTGGGGTGAGGCTTATCTGGGAGTACAATGTTAAAATATTTTTGGAAAAAAAAAGGCTAGACATAAAATGGTAGGTCTTTGTCTGTGTGTGTATACCCATTTGAGCCTGTCTGTATACTGACTGCACCTCACTTACCTTCAAATAATGAACATTATGAGTTTAGACAAGATGTGAGCACTTTCAAGTATCCTTCCATTTATTCTTCTGTTGTAAAATATTTGTGCATTTATATATTTAATCAGAAAACATTTATAAAGAACTCACTATGTCCCCAAGAACCTAATCTGCTAAGTTCTGAGATGAATACAATTTGAATTTTTATCAATAAATTGTTACAATAAAGAACATATAATATGAATAAAGGAAGTACACAGTGCTATTGAAGCTAAATAGATGCTTGCTACCTGGGCTGATAAAGTGTTCATGAAAATAATAATGTTAGAGGTGGAACCTGGAAAGTAAATATGATATATGGATGGAAAAGGGAACAAAAAATTTAACAAAAATGGCATTAGCAAAGTAACAGAAACAGGAAAGCAAAGATAATATTTGGGAAAATATAAGTCATCACGGTTTCCAGATGAATACAAGTATATATAAATCAGAGTGGTGGAGGGTCATAGAAGGCTTTGAAAGATGAATTAAAGATAATTACAACTGATAAGGGGTTTATAGCTTTCTATTTATGGCAGAACCCTTTCATAATCTCTAAAAAGGAAAGAAGGGATCCAGAAATTAGGGAAGAGCAATTGCACTCAGTGTCCTTCATGATCAAATTAATAGAATATGACTTTGTAATGCAACCCTGAGTCATGAAGAAGAAAAGTATTCTTTGGACATTATAGGGAGGTTATTATATTGGCCATACAATGTCCCTCTTGTGTAGACTTGTTGAAGGATTTTGGCAAGAAACTAATCTTCAAAATATAAAATATATCTAAATTTTTAGATACTTGGGGAGATGCAAATTGCAGTCTAAAATGTGAGGCTTGATCTTATACCTTTCTTTTGGCTTACAGTGGAAACCTTCTTGAGGAGATCACACTTTTGGCTCACAGTAAACACCTCTGTACGTATGCATTTTGCAAGATATATAAGGGAATTGGGGACTTTTTTCCTGAGGAAGTAACAAAAAAAGGGGGGTGAGGCAGGAAAAAAGACTTTTTTAAAAGAGACATTAATCAAGACAGACTGAAGGACAAAAAAGGAAGGGATAAAATAAGGAAAGAAGGAAGGAAGGTAGTGATCATGTGAGATACCCTGAATATCCAGGAAGTAATGGTCTGAAGCATTTTTGCATAATACAAAGGGAAAGAGAAGAAGTAGCTAGACTAAATGCTTACCATCCACTCTTTCACCCCTCTTTTCTCTGCATGGTTTGGACATAATATTTCTCTTTACCGAGGTTGTGCATATTTGGAAGAGGGAACAAAGTAGGCTGTTGCCACCAACTACACCTTCTCTGTTCTATGCTACAGTCACTGGCAGGTGACAGAAAGAGCATCATTTTGTCCTAGAGAGTTATAAGAGTATCCTCCTTTAAGCAATATCCTTGTTAGGAAAAAGCTACTCTCCCAATCCTGCTCAGATATAGATAGCTTAGATACCTTATCTAGCAGAAGAGAAGAGACTATCACATCTGTTAAATTTGTGGTAGCTCTTGTATTATCTGTGAACTTCAGCACATTTCCTGGCTAAGTCTGAATCAAACCATATCCTAGAATTTAGCCATGAGTGCTTCCCACCCTGGTTACCAAAATGTTATCAAAATGGTGTCACAAAGAGGAGGGACAAGATGGCAGAGGAATAGGAGACTGTATTTCAACCAGTCCCCTGAATGGAGCTAGATATCCACCAAAGCACTCTGAACACCCACAAAATCAGCCTGAGATGTAAGATTTTACACTTCTGAATCTCTGTGGGGGCAGACGATCACCAGTGGAGAGGTACAGAGGAGTTGGGAGTGCACAGACAGATATCGGAGAATAAACAGAAGTGTGAGGGAGCCACCAGAAGTGAACCACTGGAAAGTATTACTCCAGTGTGAAAGTGTCCTGTGCTTGGGTACCAAAAATTTCTTGGAGACTGGTGGCTGTGAGTCGGGAAAGGACTGATAACAGCACTCAAACAGAACAAAAGGACTTAAGAGACAACTGTTGAGACTGGGTGTCCTCAGGCATGGACCTAAGTGCAGGGTCCCAGGACAGTCACAACCAGTCCCAGCCTGCACCTGAGAAAGCTTGGTGTGGGCTTGAGTCAGAGGTCCCTGGGACTGGCAGATGCTGCAGTCACCACAGCTGCCTCTACTGCCTCCACCACCGCTAGGGCTGAGTGCACCTGGCACAGGCTTGAGTCAGTGGTCCCGGGAATGGCAGCTGTTGGGACTGGGCTTTCCTGGACCAGTATCACTTGCGGTTTTGGTGGAAGAGGGGTACAGAGACAAAGGGGGCCTTGGGCAATCACTGAGACAGTGGCTGGGATTACACACCACCTGTGGGAGGCTGTTGTGTTCAACAGAGTTTGCAGAGGGGGCGGTCTGTGTGTTCTGGACCATTCAGAGAGGAGCAGACTGTGTCTTTTCTCTGAGGCAGGGCTCTGGGTGTGGTCAGTTTACTTTTTACTCTCTGAAAAGGTGGGAAGAGCTACCAGAGAGCAAAAAACTTCGGAGAACAAAAGTACAAAAAAACAGGTTTTCATGGAGCCCAACCCCTTGGGAGTGGGCAGGGCAACTCTGCCCAAGCAGGATTGATTGAAAAACAATGTAGCAGGCCCCTCCCCCAGAAGACAAGCTGAAAGAACAATAGGACAACAACCACAGGGTCCCCATGAAATTGCAAAACCCCGACATCAGGGAAAATGAAATATTAAGCTCCTCGTATTGCCTCATAGACTGTATATTTTTTAGATACAACTTTTCTTCCTCCCTCTTTTTTAAATTCATTCAATGATTCTTGTTCTTTTATTTTTTTTACCTACTTACCATTTCAACTGCATGTTTAATACAACATATTCCATAGTAAATTTTTAACTTGAACTTTCTTCATACATATACTTTTTTTCTTTTTCTTTTTCTTTTTTTATACATATAGTTATAGGCTTCAAAGCTTCAAGGTAGTCCTTTTTCCCTATTGAATACTACCTCTCTCTCTCTCTCTCTCTCCATATATATATATATATATATATATATATATATATATATATATATATGGTTTTAACTTCCCTGCATCTCTGGGAAGTTGAGTCCTCTTACAAAGATAACAAGATACACTCAGGAGGAATTGAATATCTTTCCTCACCCACATAGAGGGATTATAACCACCTTCCTGTCATTGTCCCCCTTTTTATTTTGTGTTTTTATTTTTTTTTTCATTTTTCTTTTTTGGTTTTTCTGTGTGTTTGTTTTTGTTTTTGTACTTTATATATCTTACTCTTGAGGGTCATTTTGGGGGTTTTTTTGGTCCTTTTTTTTCTTTTTTCTTTATTTTTGGTGGTGGCTTCCAATTGCTCCAAAACTTTCCAAGGTGCACTTTGCCTGGATAGTGGTTGATATTTTAAGCTATACATCCCCTCAATGACTTCTCACCAAAATGACTAGGAGGAGGAACCCCCAACAGAGGAAAAATTCAGAAACTGTGATCTCTGCCACAGAACTATTGGATATGGACATAAGCAAGAAGTCAGAAATAGAATTCAGGGTGACAGTTGTGCAGACAATGGCTAAGTTGGAGAAAACCATTAGTGGCAACATGAAATCTCTAAGGGCAGAAGTGAGGGCTGATATGGCAGAACTTAAAAATGTTATCAGGGAGATCCAATCTAATCTAAATACTCTAACAGCTAGAGTAAATGAGGTAGAAGATTAAATTAGTGATCTAGAAGACAAACTGATAGAAAAGAAGGATCAGGAGGAGGCCTGGAACAAACAGCTTAGATATCATGAAAACAGAATTAAAGAAATAAATTAAGCCATGAATTGTTCCAATATCAGAATTATTGGAATCCCTGAGGGGGTGATGAGAGAAAGGGGACTAGAAGATATAGTTGAGCAAATCCTAGCTGAGAATTTCCCTAATCTGGGGAACAGAACAAGTGTTAATATCCTAGAGGCAGAGAGGACACCCCCCAAGGTCAACAAGGGTAGAGAAACCTACTGGCATGTGATGGTGAAATTCACAAGTCCTAAATTCAGAGAAAATGTCTTAAGGGTAACTATGGGGAAGATATTCCTTATGTACAGAGGGAGAGGGAGGAACATTAGAATAATGTTAGACCTGTCCACAGAAACCTGGCAAGCCAGAAAGGGCTGGTAAGACATATTCAGGGCACTAAACTAGAAGAACATGCAATCAGGAATACTTTATAGGGCAAGGCTGACATTCAGAATAGATGAAGAGATAAAGAGCTTCCAAGACAGGCAAAGACTAAAAGATTATGTGACCACCAAGCTGGTATTACAAAAATATTAAGGGGGTTTCTATAAAAGAAGAAAGACCCCAAGAGTGATATAGAACAGAAATTAATAGAGACAATCTATAGAAACAAGGTCCTCAGAGGCAACATGATGACAATAAAAACATATCTTTCAATAATCACTCTCAACATGAATGGCTTAAATGTTCTCATAAAAAGACACAGGATTTCAGATTGGATAAAAAGACAAGATCCATCCATATGCTGTCTACAAGAGAAACATTTTGAACCTAAAGGTACATCCAGACTGAAAGTGAAGGTGATGAAGAAACATCTTTCATGCCAATGGGCCTCAAAAGAAAGTTGGGGTAGCAATTCTTATATCAGATGAATTATATTTTAAACTAAAGACTGTAGTCAGAGATACAGAAGGACACTACATCATTCTTAAAGGGTATTTCCAATAAGAAGATCTAACAATTGTAAATATTTATGACCCCAACATGGGAGCATCCCTGTACATAAGCCAACTGTTACTCAAAATAAAGGGACATATTAATAAGAACATGTTAACTGTAGGAGATCTTAACATGCCACTCTCAGCAATAGACAGATTATCCAATCAGAAAATCAACAAAGAAACAAGAGCTTTGGATGACACATTGGATCGGATGGACCTCATAGATATATACAGAACATTTCACCTTAAAACAGCAAAATACTCATTCTTCTCGAGTGCATGTGGAACTTTCTCTAGAATAGACCACATACTAGGTTACAAATCAGGTCTCAGACCATACAAAAAGATTGAGATTATTCACTGCGTATTCTCAGACCACAATGCTTTCAAACAGGAACTCAACCTCAAGAAAGAGTTTGGAAGGAATTCAAACACTTGTAAGCTAAAGACCATCCTGTTTAAGAATGTTTGGGTCAACCAGGAAATCAAAGAATAACTTAAACAATTCATGGAAACCAATGAGAACAAAACACATCTGTCCAGATCCTATGGGATATGGCAAAGGAGGTCTTAAGGGTAAAATATATAGCCATTCAAACCTCACTCAAAAAAAAAAAAAAAAAAGAGAGAGAGAGAAAGAAAGAAAAGAAAAAAGAAATGAGAAATCCCAAATATGCAAACTTTCTTTACATCTTAAAGAACTGAGAATCAACAACAAATTACGTGTATCCCATGCGTGAGAAGGGAAATAATTAACATTATAGCAGAGAGCAATGAGTTAGAAAACAGAGATACAGTAGAACACATCAGTGAAACTAGGAGCTGGTTCTTTCAAAGAATTAATAAGATCAATAAACCACTGGCCAGACTAATCCAAAAGACAAGAGAAAGGACCCAAATTAATAAAATTTTGAATGAAAGATGAGAGATTACAACTAACACCAAAGAAATAGAAACAATCATCAGAAATTATTATCAACAGCTATGTGCCAATAAGTTAAGCAATCTAGAAGAAATGGATGCATTCCTGGAAACCTATAAACTTCCAAGACTGAAACAGGAAGAAATCAATGATGTGCACAAACCAATAACCAGTAATGAGTTTGAAGCAGTGATCAAAAACCTCCCAAAAAACAAGGGTCTAGGACATGATGGATACCCTGGGGAATTCCATCAAACATTCAATGAAGAAATAATACCTATTCTCCTGAAGCTGTTTCAAAAAATAAGAACAGAAGGGAAACTTCCAAACTCTTTCTATGAGACCAGCAGTACCTCGATCCCCAAACCAGGCAAAGACCCCATCAAAAATGAGAATTTCAGACCAATATAACTGATGAACATGGATGCCATAATTCTCAACAAGATCCTAGCTAATAGGAGATCCTAGTTAATAGGATCCAACAGTACATTAAAAGAGTTATCCACCACGACAAGTTGGGATTTATCTCTGGGATGCAAGGGTGGTTCGACATTCACAAATCAATTGATCCAATAGAACAAACCAATAACAGAAGAGAGAAGAACCACGTGGTCCTCTCAATTGCTGCAGAACAAGCATTTAAAAAATACAGCATCCTTTCCTGATTAAAACTCTTCAGAGTTTAGGGATAGAGGGAACATTCCTCAATTTCATAAAATCCATCTATGGAAAACCCACAGTAAATATCATTTTCAATGGGGAAAAGCTGAGAGTCTTTCCCTTAAGATCAGGAACATGATAAGGATGCCCACTCTTGCCACTGTTCCTCAACATAGCAGTAGAAGTCCGAGCAACAGCAATCAGACAACAAAAAGAAATAAAACATATTCGAATTGGCAAAGAAGAAGTCAATTTCTCTCTCTTCGCAGATACCATGTTACTTTATGTGGAAAACCCAAAAGACTCCCAAATTACCCCCAATTTACTAGATCTCATACAGCAATTCAGTAATGTGGCAGGATACAAAATCAATGCACAGACATCAGTTGCTTTCTTATGCACTAACAATGAAACTGTAGAAAGGGAAATTAGAGAATTGATTCCATTTACAACAGCACTAAGAACCATAAGATACCTGGGAATAAACCTAACCAAAGAGATTAAGGATCTATACTCAAGGAAATACAGAATACTCATGAAAGATATTCAAGTAGACACAGAAAGATGGAATAACATTCCATGCTCATGGATTGAAAGAATAAACATTGTTCAAATGTCTATGTTGTCCAGAGCAATCTATATTTTCAAAGCCATCCTGGTCAAAATATCAGTGGCATTTTTCAAAGTGCTGGAACAAACAATCCTAATATTTGTATGGAACCAGAAAGAACCCAAAATCGTCAAGGAAACGTAGAAAAAGAAAAAAGTTGAGGGCATCATGTTGCCTGATTTCAAGCTTTATTACAAAGCTGTGATCATCAAGTCAGTATGGTATTGGCACAAAAACAGACACATAGGCCAATGGAACAGAGTAGAGAGCCTAGATGTAGACCCTTAACTCTATAGTCAAATAATCTTTGGCAAACCACGAAAAAATATGCAATGGAAAAAGGACAGTCTCTTCAATAAATGGTGTTGGGAAAATTGGACAGCTTTATACAGAAGAATTATTAGATATAGAAGATGAAGAGTGTTTCCAGAGTGGTTTGAACTAGATTACACTAAGTAAGGGTGCCAGTAATGCAATACTTTACAATTTGAGAAATGAAGAAGGGTCACAGTGTGTTTGAAACAACATACCTTCTAGGTTGTATTAGTATAAATACATTAGTGTACACTGCTTTTGGTAAATTGCTTTATTACCTTACAATAAGTCTTTGGCTTATTATGCTTATAAAAGGAATAACAGGAAAAGACCTCTTTATTTGTAAAGAGATGGTGGATGTTGTTACTGAAGACTATAGAAAAGGTTTCACAAACATCCTGAGAATCCTTTTAGGAATTTTAGTAGTAATTCAAGTTGTACAACTAATTCATATGTTTCAGGGAGAGCCGGGAAAAAAAAAAAGATGAGGATAAATTTAAGTCCATAGATATTTACAGGCGAAATAAATTAGCTGATATTGTATCTTAGACTGACCTTAATCTTAGTGACTGCACAAGAAGTGCCATGGAAAGACGAATTGGAGTACTGGTGACAGATGTAAAGGTGTGGCATGATGATTCTCAGTTCCGGAGAACCTTGATATGCTTGTTTCTTTTGCTTGCTTTAGTTTTCCCTACCAAAAGCAAGGTATTCAGTAGTAAGCTGTGAGCTCATGGAAGATTAATCTCCAGTATTAATTGTATTTTGACAGTGTACATTTGAAATTGCATTTGATATTGTACATTTTGATATTGATTTGATATTATATTTGATTAACTGTATATTGATTATTGAATACTGTGCAGATTTTGAGTCTATGGTTTTGCTCTCTATTATGGCTAATGGCTTCATTTGCCTGATAACATTTCAAGAAACATGCTCTTGTTGGTTTGATGTTTTGTTCTGTTCTGTTGTTTTTTTTTTTTTTTTAACATTTAATGTTGTGGCTAAGGATCCTGAAAATTACCTAGAAATCTGTCATGTGAATTGACCGACCAGTTTTGTGATTCTATAGGGTTTGGCCTTTTAATTGACTGAAGAGAGTAAGAGAGGAGGAAAGGGAATAGTGACTTCGATAATAAAAACTCCATCCCTTCCTTCTGAATTTAAAACAAAACAAAACAAAACAAAAAACACTTCAAATCCAAATCAGTTTAGGTGTCACATTTTCTGTGGCATATCTGCAGAGCTATCTAAATCTATATCTACATATCTATCTTTATAGTTAGAGATAACAATATCTAACTTAGCCCTATCTAACTGTATCTACCTCTGTATTTAGATAGCTGATAGGTAGATAGATGATAGATAGATAGGTAGATATAGACAGAGATAGAGATAAGGAGATATAAAATTGCTTGTATCCTAAGCTAAGATATTCTGCTTAAGAAAAATTTAATTCACAGTGATTTAATTGCCTAAAAAATATATATGTTACTTATATCATTTTTTTTTATTTGAAAACTCTGAAATGTCCATGCTATGCTTCATTTTTCTTCTCTTTGCCAACTCTAATTCTCCCTGTTTTGCAATTGGGCGAAATTGACTTACACAGAGATTGAAAAGTCCCAGCAGCCAGCTGGTGACCAGGGGAGAAAGTGAAATGATTCCCTGAGCTAAATTCCACTTATTAGCTAGTTCTAAAAGTGAAAGAATAAAAGTACTTTTAGAGAAAATAAAAGAATTAAAACTTATTTTTGTGCCTAACGTGAAGAGGAATTCTTTGCTGCCTGTACTAAAGCCTTCAAAGTGAAATCTTTTGATTGTTCAAACACACTGAACAGATCTGTATTTGCACATGTAATAAAGGTCAAGATGGTAACTTACTATCAGATGCCATTATATTTGAACAGCCAGAGGAGAGACTGTTTACCTTATGGAGGCTTTCTATTAATTTGTTTTCCTGATTGTGGAACCTGTGATGTGCTATGCTATTTCATTTGAGCAGTTGCAGGAAAAAGCAACCAAACAAACTTGGGTCATATATTGACAGATGAGCACGAAACTTGCTGGAAAGGGTATTAGGATTTTCAAGACAGTGGAGTAATTGGGTTAATTTTCAGTAATCAGTGAGATGAAGTTGATTTCTTGAAAAGATTACGGGCTTTGGAGTTAGAAAGGATGGATTCAAATCTCTTGACTGTCATTTACTGAGTGAATGACCTTGAGAAAGTTAACCTAATGATTCTAAGACTTTCACGCCTTGAGAAACATAAAATAAAAAAAAATAGGGGCACCTGGGTGGCTTAGTGGGTTAAAGCCTCTGCCTTCAGCTCAAGTCATGATCCCAGGGTCCTAGGATCGAGCCCCGCATCAGGTCCTCTACTGGGAAGGGAGCCCGCTTCCCTTCCTCTCTCTGCCCGCCTCTCTGCATACTTGTGATCTCTGTCAAATAAATAAATAATCTTAAAATAAAATAAAAAAATTTAAAAAATAGTGTTACAGACTAATATGGACATTAAGGAGTGCACTTGTGATGAGCGCTGGGTGTTATACGGAAGTGTTGAATGACTCTATTGTACACCTGAAACTAATATTACACTGTGTTAACTAACTTCTATTTAAATTATTTAAAAGTAAAAGGGCACCTGGGTGGCTCAGTCATTAAGTGTTTGCCTTCTGCTCAGGTTGTGATCCCAGGGTCCAGAAATTGAGCCCTGCCTCAGGCTACCTGTTCAACAGGTGTCCTGCTTCTCCCTCTCCCACTCCTTCTACTTGTGTTCCCTCTCTCGCTGTGTCTCTTTCTGTCAAACAAATAAATAAAATCTTTAAAAAATTAAATTAAAAAAATATGTTTGTAATCCCCAAAAAGCCTAGTGCAATGTTTTACATATGTGACAGAAACTGACTTTTACATAATAAATGTTTGCCAACCTAATTCTTAAAACAGTAAATAAAAAAATAATTCAACCAAAAGAATTAAATGTTCCCAGCTTCTTATTTTACCACATAAAGATAGAATAAAAACCTACCAATAAATGCATGAAGACCTATTAATTATCACCATCTATGGCAGGTATTACTAGTTGCCTACCCAATATCCATTTTATCTTCTTCCTCATTTATAGAATCTCAAATTTTGTTCATTGACCCAACACACCCATCGAATATGCATTTATCAGTCTCCTTTGTACCTAAGAGTAGCCATAAAATACAGTTCTGGGCAATGAGATATAAGGGAGAGTCTGCTGGGATTTTGGAAGACTTTTGCATTCCTAATATAGGGGGACAACTGCCTTGTTTTGTCCTCCTTTTTTTTCCCCTCACTTGGACATAAGACTTGGGTTGGAGCAGCCATCTTGTGACATGTGGTGGACATAAAGATAAAAGTTATATGCAAGGAAGTCAGAGGAGAAGATGAAAAAGAGCCTGGGTTCTTAACAGCATTATGAACCCACCTTAACAACTTTGGTTTACCCACTGCGGGACTTCTCATGAGAGAAAAATACTCTTTACTTTTTAAACCATTATTTTTTTTAGGTTTTTTTTAGGTTCTTGTTACTAATGATGAAATGCTATCCTGATGGACATTTCAGCATTATGTAAAATAAAGAATATTTTAATAGTCACAAGGGTCTTGTCTTGCTTTTTCCGTAAAAGATCTCTTCTTTTCTCTATATGTCTCTGGCATCCTATCAGGGCATTTTTAGTCCTGTGCACCTTAGCATCTACTTCTACCTTCTTCTATGGAATTGCTTAGGTTTATGTATGATATGTCCTAGATGAGTCTTGCCCTACTTCTAGATATTTCTCTCAGTTGGGCAAACCCCCTCAAGACTTTTCTAAATAGATATTCCTATTGATGCTTCCAACCCTGGATTCTAAGAAATGATGGGCTAAGAAGGGGTGGATGGGCTAAAAAAGGATGAATATGTCCTCTGCCATTTGTTCCTTAAAAAAACTTTTTTTTCCTTGTGCTTTTCCCTCTAGAATTTTCTAGATTTGTGTAACTTGTGAAACAGTATAGATTTGTGTAACTTGTGAAACAGAATAGGACAAAAAGCAGTTGTCCCCCTATATTAGGAATGCAAAAGTCTTCCAAAAAAAAATTTTTACTACTTTCTCTGAAGCATTAGTATATACCTCAAAAGTTGAATGTTGATCTCTCATTTTACTACTACTTTGAAGCAATCCCAGCTGAGTTGCATTTCAAAGAGCATTTCATTCTTATATTTCGATGGCATAGTATTAAGAGAATGAAAGTTTATGACTGTTATGACTATTATAACTTCATTGTGGAGTGTATCCTTTGTCTAAGATATTCATTGTTTGGATTCATTTTTCCTTGAACTCTATTTTTTATAATAATAATCTGAATATATATTATTATGATTATATCTGACTGATATGTCAGTGTCTGACATCTAATTTTAATTTTCTCCTATCATTTATTTAATAAAAGTATCTTGTAAGTCATCATATAAATGAATTTATCTTTAAATCCAATCTAAGAGTCTCTTTTTTTTTTAAATAACATGATTCATTTTAAATTTATTCTTGGAGGGTACCTGGGTGGGTCAGTTGGTTAAACAACTGCCTTGGGATCAGGTCATGGTCCTGGAGTCCCAGGATCAAGTCCCATATTGGGGTCCCTGCTTGGCAGGGAGTCTTCTTCTCCCTCTGACCCTCCCTCTTCTCATACTCTCTCTCTTTCTCATGCTCTCTCTCTCTCAAATAAATAAATAAAATCTTAAATTTATTCTTGGAAATGAAAAATTTGTTCTTATTTTATTATCTTGTCTTTTCTCTCATATCTATATTCTATTTTAATATAAAATATTTATTTTACATTCTATTCATTTATCATTCAAAAACACGCATTTTATTTTTACTTATATTCATGGTAAACATTGAGCATTTTATTTTTTTAGGATTTATTTATTTATTTATTTGACAGACAGAGATCACAAGTAGGCGTGGGGGGAGGGGAAGCAGGCTCCCTGCTGAGCAGAGAGCCCCGATGCGGGGCTCACCCCAGGGCTCGATCCTGGGGCTCAATCCCGGGGCTCAATCCCAGGACCCTGAGACCATGACTTGAGCTAAAAGCAGAGGCTTAATCCACTGAGCCACCCAGGTGCCCCAACATTGGGGATTTTAAAGATTTTATTTTTTTTAAAGATTTTATTATTTATTTATTTATTTGAGAGAGAGACAGTGAGAGAGAACATGAGAGATGAGAAGGTCAGAGGGAGAAGCAGACTTCCCATGGAGCTGGGACCCCCATGCAGGACTCGATCCCAGGACTCCGGGACTGTGACCAGAGCTGAAGACATTTGCTCAACCCACTGAGCCACCCAGGCGCCCAATATTGAAGATTTTAAAACATACTTTAATCTATTAACATTTAATTATCAATCCATAAGTGATATTTATTGATGTAATCCACATGTTAATTATTTTCATATGTATTTTTCTCCTCTGCTTTCTGAAATAATATCTTTTGTTCTCATTTTCCTAATTATTTACTTATCCAGCATTTAAAAAAGTATTCTTACCTTTCAGGCAGCTCTATTTTCACCTCAGACTAACCCAATTTCATCTCTTCTTACATATGATCCATACTTTGCAGAACTTTTTAAACCAAAAACAACAAACCAGTAGTACAAACCAGAAGCAGTTATACTGAGAAGGAATCTCCTAAATCTATTGCCTGTATTTTTTTCTTTTTTTTTTTTTAGATTTATTTATTTATTTTAGGTGGGGATGGGAGCAGAGGGAGAGAATGTGAAGCAAACTGCACTGAAAGCAGAGTCCCGCACAAGGCTCAGTCTCAGGACACTGAGATCATGACCTGAAGTGAAACCAAGGGTTAGGCACTTAAATGACTGAGCCGCCCAGGCACCCAGTCTGTAATTTTTAATATTTAGTGTGTAATAATTTATTTCACTGTCCTTTGAATCCAAGTGGGGATCAAATCCTGTCTGCTAAGATCCTTCTAAAGGTCGTTGAGCTGAATGCTGACTAATGTTGAATAAGAACAGAAACACCCTTGGATGACCATCAGCCAAGCTCTTAAACTAAATGTGTTAAGCTCATAGTAATTAGGACCCTTAAATGTGCTCTTCTTTCTGCAATGCTCATTCCTCAGACACTTGCATGTTTACTCCCTCACTTCATTCATATTATCATTTAAATGTCACCTCCTCAAAAAGATCTTCCCTAATTTCTCATCTCTTACCTCATATTATTATTTTCCATAGCTTTCATAATTGCCTCGATTTCTATTATTTGTTAATTTATTAATTGTCCATCTTCCCCTATTTTGGCCCTTTTTGATGTCTATATTTGCAGAATCTGGAACAGTGCCTGCGACATAAAAAATACTCAAAAATATTTGTTGAACAGATTGATTTTCACTTGTTCTCTGAAGCAGCAAAACTATAGATCTAGGCTTGAATAAGGTAGAGGTGGTAGTGGAAAGATGAAATATGAAGAAAAACACAATTTTAAAAATAGTGTCTTGGCACACATGAATACTCTGAATCAGTTTAGAGGTGTCAAGTTGTTGGAAACAATTTAAATATTATAATGCCTAGTGTGCATTCCTCTCATAGCTCTTCCTTGCTTAGCCTTTTCCTTAGAATTAACATTCTAAGATACAAAGCACCTATGATACTACCTCCTTTCCTAAAGTCATGTTATATATCTGAGAATTAGAGTTCAGGACAGAGATGAATAGGAGAATTGAGTATGGTTGCTGTTGGTTGCAATATCTTGACCTCCCTAAAAGAAGCAACTTTGAAATAGAGGATGTTTATCCTTCTTAAGATAATTGGTTCCATCATTCTCTGCTTTAGGGAGTCATTTGAACTTCCTTTAACAGAAACTACACCTATTGTGTGACAGAACTTTGACTACCATTCAAGATTGTTGATATTTTGCCTCACTGTAATTTTATTACTTACTCAATGGGAAGTTTGGGGTATGTGAACATATAAGTCCACTCAAACTTTTAAAAGTAGGAATTTTTTGTCATTTTTTAGAAGATTCATTTATTTATTTGAGAGAGAAAGAGAGAGTGCATAAGAGCTGGGGGAGGTGTAAAAGGAGAGGGAGAGAAATTCCAAAGCAAACTCTCCGCTGAGTGCAGAGCACAAATCTCAGGGCTCAATCTCAGTACCCTGAAATCATGATCCGAATTAAAATCAGGAGACAACACTTAACCCACTGAGCCAACCAGGTGTCCCAGATTTTTAATTTAGAAAGAGGACTCTGGCAGCAGTGTGGAAGGCAATTTCCAAGGAGTTAAGGTTAGAGGGAAGGAAATCATTTAGAAGACTTTTGCAGTAATTTTACAATAACAGAGATGATTAAATTGTAAATTAATGATACTGTAGGGAGAATGGGGAAGAGAGGAGAGATCTGAGAAATACTTGGAGGGAAAACTCAACAAAGAAGTTGCTGATTTGATACACTGAACAGTAAAGGATAGATAGATTAGTACTAAGAATAACTCCACATTCTTTCACTTGAAAGACAGAACTAGAAAGGTCAGCAACTTTATGGAATACATAAGGAAGGGTAGGCTTAAGGGACATGAGATTGAGCCAAGTTAGGCTTCTCACTCAGCAGGGAGTCTGCTTCAAGATTCTGTCCGTCTGCACCTCCCCCCCATCCCTCTTTACAATAAATACATAACTCTTAAAAAAATAGTTTTACTGTCTCAAGGTTGTTGAACATAACCAGTGCACCAAAAACCATAAGATAGCTAGGAATAACCCTAACCAAAGAGGCAAAGGATATGTACCTGAAAACTATAGAACACTCATGAAAGAAACTGAGGAAGACACAAAAAAATGGAAAAACATCCCATGCTTATGGGTTGGAAGAACAACTTATACACACATACATTTGGATACATATTGAATGTATTCAAATATTATCAACTTTTTTCACAGAGCTGGAGCAAATACTTCTAAATTTGCATAGAATAAGAAAAGATCCCAAATAACCAGAGGAAAATTGAAAAGGAAAATCAAAGCTGGGGCCATCACAATGTCTGACTTCAAGCTCTATTACAAAGCTGTAATCATCAAAACAGTATAATACTGGCACAAAAACAAACACATAGATCAATGGAACAGAATAAAGAACCCAAAAATGGACCCTCAGCTCTATGGTCAACTAATCTTTGACAAAACAGTAAAGAATATCCAATGGAAAAAAGACAGTCTCTTCAACAAATTCTGTCGGGAAATTTGGATAGCTACCTGCAGAAGAATGAAACTGGACCATTTTCTTATGCCATACACAAAAATAGACTCAAAATGGATGAATGAGCTCAATGTGAGACAGAAATCCATCGAAATCCTAGAGGAGAACAGAGGCAGCAACCTCTATGACCTTGGTAACAGCAAATTCTTGCTACACATGTCTCCAAAGGTAAAGGGAACAAAGACAAACATGAAGTTTTGGGACTTCATCAAGATAAAAAGCTTTGGCACAGTAAAGAAACAGTCAATAAAACCAAAATACAATCGACAGAATGAGAGAAGATATTTGCAAATGTCTTATCAGATGAAGAGCTTGAATCCAAAATCTCTAAAGAACTTATCAAAGTCAACACCCAAAGAACAAATAATCCAATCAAAAATGAGCAGAAGACATGAACAGACACTTCTCCAAAGAAGACATGCAAATGGCCAACAAACACATGAAGAAAATGCTCAAGCTCACTCAGCATCAGGGAAATACAAGCCAAAACCACAATGAAATACCACTTCACACCTGTCAGAATGGCTAAAATTAACAAGTCAGGAAGCAACAATGTTGGCGAGGATGTGGAGAATGGGGAACCCTCCAACACTGTTGGTGGGAATGCAAGCTGGTAGAGAGCCATTATGGAAAACAGTATGGTGGTTCTCCAAAACATTAAAAATAGAGCTACCCTATGACCCAGCAATTGCACTATTAGATATTACCCCAAGTATGCAACTGTAGTGATCCAAAGAGGCACCTACATGCCAATGTTTATAGCAGTTATGCCCACAATAGCCTAATGGATCTATTATTAGAAAATATATTATAAGCCCTATAGAATGAGTGAGGAAGCAGTTGAATCATCAAGCAGTGTCCTTGTTCTTGGGATGTTGAATGCAATGGCTAAGTAAGACCAGGATCCCACGATCCCCAGGGGCAGGGCATAAATTAGGATTTATGAAAGAATTTAATGCCCAGTCTCCTGTTTCTGTACCTGGCAACTGCTTGCCCAAACATCCCACTCCTCCCTTATCCCATGACTGACTTCGTGTGTGCCTACACATAGGGGAAATGCAAGCCTGCTTCAAGATATTGGAGCACTGGGTGTGGTGCATAAACAGTGAATCTTGAAACACCGAAGAAATAAATAAAATAAAATAAAAATAAAGGGGGAAAATTTTGGGGTAAAAGATATTTTCCATCCCTTTGTACTCCTTTTGCATGCTTGGAGGCATCTGTCCTTGCTTTTCTGATTAAATAAATAAATTAGTAAATAACTATGTGCAGGATTCAGCTGCTGCTCTCCTTTGCAGAGGCAGCCCTGCATGGTCACTCTGATTGGTGTCTGAGAACTTTATTTCAGTGTGCAATGACATAGCCAAACTATGGAGAGAGCCCAGGTGTCCATCAATAGATGAATGGATAAAAAAGAGGTGTCGTATATATACAATGGACTATTAATCAGCCATCAAAAAAAAAAAAAAGAAATCTTGCCATTTGCAATGATGTGGATGGAATTAGAGTATTATGCTAAGTGAAATAAGTCAATCAGAGAAATACAATTATCATATGATTTCACTCATGTGGAATTTAAGAAACAAAACAGAGGAGCGTAGGGGAACTGGGGGAAATATAAAACAAAATGAAATCAGAGAGGGGTACAAACCAAAAGAGACTCTTAATTATAGGAAACAAACTGAAGGTTGCTGAAAGGGAGGTGGGGGGGATGGGGTAACTGGATGGTGGATATTAAGGAAGGCACCAGAGGTAATGAGCACTGTGTTATATACAACTGGTGAATCACTGAACTCTACCTCTGAAACCAATAGTACATTATATGTTAATTAATTGAATTTAAATTAAAAAAAAAAAAAACTTCTGTAGAATTTTTGCCTAACCATTAAGTTATTCAGACACAGGAAATCTCATAGTCAGAATTAAAATTAAAATTAAGAATATAAGTAAGCTATAAACAAATTAATTCATTTTAAAAATTGAGTTGAAATGACAGTATCTATAAATGTCAGGAAGTAAAGATGTCACAGATTTAATAAAGGCAAATCATTAAATAAAAAATGGCAACAACACAAACCTTTAGGAGGAAAATTAAGATCCAGATTTGCTATAATATATTATCTAAAATATCTGTAACGAAACTTTGAGAGATATACAAAGAAACAAAATATATGCCTTATACTCAGGAAAAATAATCAGTCAATATGAAACAGTCTCTCTTTCTCTCTTTTTAAAATAGGCTCCATGCCCAGCATGGAGCTCTGTGCAAGGATGCGAATTCATGGCCCTGAGATCAAGACCTGAGCTGAAATCAAGAGTCAGACACTTAATCAACTGAGCCACTCAGACACCCCTACAAAAATATAGGATTTAGTAAACAGGGACTTCAAGACAGCATTTATCTGTATGTTTAAACATCTTTTAAAAGCATGTTTGAATAATTAAAAGAAAATATGACAATAATGTTTCAACAAATAGAATTCTTCGAGGTACAAATTATGTAAAAATAACAAAATAGAAATTATGCAGTTGAAATGACTGAAATGCATAATCCATTAAAAGAACCCAACATTAGAACAGAGGTAACAGGATATTTAGTGAACTTGATAGAGCAATAGAAATTACCCAATCTAAAAAACAAAAAGAAAGATTATTCAAGAAAATAGAGCTTTGAAATTCTGTGAGACAACACTAGTTTTACCAAAATGTGAGTTCCAGAAGGTAAAAGGGAGAGAATTATTTTAAAAAGTTATGCACACAAATTATATACATTAGATGAAATGGACAAATTCCTAGAAAGACGCCAATTAGCAATACTGATTCAAGAAGAAATAGAAAATATAAACAGACTAATAATTAGCAAGGAAATGCAATTAGTGATTAAGGAGTAACATGGAGGACATTAGGAGAAGGAAAGGAAAAGTGAAGTGGGGGGAATCAGAGGGGGAGATGAACCATGAGAGACTGTGGACTCTGAGAAAAAAACTGAGGGTCTTGGAGGGTAGGGGGTGGTGGGATGGGTGAGCCTGGTGGTGGGTATTAAGGAGGACATGTATTGCATGGAGCACTGGGTGTGGTGCATACACAATGAATCTTGGAACACCAAAAAATAAAATTGAATTTATAAAAAAGGAATCTTCCTCAGAAGAAATGTTCAAGTTAAGATGACTTCATTTTATAGATGAATTCTATAAAATAATGAAGAAATAATACCAATTTTCCACAAACTCTTTTAGAAAACAGAGAAGGAAACACTCCATAACTCATTCTATAGACAGAAAAATTCTTACGAAAATTTTAGTCAACCGAAGTCAGCAACATATAAAAAGAGTTTATACACTATCACCAAGTAGACTTTATCCCAGGAAGGCAAAGTTGATTTAATATCTAAAAATCAACAAATGTAATACACTGAAATAAAGGACAAAAATATATCCCTATCTCAATAGACATAGAAATATCATTTAACGAAGTCCAACATCATTTCATGATGAAAACACTTAAACAACTGGCAATAGGAGAATACATCCTTAACGTAATGAGCATCTATGAAAAACCTACCATTAGCATTCTGTCTCATGGTGAAAGACTGATTCTTCCTATTGACTGAGAATAAGAAAAGGATATATGCTTTTGCCAATTCTGTTCTACATTATATTTGAGATTCTGCCAGTAAAATAAAGCAAGAAAAACAAAGATATCCACATTAGAAAATAAGTAGTAAAACTGTTTTTATTCATCTCTTCCATGATCCTGCATATAGAGAATCCCAAGGGACACCCCTCACAAAAAATATTAAGACTAAGAGACACGTTCAGCAAAATCACAGGTCAGAGCATCACTTTACAAAGTCAATTGTATTTCTGTATACTATCAATAGTCATAAAATCAAGTTAAGAAAAACTATTCCATTTACAATAACCTCAAAAGAATAAAGTACTCAGACATAAATGTAATATGAACATTTCAGATTCATTGATTGGGAGGCTGAAGGGCAATTCTTCGAAGTGGATCCATAAATTTAACCAAAAAATTCAGAATTCCAGCAGGCTTCTCTGTAGAAATTGGCAAGTGAAACCTAAGATTCAAATAGAAATGTAGGACACCAGAATAGCCAACACAACGTTGAAGGAAAAGGGCAAAGTTTGAAGACTCACATTTCCTTATTTTATAATTTCCTTAGTAACTATAATAATCAATATAATATGTTACTCTCAAAATTATAGACATGCAACAGAATTGAAAGTCTAGAAAAAAATCATTATATTTATGATCAAAAAGTATTGGACAAAGGTGTTGAGGCAATAAAATGGGGGAAATGAAAGGCTTTTTAACAAATAATGCTGCAACAATTGGTAGCCTGATATAAAAAAAATAAACGGACATCCTTACTTTGCACTATACACAAAAATTAACTTAACATGAATAACATTCCTAAATGAAAATGTTAAAATTATATAACATAAGACTAACTAATCATAATCTTGGTTTGGTCCAAGATTTTTTCAGATACAACACAGAAATCATGGTCTATAAAATTAAAAAATCACAAATGAGACTTCACCAAATTGAAAATGTTTGTGCTTCAAGAGAAACCATTGGAAAATGAAATGTCTAGCAAAAAAATGGTTAAAATATTTGCAAATAATATACTTGTAAGGGGATTATATTCAGAACATATAAAGAACTCTTACCTTAAAAGTTCTCATAGTAAAAAATCATAACTTTTTATGGCAAAAGATGTTAATGAGTGGTGCCTCTGTGGCACAATGGGTTTAGCTCAGGTCATAATCCCAGGGTCCTGAGATTGAGTCCTGCATCAAGCTCCCTGCTCAGTGGAGAGTCCGCTTCTCCCTCTCCCTCTGCCTTTCCCCCTCCCCCACCTGTGCACACTCTCTCTCTTTCTCTCATTCTCTCTCTCTCTCTCTCTCTCTCTCTTGCTTTCTCCCTGTCAAATAAATAAATAGAAATTCTTTTAAAAAAAGATGTTAAGTGGATCATTTTGTAATACATACAAATACTGAATCATTATGTTGTACATCTGAAATTAATATAATGTTATATGTTAATTATATATCATTTTTTAAAAGGCTTATGGGAAAAATGACAAATGTTCTTGGTTGTAACTATGTCTTTAATGGCAATTATCTTATTCCCTGGAAATAACTAGGAAAGAATGGGAAATTCTTTGAAAATAAGAGTATCTATGAAGATGATGGTGCTACACAATAGAAAGATCTGAGATTGAACTGTAGCATTAAAGTAATCATGCTTCTGAGGTGATAAAAACAAAACAAAACAATAACAAAAAGCTAAATGCTTGAGTGGATATTGGGCTTATTGCTTTAAAATTTAAATTCAATTCAGTAGACATTTTGTGATTTACCCAATGTTATGAACTAAATTGTCTTTCCAAATTCCTTATGTTGAAGTCCTAACCCCCAATATGACTATATTTGAAGATAGGGTATTTAAGGTGATTAAGGTTAAATGAGTTTGGAAGGTTGGGACCCTGATCTAATAGGATTGGTGTCCTTATTAGAAAAGGAAGAGGTAACAGAAGTATGTATGCACAAAGAAAAGGCCAGTGAGAAGGTGTCTGTCTATAAGCCATAAAGAAAGATCTCACCAGAAACCAACTCTGCTGGCACATTGACCTTGGACTTCAAGCCTCTAGAACCATGAGAAAATTAATCCAGAACTGTAAGAAAATTAATTTCTATTAAGGCAAAAATAAAAGAAAAGAGATATCTCTTAATACTACAAACAATTGAACTAAAAAATGAACAAATAATTTGAATAAACATTTTAGAAATAAGACAAACTAATTAAAAATAAACATAAGGATGCATGACATCAACAGATATTAGAAAAATGAAAAATACAACCACAATGAGATACCACTTCAGACCTACTGGAATGACTATAATAAAAAAGACAATACCAAGAATTGACAAGGGTATGGAGATACTGAATACCTCATGCATTGTTCGTGAGAAGGTAAAATGGTACAGCCATTTTTGAAAACGGTTTGGTGGTTCCTTAAAAAGTTATACATAAACTTATAACTAAATAGTGCCATACCTATGGATCCACCTACAATTAATTAAAACCTATGCATATGCAAAAACATGTGCACAAATTTTCATAGCATCATTATGCTTAATAACACCCCAAAGGACAAAATCCTTCAACTGGTGAATAGGTAATTTGTGGTATATCCATACAATATGTATAGATATGTATATGTACCCATACATATGTGGTCTATCCATACAATACATATACATGCAAAATGTATCCATGATGTATGGACACACATACAAGTGTATATCCATGCATCAAGCACACAGGATTGATTCCATTTATACAAAATGTCTAGGGAGAGAAATTTTGTAGATATAGAAATAGATCAGTGGTTACCTAAGGCTGGGATGAGTACAGATTTTAACTTTAAATAGTAACAAGGGGATGTTCTGGGTTGATGAAATATCAAAAGTAGATTGTGGTAATTATTATGGATTGCATAATTCTGACAATTTATAAATTTATTAAATAGAATAAAACTGTACCCTTCAATTGAGTTAATTCTGTGATTTGCAAATTATTGTTACTTACAAAGTGGATAAAGATTATGTATAAGAACTAACAATTTGAAATGCAAGCCAAAAATATCATTAAGCACAAATGACTATATAAGGCATTAAAAAGAGAAAGCCCCAGGATGAGTTATTATATCCTTCCTGAATCATTGCTTTAGGTAAAACAGGTTTATACACCTAGATATACTTAAATGTATATCTAATTTTCATGACCTTCTCTATTTTGTGATAAGGAGAGCCATGCAAATCAGACAAAGGAAGAAAAAACATGGTCACTTATACAAACAACTCAGAGGGGAGTCAGAAGAAAGGAGAGAGGGAGGAAGAGACCAACATGTTTCATTTTGAAAAAAGGTAATAAATTATAGGGGCCAAATAATATATGGACTCTGGAGTCAGTCTGTTGGATTTATGATACTGTGTCTCCCATTCACTAGTGGTAGGATCTTGAACAAGACTCTTAACTTCTCTGCACCTCAATTTCCTTACCTATAAAATGGGAAAATAATATACTAAATTATTCATAGCATTGTTGACAGCATGAGGTGAGTTAACATGTGCATAGAACTTATGACACCAGGGTGCCTGGGTGGCTCAGTCGGTTAAGCATCTGCCTTCAGCTCAGGTGATGATCCCAGGGTCCTGTGTGGGCTCTCTACTCAGTGGGAAGTCTGCTTCTCCCTCCTCCTCTCTCTCTCTGCTCTCTCTCTCAAATAAATAAATAAAAATCTTATAAAGAAAAAAAAAGAGAGAGAGAGAGAATGTACAACACTAAGTAACCTAGCACAGAGTAAGCTTTATACACCAGTTTGCTGCCATTTATTACCCCTGGAGAATACATTTACCTTAGCTAACCACCAGAAGTACCTTCTGGGACCTACAGGTCTCATTAAAAGGTCCAGCTTTTGGTTAGACAATGGTAGAACTTTTCCTCTAATCAGCTTTAATCTCAGAATTAAAAAAGGTACAGGAATAATTTTTAAGTACCTATTACATAAGGCCAGCTTACTGCATAACCATTTAATGTTAACTTATACAAAAAACAAACAAGGTATGTAGAAAATAATGAATGAAAAGGATTTTAAATCAATTTTTTACAATCACATGATCACATTTTATAGACCTTTTTTAAAAGATTTTATTTATTTTATTTATTTGACAGAAAGAGAGAGAGATCACAAATAGGCAGAGAGGCAGGCAGAAAAGAAGGGGGAAGCAGGCTCCCCACTGAGTGGAGAGCCCAATGAGAGGCTCGATCCTAGGACCCTGAGACCATGACCTGAGCCGAAGGCAGAGGCTTAACCCACTGAGCCACCCAGGTGCCCCATAGACCTTTTTCATTATGTAATTCTACGTCCAATACCCTAAAATAAAACCAATATTTAAAATATACACAAGGGGGACTCCTGTGTGGCTCAGTTATGTGTCTACCTTTGGCTCAGGTCATGATCCCAGGGTTCTGGGATCAAGCCCCACATTGGGCTCCTTGCTCAATGGGAACCTGCTTCTTCTTCTCCCTCTGCCTGCCGTTTCCCTACTTGTTCTCTCTCTTTCTGACAAATAAATAAATAAAATCTTAAAAAATAAAAAATAAATAAATAAAATAGACACAAGGGAAAGAACCATCAGAGTCTTACAATATACACCTTTCCCTTAAAAGCCTGTTGGTGTTTTATCAACACTTAGTCATAGCTGGACTCATTTATATACTTAACTCATTCTCTCCTTTAACATTCAGTAGTGATTCTTTAAGAGGTGATATCTTTAAAGTTAAATTTAATTATTTCTATTGCTCAAGAAGGTATGAGGTAAATAATGACCTTGGTCATTAATTTGGTGCTTGGTAGAATATATTTTGTGATGTTTAAAGATAACTCTCTTTAAGTAAGACCAGGAACCTGGGACATCTGGGCATTGGACTCTTGGTTTCAGCTGGGAATGTGATCTCAGTGTCATGAGATCGAGCCCCATGTGGAGCCCCACATCCAGCTCCATCTGAGCATGGAGTTTGATGGAGTTTGCTTGGGATTCTCTCTCCCTCTCCCTCTGTTCCTCCCACTTCTCTCTTCTGTCTGTCTCTCAAAATAAATCTTTAAAAAAAAGTAAGAATGTGAAGCTAATTGTAGTCTATGCTATCAACTTTCCATGCTTTTGATATTTTCCAGCTTCTAGTTTTTAATACTGTGGAAAATAACAAAGCCCTAAGTAAGTAACAATCAAAAGCTTGTTATAATCTTTTTAAAATAATCAATTAGATATCCCAACATTTTCTAGTAATTCTTCCTTTTACTGTTGCTTTGTGAAGTCATTTTTATTATATACTAAAAGCTTATATTTAAGTCTAAGATACATGTTCCATTTGTTTATAAAAATAATATTCTTTAAATAGTCATAACATTTGAATGAGTACTTGATGAACAATCCTTTAATGATGCCCTTTACTTTAAAAATTGGCTAATCTATATTATTTCTTTAGTTGAACTTGAGGGTCACTTACTTAGGCTTAAAAAAATTCTTTACCCCACAATGCCTGGAAATTCTTATTACAATTAAATTATACTATAATTGTGTAAAAATATCATCTTTATGTATGTATGTATGTATGTATGTATGGGTCTTCCCGTACAGAATTTAGTAGATGTTTTGTTTACATTACATTAAATCAGTGTAGATAAATTATTTTTATATATTGTTGTATTTGTCTTATGTAGTTTTCTTCATGTAGGTCCTCTTCAATTCCTGTTAAACTTATATTCTTAGATGATTTACAATTTTTCTTCTAATGTAAAATATCACTTTAAAAATAATAAAATATCACTTTCATTCCATCTTCTGATTGCTAACTGTTGAAATATAAAGTATTAATATATATTTTTTATTTTTGAGGCCCTATTACTATTATGTTAATAGAGGATATATAGTGTAGGGTTTTAGAATACAGAGTCTAGAACCAGCAGCAACTAGCTGTGTGACATTAAGCTAGTCATCTAACCTGATTAGTGCCTCTGTTTCCTTATTTGTAAAATAGGAATAGTAGTAATAGTATTTACTTCATAGTTTTGCTATGAGCTTGAATTATTTTACTTATGTAAAGTACTTAGAATGCTTTGTAAGCATTACCAACTGTTTTTTTTTTCCTCTGTTTTCAGAGAGGTTCCAGGTACATAATCTAGTTATCTGTAAATACTTTGAGTTTGTCCTCATCTTTCAAATAGTTATACCTTTTATTTATTTAGTTCACATCTTAATCACACTGGACAGACTTTCCTAGCCAATATTAACTAGTGTCTTTTGTTCTTAATTTAGTGGGGCTACCTTTACTGTGTCACAAAAGTATGGTATTATCCATTAACATAAGAGCTATTATTTGTCACATTAGCATCTTTTCTTTCATATTGGGAATGGAATGGAATTTATCAAATAATTGTTCAGTGTCTACTAATATTATCATATTGAAATTTGACTTATTAACATGACACTTTGAAAGATTCTTAATATTAGGTCATCCTTAGATTTCTAATGGAAAATATTCTGGTAATTTATATTTTCAAAAAATAAGCATTCTTTTAAGTGAGATTTTCAAATTTAATAGCCTGAGGTGACAGAATAACTCTGGAGCCAGACACTTGTATTTTGTAGGGCTTTCTTCTGTTTTGTTTTTGTTTTTTAATTATTTATTTATTTGTTAGAGAGAGCGAGAGAGAGCAAGAGCACAATCAGGGTGAGTGGCAGGCAGAGGGAGAAGCAGACTCCCCAGTAAGCAGGGAGCCTAACATGGGACTCAATCCCTGGGATCATGACCTGAGCTGAAAACAGATGCTTAACCAACCAAGCCACCCAGGCATCCCAGTTTTTGTTTTTACTTTAGGCAAGTTACTTAACCTTAGACTCAGTTTCCTAATAAGTAAAATAGTACCTATCTTATAGAATGTGATGATTAAATGGGATATTTTCTAAAGACTTACTGTAACACATGACACCTAATAAAGAATAAGTGTTAAGTATTACCTATTCATGTCTCATATCTTAATCATTCTATGTATGCTTGGCCTGTATAAAATGAATCTATTCTTCCTACTTAATGATTTGCTGTTTTAAATTATTATTCATCTCGTGTTAATATTTCTTTTGCTTTATTTGTGTTTGTAATTTTCAAAAAATAATATTTTCTGCTTTTGTTTTTAGCCTTTCATTTGTAATCCTTACAAATAGTTTTTTGAATATATGATGGCATTAAATCTTGTTTTCTACACTTCTGTAACTAACACTTTAAAGACAGTGAAATTATGTATTCGTATATATATTCTGAAATATTCTGGACTGCCTTTGTCATCATAGACTTTGAGATTAAGGGGTAAAGTGAAACTATTGAAATATATAACTTTTGTCCTTAAGGAGCTTACATTCTGAAATATATTGAGCTTATGTTTATCTACTAACAGTATTTTTTTGTTTATTCTGTCCAACAATGTATTCTACATAAGGCAGCTGCTTTATGATGATTATGTATGAAAGTAAGAAAATAAAAAAAAAACCTAATTTGTATATCCATAGTTTGTGTATATTGATAATGTAAATATTTTTATACTTCAGGGGTCTTCATTTAGTCAGATCTAAAAGTGTTATTGCTGTACCAACTTTGATGACTTATGTGCAGTGGTTAGAAAAATATTACATCATACTATAGCTATTCAAAGGGAAGCTTATTTAGGTATTCCTTTCTGTATGATGAATATAAATATGATCACTTTTACAACAAGTGCCCTCCATAAAGCCCATCAATGATTTAGCCCATTCCCCCAACCACCTCCCCTCCAGCAACACTCAGTTTGTTCTTTATAGCTAAGAGTCTCTTATGGTTTGCCTCCCTCTCTGTTTTTATCTTATTTTATTTCTATCCCTTCCCCTATGCTCCTCTGTTTTGTTTCTTAAATTCCACATATGAGTAAAATAATATATTTGTTTTTCTCTGACTTACTTCACTTAGCATAATACACTGCAGTTCCATTCATCTTCTTGCAAATGGCAAGATTTCTTTCTTTTTGATGGCTGAGTAATATTCCATTATCTCTCTCTTTTTATATATACATATATTATATATCTGATACATAATATATAATATATTTAAATATTTAAAATAAATATATACATATATTTATATACATATATACCCCTTTTTACATATATAAATATATATTTATTTATATATTAATAAGTATACATATTTATATATATGTATGTATATATACCTCTTCCATATATAATATATGTATATATATATAAATTTTTCTTTGTCTTTATCCATTCATCAGTTGATGAAATTTGCGCTCTATTATTTGGCTATTGTTGATAATGCTGCTCTCTGGGGACATGTGTCCCTTTAAATTAGTATATTTGTATCCTTTGGCTAAACACCTAGTAGTGTAATTGCTGGGTCTAAGCCAGTTCTATTTTTAACCTTCTGAGGAATTTCATAGTGTTTTCGCAGTGGCTGCACCAGTTTGCAGTCTCATTGTAGTGTAAGACGCTTCCCTTTTCTCCATATCCTCACCAACACCTGTTGTTCCCTGAGTTGTTAATTTTAGCCATTCTGACAGGTGTAAGGTGGTATCTCATTGTGATTTTGACTTATATTTCCATGATGATGAGGAGGCTGAGCATCTTTTCATGTGTTTGTTAGCTGCCTGGATATCTTCTTCAGAAAGTGTCTATTCATGTCTTCTGCCCATTTTTTAACAGGATTTTTTGTTTGTTTGTTTTTTGAGTGTTGACTTTCATAAGTCCTTTATAGATTTTGCATACTAATCCTTTATCCAATATGTCACTGGTAAATATCTTCACCCATTCAGCAGGTTGTATTTAGTTTTGTTGATTATTTCCCTTGTTCTGTCAAAGCTTTTTATCTTGATGAAGTCTCAATGCTTCATTTTTTCTTTTGTTTCCTTGCCTCTGGAGATGTGTCTAGGAAGAAGTTACTGCGACCAAGGTCAAAGAGGTTTCTGCCTGTGTTTTCCTCTAGGATTTTAATGGATTCCTGTCTCACATTTAGGTCTTTCATCCATTTTTAGTTTATCGTGGTGTATGGTGTAAGAAAATGGTCCAATTTCATTCTATCCGTGGCTGTCCAAGTTTCCCAGCACCATTTATTTCCCATTGGATATTCTTTCTTGTTTTGTTGGAGTTTAGTTGACCACAGAGTTGAGGATCCATTTCTGTATTCTGTTCCATTGATCTATGTGTTTGTTTCTGTATCACTACCATACTGTCTTAATGATCACAGATTTGTAATACAGCTTGAAGACTGGAATTGTGATGCTCCTGCTTTGCTTTTCTTTTTCAACATTACTTTGGCTATTCAGCATGTTTTCTGGTTCCATGCAAATTTCAGGATTGTTTGTTCTAGTTCTATGAAAAATGCTGGTGTTATTTTGATAAGGATTGCATTGAATACATGGATTGCTTTAGGTATCAGACATTTTAACGATATTTGTTTTTCCAAATTAATGGCATGGAATGTTTTTTTTTTTCCATTTTTTCATGTCTTCTTCAATTTCTTTCATAAGTTTTCTATAATTTTCAACATACAGACATTTTACCTCTTTGGTTAGGTTTATTCCTAGGTATTCTATGGTTTTGGTGCAATTGTAAATTGGATCGGTTCCTTTATTTTTCATTCTGCTGCTTCATTATTGTATAGAAATGTAACAGATTTCTGCACATTAATTTTATATCCTGTAACTTTGCTGAATTCATGTATCAATTCTAGCAATGTTTTGGTGGAATCTTTCAGGTTTTCTACACAGAGTATCATGTCGTCTGCAAGTAGTGAAAGTTTGACTTCTTCTTTGCCAATTTGTATGCCTTTTATCTCTTTTTGTTGTCTTATTTCTGAGGCTAGGAACTCCAGTATTATGTTGGACAACAGTGGTGAGAGTGGACATCCCTCCCTTGTTGCTGACCTTAGGGGAAAATCTCTCAATTTTTCCCCATTGAGATGATATTAGCTGTTTGTCTTTATATGGCCTTTATGATGTTGAAGTATGTTCCTTCTATCTCTGCATTATTGAGGGTTTTTATCAAGAAAAGATGCTATATTGTGTCAAATGCTCTTTCTGCATCTATTGAGAGGATCATATAGTTTTATCTGTTCTTTTATTAATGTGGTATATCACATTGATTGATTTGCAGATATTGAACCACCCCTGAAACCCAGGAATAAATCTCACTTGGTCATGGTGAATAATCCTTTTAATGTACTGCTGGATCTTATTGACTAGTATCTTGTTGAAAATTTTTGCATACATGTTCATCAGGGATATTGATCTGTAATTCTCATTTTTAGTGGGGTCTTTGGTTTTGGAATCAAGATAATGCTGGTCTTGTAGAATGAGCTTGGAAGTTTTCCTTCCATTTCTATTTTTTGGAATAGTTTCAGAAGAATATGTATTAATTCTTCTTTAAATGTTTGGTAGAATACCCCTGGGAAACCACCCAGACTGAGACTCCTGTTTGTTGGGAGATTTTGATTACTAATTCAATTTATTTGCTGGTTATAGGTCTGTTCAAGTTTTCTACTTCTTGTTTCAGTTTGGGTAGTTTATATGTTTCTAGGAATGTATCCATTTCTTCCAGATTGCTGAATTCGTTGGCATATAATTCCTCCTAATATTTTATTATAATTGCATTTCTGCATTGTTGGTTGTTATCTCTCCTCTCTATTTTGTGGTTTTATTTATTTTTGTCTTTTCTCTTTTCTTTTTGATAAGTCTGCTTAGGGGCTTGTCAATTTTGTTAATTCTTTAAATGAAACAACTCCTGGTTTTGTTCATATGTTCTACTCTTTTGTTTTTCTTTTATTTCTATGTAATTTATTTCTTCTCTAACCTTAATTATTTCCAGTCTTCTGTTTGTTTTAGGCTTTATTTATTGATTTTTTTCAGCTCTTTTAGGTGTAAGATTAGGTTATTTAGGACTTTTCTTTGTTCTTGAGGAAGGCATGTATTGGTATATACTTCTGTCAAAAGACTGCCTTTGCTGCATCCTAAACATTTGGACAAAATGTCTTCATTGTCACTTGCTTCCATGTTTTTGTTTTTATTTCTTCTTTAATTTCTTGATTAACCCATTCATTCTTTAATAGGATGTTCTTTAACCTCCATATATTTGTGATCTTTCCAAATTTTTTCTTTGGTTGACTTCAAGTTTCATGCTGAAACTTGGTCTGAAACATGGTCTGAAAATATGTATGGTATAATTTCAATCTTTTTGTACTGGTTGAGATCTGATTTGTGACCCAGTATGTGATCTATTCGGAAAATGTTCCATGGACACTCAACATGAATGTGTAATCTATTGTTTTAGGTTGAAGTGATTTAAACATATATGTCAAATCCATGTGGTCCAGCATGTCATTGAAAACCCTTGTTTCCTTATTGATCTTCTGCTTAGATCTGTATATAGCTGTCAATGGGGTACTAAAGTCCTCTACTATTATTGTATTATTATCAATGAGTTTCTTAATGTTTGCTATTGATTTCTATATTTGGCTGCTCTCAAGTTGGGGGCATAAATATTTACAATTGTTAGATCTTCATGTTGGATAGACTCCCTTTATTATGATATAGTGCCCTTCATCTCTTATTACAATCTTTGGTTTAGAATCTAGTTTGTCTGATAGAGCTATGGCCACTGTAGTTTTCTTTGATGTCCATTCATATGATAGATTGTTCTCCACCCTCTCACCTTCAATCTGGAGGTGTCTCTGGGTTGAAAATAAGTCTCGTATAGATAGCATATCAATGGGTCTTGTTTTTTATCCATTCTGATACCCTATGTCTTTTGATTAAATAACGGAGTCCAATTTCATTCAAAGTTATTATTGATGAATTTAGTGTCATTGTATTAACTGTAGAGTCACTGTTCCTACAGATTGTCTCTGTTACTTTCTAGTCTTGTTGCTTTTGGTCTCTCTTTCTTTCTTAGAAAGTCCCCTTTAGTATTTCTTGCAGAGCTGGTTTAGTGTTCACAAACTGATTTAGTTTTTGCTTGTCTCTCCTTCTATTCTGAATAACAGCCTTGCTGGATAAAGTATTCTTGGCTGCATATTTTTCCTCTTTAGCATGTTGATTATATCATCCCACTGCTTTTTGGCTTTCTAAGTTTTTGTGGCCAGGTCTGCAGCTAACCTTATGTGTCTACCCTTGTATGTTAAGGACATTTTGTCCTTAACTGCTTTCATAATTTTCTCCTTATCTTTGTATTTTGCAAGTTTCATTTTGATATGTCTTGGTGTTGATATATTTTTGTTGATTTTGTTGACCCATTTTGTTGACTAAAAAGTTCTCTTTGCCTCTTGGACGTGAATGCCTGTTTCCGTCCCCAGATTAGTGAAGTTTTCAGCTATGAATAATTTGTTCAAATATACCTGTAACCCCTTTTTCCTGCTCTTCTTCTTCTGGGACTCCTATGATATGGATATTATTGTGCTTTGTGGAATTTCTGGGTTCCCTAAGTCTACATTCATGATTGAATAGTTTTCTTTCCCTCTTCTTTTCAGCTTCATCATCCACAATTGCATCTTCTTTATCACCTATTCAATTCGGTTTCTTCCCATCCTCATTGTGATTAAATCCAGTCAGTTTTGCGTCTTAATTATACTTTTTTTTTTCTGACTAGTTTTTATTTCTTTTATCTCTGTAGGCAGTGTTTGTTTGGTATCTTCTATGCTTCTTTCAAACCCAGCTAATATTTTTATCATTGTTGTTCTAAATTCTTGTTCCAATATATTGCTTCTACATGTTTTCAGCAAATCCCTGGCTATGATTTCTTTTTTGATCTTTCTTTTGGAAATAATTCCTCCATCTTAATCATTCTGTCTAGGGTTCTTTTGTTTGTTTAATTAATTAATTATTTATTTATTTTTGCACATTATGGAAGCTTATGTTTTCTGCTCCAACAATAATACTATATTAAGAAAGGGTCCTACGCTGTCCATGTCTGGTGGTTCAGGAAGTGTTTCTGGTGTATGCTGTGTGCACTCTGTTATTGTGTGTTAGCTGCTCATTCCCACAGGTCAGTCTTCTATAGAGTTCCTCCTTGCTTACAGTGAAGAGTTGTTGGACCTTTAACTGAGTGTCCAGATAAGCCTGGAAAGAAAAAAAAAATAAGGAATGACCCAAGAAAAAAGAGAAGTAAAAGGGACAGAAAAGCAAACAAACAAAATGTTATAAGCTTGATTCCAAAGAATAAGCAAAAAAGAAGGAAAAAAAAAAGAAGACTGATCGAAAAAATGAGACATGGAAACAAACAAATCAATCAATAAAGGAAAAAAAAAACTGTAAACCTGATACCAAAGAAAAAAAGAAGAAAAAAATAAAATAAATTATAAAAAGAAAAAAGGAAAAAAAAAGTAAGAAAGAAATCCTGGTCCTGTTTCCATCAGAACTGAAAGTGATGCTTTGGAGCACTCTATAATTAGTAGATTAGTAGTCTTGGTATATGTGTGTGTGTGGGGGGGGTGTTGTTGGTTTTCTGAGAAAGAGGCCCACTGTGCTGGTTTATAGTCATACCTGTCTTTGCAAAGATGCCCCTGCAGGGTGCAAGGGGGTGTATTTTTGTTGTAAGTGATTCTAGCCTCCAGTGGAGATGTTGTGTTTCTTTCTGAAGTCTGACCCCATAGGTGGGTGGGGTGGGGGGGCAGACAGAGTTTGGGGGCTGGGTCATGGGTTTAAGATGGCATCATGCCACCATCTTGTGCCTGGGGAGTGTAACTCACAGCAGCCATTCTTGAGCAAGCCCTCCCAGAAAACCAAATAATCTCCTATTCTGTGTCCTAGGGTTTCATCAGATCCTTGCTCTTAACCTGTCTGTGCCTGGGTGTCAGCATACCTGGTGACACAGTTTTCCTGTGTTGTATCTCTGGCTGGTGGCTGAATTTCAAAACTCCAAATCTTAAAAGGGCCGGGCAAGGTGGGGACCCACTTCCCTCTCCTGGAGGAAACTCGTGCTGTGCCCAGAACAATTCTGTTTCAGAAAAGCTGTTGCACACACACACAGTGGGTGCAGTATATTGTTGTGCACAGTGAAAAGCTGCAACTAGGTTATCTGCCCTGTATGTATGCTCCTCTCTTCCCTACTGTTGAATGGTCACTCAATGGCTCCTGGCAGGAGTTTTGTCTTGGAGAGGCAAAATACCCTCTTCCAAATGTACTGCAGGAAGGGAAACAATCTTTACCAGTGCAACCCAAGGGATCCCTTCACTGAAGCATATTGTGGGAACCTTACCTGTTGCTGTCTTTCCTGTTCTGTCCCTCCCTCTCTGACTTCTGTCTATGAAAAGAATTCCCTCCCCTTCATGCACTACAGCTTTTCTTTTCCCCAATTCATGGCTCCAAACCTTGCATCTGCCATGTTCTCTCTCTTCAATTGTGCATATTGTTTTCTTAATCCTCAGATCAGTTTCCTAGTTATTAAAAGTTATTTCATATTGATCTAGCTGTGTTAGAGGAGTGAGGCAAGATCAGAATCCCCCTACTGCTCTACCATATTAACTTCTCTCCCCAAAATTGCTGTAAATTCTTCCATAGATGTTTGTCAGACTCACTCATGATGTTATTTTGTCCAGGAGTTTTTCAGTTGTTTGTAAATTAAATAATACATGTCTAAATAACCCATGGGCAAAAGAAGAAATAATAAAATAATTAGAAATCAGTTTTTATTGAAATTAAAATGAAAATACCACATATATAATTTTGTAGGATGCAACTAAAGACATATTTAAAAGAAAATGTGTAGTATTAAATACTTATATTAGAAAGAAAGATCTCAAATCAACCTTTGATTCTACCCTGAGAAACTAGAAAGGGGGATGCCTGGGTGGTCCAGTTAGTTAAGTGTCTGCCTTTGGCTCAGGTCATGATCCCAGAGTCCTGGGATCGAGTCCTTCATTAGACTCCTTGCTCAACAGGGAGCCTGCTTCTCCCTCTGCCTGCCTCTCCCCCTGCTTATGCTCATGCTTTCTCTCTCTCTGACAAAAAATAAATAAAATCTTTAAAAAAATAAACTAAAAAGGAAAAACGCTAATTAAATAGCACAAAATATCGCATTATGCCTTTCCCCCAGATTACCCAAATGTTAATGTTTTAACATACTTGCTAGCCATTGGTTCTTTACCCTCCCCTTCTCTCCTTAACTTTCAGAGTAAATTGAACATATGCTGCCACTTTACCTTTAAATATTTCAGTGGTAACTTCCTCGCTTAAAAAAAAAAAGGACATTATCTTATATAACTACAGCACAATTATGAAAATTTGGAAATTAATGGTCACCTTGTTCCATTGTTACCACTGTCATTCTGAAGTCCAGGTCCCACTGAAAAATTACTCATTAAATTTAGTTGCATGTGTCTTTAGTCTCCTTTCATATGGGACACATTTTTTTCTGATTTTTTTTTTCATTTTTTTATAAAGGCAGATACTGAAAGCTTGGCAGAAAATTTAAGTGACTTGCAGGGTCACAGCTGATAAGCAGTAGGGCCAGGGTTAAATTATCCTTTGGCTCTTTTTTTAGTGCTATTTTCCCACTGAAATAAATTCCCCAAGTCTAATGTGTGTGTGTGTGTGTGTGTGTGTTCTATAGGTTTCTCACATATGTGCCCAAAGATAGCTACTGTATCTTACCATATCACATAAAGCAGCACAGTAAAGGGAGCAGTCATTCAATTGTTAGCCACATTTGACTGTAGGTTAACAAACTAACCTATATGCTTGTAATATGACAAAAATTTAATTAGTTATTTTCATGTGTTGGCTGATGACAGTTAACTTCCTCTTCTTCAATTGAAATGATTTCTTTAACATAAAAAAATCCTTAATAAAATAACTTTATACATGTGTCAAAACACAGTTCGCTAAACAAGAAGATGTTATGGCTATGTGTCCAATGGTTTGTTACATGACTTAAACTAAATTATGCTTTATCAAAGAGAAACTGTTAGCTTTTTCTCACTCACTTACCTGAGTGAGAGATTGTCCTTGAGTTTAAAGAGGTATGAGTTCATTGACATTTTCAGTGTTATTTTTTCAAAGGAACTTTGCTTTCCTAATATTGGAATGAAGACATTTCCCCCTCCCATTTCCACACCCATCTAAATAATGGAATGGGCAAAAGATATTCGAAATTAAGTGGTCATAAGTAATTCACTACTGAGAAAGAAAAATAAAGTCTTTAAAGAACTTCAATTCTTTTTTCCACACAAACCATAACCCATGCAAATTCAAACTTTCTTGCAATTCAAGTAAGTTCTACAATAGAGGAATAAGCCTCTTAACAAGATTGAATTTGCTATTGTGCATGTTACAAGCTGAACAAACAGAGATTGGGGAAGGCTCTGTTCACTCATGTGCCTCCTTTAAAAAACAAATACCAGTTTAATATAAATGGAAATGAGGGCAACATTAGTGTGAACACAAATCTTGATCCATTGTAACCTAATAATGAAAGCCATACTTTTTTGAGGCTGGATAAATGGATAACGTCATCCATTTTAGAATCTGAATCATCACTGTTTTGTTTAAATTTTCTTCTCTTCTGAATTTTACTTTGTGTGCTGGGATAACAATAAACTCTAGCACTGAAAGGCTTCAATGCTGATGTGCACAACTAAAATAGGACGATTAGAAATAATGATGCAAAAAAAAAATAGTACAAAGATTACAAAACAAAACCCAAAGGCCAGCTCTGTAAAAATTCTGTCTTTATAATCTTTATATTATCAAACACCATAGCTAATGGTTGTACTCAAACATTTGCCCTGCTTGAAAGGTGTGATCATAGCAGCATTATTATAAAAGTTTTGTTTTGCAAATAGGCAGAACTGAAATGCTTTCCTTAATTTTGGGGATGAGAATTTCTGAAGAGTACAGGGACATGGTTTTTCTTTTTCTAATTCCAAATGAAAGACTTCAGATAACTCTGTGTCTTGACAGCCTTTAAAAAATACAAATCAAAATTAACCGCTCTGATTTGTAAGAAAAAAAGTAGTTTTCATTTGTAAAAGATTTTCTTAGCTTTCTATAACACATAAATAATTTAGATTAAAAAGTTATATTTTAAACATAAATGTGCCTCAGTTTTCTGATTTGATTGTATAACTAGTCTTTGAAAAGAAATGATTAGGGGTAGAACACAGAAATAATCAAAATGAGAGTGGGAAAATTTGCTAAATGAGTTTGGTCATCTGTAATGGGAGCAACATATCTATATCACTGTACTATTTTGAAAATAAGATTAGATAACAAATGTAAAATATCCAGCATAGTTTTTGTGAAGCAAGAAGGAGTATTTAAGAAATAATAGATGTTTTTGTTAGTATTACTTGCTAAAAGGGCAAATTTCTTCCTAATTTTCCTCTTTCTTGGACTGGTGTTTAATGAATAACTTTTCATTATATTTTAAAACATACCATAATTCTTCATTTTTAAAACTGGAAATAGATTTAAAACAACTAAAATTATATTTGGTTTTATAAAGTGTGAACGAAGATTTTTCCTCCCTTATCTATATTTATATCCTTTAGTTTGCAACACATTATATATGCTAATATATGCTGGAGAAATAGTTAATAGTTTGGGGAAGGCATATTAATTAAGGTAGGATTTGTTGCTCTAAATTAGTATAGTAATTTATGAAATGATAATATTTTATGAAAAAGCTATAAAATGAATGCTGAAGGAAGAACTTTCCTTATGAGAACATATGGACTGATATCATCTAGAAAAGCTGACTTTTATTACTGTAACAATTCTAATAGGATCACTCAGAAGGCTTATCAAATATTAAGTTGTGTACCATATTTTTATGTGTTATGGCAAGTATATTCTTTTTTGTATAAACTATTTTATTTACTTTTACCTTGTAACTTTCTTTAAAGCTTTGAGATAATTTGAAGATAATCATAAATAATTTGGCCAATACTTCTTTCTCTTAGATTCAAATGGACATATTCATTAAAAGTGTCCCATGAAGAAAAGATTTTCTCAATGTAATTCATCTAAGAAAATAATATGGCAAATTAATTGTCTGTCCTAATATTCCCAAGTTTGTTATAATTTTGTTATTGATTGGCTTATACATATATAGAATTTTAAGTTTGTAAAATTGAGCTCATAAAAATTTGAGTTGTTTTTTCCTCTCCAGAGTATTACATTCAAAGTAGTATTTTTTAATCACAATAGTTTTCTAAACGTATTGATGAAGATGCTAAAACCATTAATATTCTAATAGTTATATGATACTTGCTTTTTCCAAAAGAAGTTTTGCAAAATACTTGAAAGAAAATTGATATAATTTTTAAAGATTTTATTTATTTATTTAAGGGAGAGAGAGAGAGCATGAGTGGTGGGAAAGGCAGAGAGAGAGAAGTGGACTCCCAGCTGAGCAGGGAGCCCAATTGATCCCAGGACCCCAGGATCATGACCTGAATCAAAGGTAGATGCTTAACAAACTGAGCCACCCACGTGCCCAGAAAACCCAGTTTGAAAGTCTACTTTTCTCAGAATAATTTTTATTATGGTTTAAAAAATACTTTTCTCAATTTTTATAATCCAGACAGGTAAAGTTCCTCAAGTTTTAGATTTATGTATAACTATTCTCTTCCTCATCTTTACCCCTCAACTCCTCTGCTAAACCACTGATAAATATTATTGAACTCTTAAATGAAAACGACTTTGGCATTTAAAGATAACTCATTGATTTACCAAGTGGTATTTGAGAAAATTTACTTCTGATATGAAAGTGTTAACTTTTTACATGGTACAGCTTCTTGTACTTATTTAAATGAGTTCAATGTTAGTTTTCTCTAAAAATCTCAAAAAAAGATTATCAAAGAACTGATTAGGTTAATTAGACTGGGGATTTCCAGCTCGCTTTGTTGTTGCTTGCTAGGAACCATAATAAAACAATTAGGATTAATTAAAAATCTGCATGATTGATTAGGATATATGAGTTAGCATGTGATTGTCATAGCTAATAACTCTGGGCTTAAGTGTTACTTCTGATCAGCCCATGCTGTCATGACACAATTAGACAATTTTGAAACATTGCTGAAGTTATGATACTATAGCATGCATTCTGTAATGGGCTTTTTTAATGTTCAGGTTTTCTGCCTTGTCTGGGCTGAAATAGCTGTTCATTTCTGTGCTCTTTTTGACCTGAGATAAATTTCAATGCTACAACAAGGTACCTTGGTAACATGGCTGCAGAGAAATATTCATGCACCAATATCCTCAAACTTCATTTAGAATATAGACTGGCTACCAAAAAGACTTAAAAGTAAAACTCAAGCCAAATCAAACAAAGGAAAGCAAGAAATCACACTAAACTATAAAAATAAGCCACTGGGAATCTAGTAGTCTTTTTCATTCAGACCCTGATGTTTTATTTATTTTTTTTCTTAAGATTTTATTTATTTATTTGACAGACAGAGATCACAAGTAGGCAGAGAGGCAGGCAGAGAGAGAGGAGGAAGCAGGCTCCCTGCTGAGCAGAGAGCCTGATGCGGGGTTCAATCCCAGGACCCCTGGATCATGACCTGAGCTGAAAGGAGAGTCTTTAACCCACTGAGCCACCCAGGCGCCCCAACCCTGATGTTTTAAAGGATTAATCCATAAACATCTAGATCTAGGACAAGAGAGTATAATCAATATAACTTTTGTTTCTCTAACTTGATTTTCTAGGACCAATAAACACCAGTTATATTCTTAATAGTTTCTCTCCTTCGTTCAGGGTTCTTTTCCAAGAAAAAGCCAAGGGTGACCTTTGAAAAAATTATAGTAGCCAAAATTTGACTTTAGGGGTTCTATATCTCATTGGCAGTTAAGCTTTTCCTCTTTCTTTCAGTAATTCCTTGCTCTATGCCTCAACTTTTCTCAATCTACTGCACCCTTTCCCCTAATGATAATACAGAGATTCTGATCATCAGGTCTAGATGTTTCTCAGCCTCATGGTCCCTCTTTTCCCCTTAGTTGAGTACACTCAACCTGTAACTGCAAATTTATCCACTTTCCTTTTTTTTTCCACTTTCTGTCTTTAAAAAAAAAAGATTTTAGGGGCACCTGGGTGGCTCAGTGGGTTAAGCCGCTGCCTTCAGCTCAGGTCCTGATCCCAGAGTCCTGGGATCGAGTCCCACATCGGGCTCTTTGCTCAGCGGAGAGCCTGCTTCCCTCTCTCTCTCTCTCTGACTGCCTCTTTACTTGTGATCTCTCGCTCTGTCAAATAAATAAATAAAATCTTTAAAAAAAAAAAGAAAAAAGATTTTATTTACTTATTTGTCAGAGACAGAGAGGGAGACAGTGAGCGAGCACAGACAGACAGAGTGGCAGGCAGAGGCAGAGGGAGAAGCAGGCTCCCCTCCGAGCAAGGAGCCTGATGTGGGACTAGATCCCAGGACGCTGGGATCATGACCTGAGCCAAAGACAGCCACTTAACCAACTGAGCCACGCAGGTGTCCCTGTAACTGCAAATTTAATCTCTGACCTGATGTACAAATAATTAGAAAGACATGACACTTTGGTTCCACAAAGCTTAGCATTCAAGAAAAATGAAAAAAATAATAACAAGAATACATAATCCTAACAGTTTAATACAACTGAGACATTTTTATATCATTTTACTCATAGTTTACATATCAGTTTTTGTTCTTATTTTCCCTTAATTTTACATCATAATTATTTATATACTTTCACAGTCTTAATGATTAGTACTTTAATATGATTTTTCTTTTGACATGCTTATATACCAAAATTTACTAAATCATTTTATTAAGAAATTAATTATGCCTGGTATTTTCTTCTATAGGTAAACATTTCTTTATTTTTAATTTTTTTAACATTAAGTTTTTATTTAAACTCCAGGTAGTTAGTGTACTATGTTACATTAGTTTCAGGTATACAATATACTGATCCAATAATTCCATACATCACCCAGTGCTCATCACAAGTGCACTCTTTAATCCCCATCAACTATTTCATCTATCCTCCCACACATCTCTTCTCTGATAATCATCAGTTTGTTCTTTATAATTAAGTGTCTGTTTTTTGGTTTGTTTCTCTTCCTCCCTCTTTTTCCCTTTTGTTCATTTGGGTTTTTTTCTTAAATTCCACATATGAATGAAATCATATGGTATTTGTCTTTCTTTGACTGACTTATTTTGCTCAGCATAATACTTTCTAGTTCCATCCATGCTGTTGCAAATGGCAATATTTCATTCCTTTTTTTTAAGATTTTATTTATTTATTTGACAGACAGAAATCACAAGCAGGCAGAGAGGCAGGCAAAGAGAGAGTAGGAAGCAGGCTCCCCACTGAGCAGAAAGCCTGACATGGGGCTTGATTCCAGTACCCCAAGATTATGACCTGAGCCACCCAGGTGCCCAGGATTTCATTCTTTTTTAATGAATAATATTTGTGTGTGTGTGTGTGTGTGTGTGTGTGTGTGTGTGTGTGTTATAATGCTGCTATAAACACTGGGGTGCATGTATCCCTTTGAATTTGTATTTTTGTATTCTTTGAGTAAATACCCATTAGTGCAATTGCTGGGCATAAAGTAGTTCTATTATTACTTTTTGAGAAATCTCCAAACCGTTTTCCACAGTGGTTGCACCAGTGTAAATTCCCACTAACAATGCAAAAGTGTTCCTTTTTTCTCCACGTCCTTGCCAACACCTCTTGTTTCCTGTGTTATTCAGTTTAGCCATTCTGACAGGTGTGAAGTCATACCTCATTATAGTTTTGGTTTTCATTTCCCTGATGGCTAGTGATGTTGAGCAACTTTTCAAGTGTCTGTTGGTCATCTGTATGTCTTCTTTGGGAAACGTTTGTTCATGTCTTCTGCCCATTTTTTATTTGGGTTATTTATTTTGGGGGTGTTGATTTGTATAAGTTCTTTATATTTTTGAATTCTAATCCTTTATTGGATATGTTATTTGCAAATATCTTCTCCCATTCAGTGGGTTGCCTTTTAGTTTTGTTGACTATTTCCTTTGCTGTGCAGAATCTTTTTATTTTTGTTTTTATTTAAAGCAATTTAAATATTATTTTTGTCCTAGTTTTGTTTGTTTGTTTGTTTGTTTTATTTCCTTACCTCAAGAGACATCTAGAAAACTTTGCTGCTCATGATGTCGAAAAGGTTATTGCTTGTGTTCTCTTCTAAAGTGTTTATGGCTTCAGGTCTCACATTTAGATCTGTAATCCATTTTGAATTTATTTTTGTGTATAGTGCAAGAAGTGATCCAGTTTCTTTCTTTTGCATGTGGCTGTCCAATTTTCCCAACACCATTTGTTGAAGAGATTGTCTTTTTTCCATTGGATACTCTTTCATGCTTTGTCAAAAGTTAATTGATCATATAGTTGTGGGTTTATTTCTGGGCTTTTTGTTCTAATCCATTAATCTATGTGTCTATATTGTTTTGATTACTACTGCTTTGTAATATAACTTGAAGTCAAGTGTGATGCCTTCAACATTGCTTTTCTTTTTTAAGATTGCTTTTGCTGTATGAGGTCTTTTGTGGTTTCATACAAATTTTAAGATGGTTTGTTCTACCTCAGTGAAAAATGCTGTTAGTATTTTGATAAGGATTGCATTACATGTGTAAATTGCTATGGGTATTATAGGCATTTTAACAATATTTGTTCTTCCAATCTGTGAGCATGGAATGCTTTTCCACTTCTTTGTGTCATCTTTAATTTTTTTTTTGTCAGTGTTTTATAATTTTCAGAATACAGGTCTTGCACCTCCTTAGTTAGGTTTATTCCTAAGTGTTTTATGGGCTTTGGTACAATTGTAAATGGCATTGTTTTCTTAATTTCTCTTTCTGCTGCTTTATTATAGATATATAAAAATGCAGCATATTTCTGTATATTGGTTTTGCATCCTGTGACTTTACTGAATTCACTTATCCATTCTAGCTGTTTTGTGGTGGGGTCTTTCAGACTTTCTATATGTAGTATCTTGTCATCTCCAAAGGGTCAAAGTTTTACATCTTTCTTATCAATTTGGATGTCTTTTCTTTCTGTTGTCTGATTGCTGCGGCTAGAATTTCCAGCCCCATGTTGAATAAAAGTGGTGAGAGTAGACACCCTTGTCCTGCTCCTCACCTTAGGGGAGAGGATCTAACTTATTCCCCATTAAGAATGATGTTAGCTGTGGGGTTTTTATACATGGCCTTTATTATGTTCAGGTATGTTCCCTCTAAACCTACTTTGTTGAGGTTTTTTAACATGAATGGATGTTGTACTTTGTCGCTATAGGTAAACATTTCAATGGATGTTTTAATGTATTTTTTTTATTCTACTGTTAAATTATTTTCTTAAGAGAACACCTAGCAGTGGGGTTACTAGGTCAAAGAATATGTATATTTGTAACACATAACTAACATTGTCATATTGCTTTCTAAAAGGCTTATTTCAACTTGTAATACCACTTAAGTTGAAATACATTAACACCTTACCAGTACAAGTTATTACCCTTATAACTATGTTTGTGTTTTTGTAAGTTATCAAGATTATTTTTAGTGAGGATTCACTTACCAACATGTTCAAACACCAGTTTTCCATTATGGGAAGTATATGCTCAAATCTTATGTCCATTTTTCTATTGAGAACTTGATGTTGTTTATATAAAGTTGAATATATTCTTTATATATCATACATGCAAACATTGTGTACAAACCATGTACATATTTTCACAATTTCTAGGTGATTTTTGTATTATTTAATTATTTTCTGGTTTTTAATTTTCATATTCAAATATGGGTTTAAATGTAAATATGGTTTCAAACATGAGGATTGTAATGTCCATTACTTCAAAGAGAAAATATTTTTGCACAAATTTAAATATTCTTTTTTTTTTGTTTGATTTCTAAAATTGATGAATCTTTTCTAATCCACCTAGCATATACATTGTTGAATTTACAAAGCATATTTAGGGTTTTTATTTACGTACTCGTAACTTAAGAAATCCTTAAAGTCACAGGTTTTACCATGCAAAAACCAGGTTTCAAATTCATGTTGTTACTTAAGGATTAAAGGCCTAAATGTGAGACCTGAAACTATAAAACTCCTAGAAGAATACATATGCAGTAATTTCTTTGACACCAGCTATATAGAAGGACTTTTCTAGATATGTCTTTTCAGGCAAAAGAAACAGAAGCAAAATTAAACTATTGAAACTACACTAAAATAAAAAAGTTTTTCACAGTGAGGGAAACCATCAACAAAACAAAAAGGCAACTAAATGGGAGAAGATATTTGCAAATAATATACCCAGTAATTGCATTTCTTAATCCCCATCAACTATTTCACCCATATCCCCACCCCCACTTCCCTCTGGTAAACATCAGTTTTTTTCTATAGTTAGAAGTCTTTTCTTAGTTTGTCTTTCTCTCTCTCTCTTTTTTCTCCTTTGATCATTTGTTTTGTTTCTTAAACTCCACATATGAGTGAAATAATATGGTATTTGTCTTTTTCTGACTGACTTATTTCACTTACCATTATACTCTTTAGCTTCATCCATGTTGCTGCAAATGGCAAAATTTCATTCTTTCTTATGGCTGAATAATATTCCACTACATATTTATATAATATATATTTTATAAAATATAATATATATGTCCTCTTTTCTATCCATTCATCAATTTAATCAATCAAGGGACACTTGGGGGTACTTCCATATCTTGGATATTATAAATAATGTTGTGATCAACATAAGTGTTCATGTATCCCTTTGAATTAATATGCTTATATTCCTTGGCTAAATATTCAGTAGTACAATTGCTGGATAATAGGGTTCTATTTTTAACTTTTTTAGGAAGCTCCATACTGTTTTCCACAGTGGCTGCACCAGTTTGCATTCCCAACAGTGCAAGAGGGTTCCTTTTTCTTTACATTCTTAACAATGTCTGTTGTTTCTTGCATTGTTAATTTTAGCCATTCTGACAGGGGTGAGGTGCTATTGCATCATAGTTCTGAGGCTTGTGTTGGAATTTTAATGAGGATTGCACTCCATGTGTATAACACTTTAAATAGTATTGACACCTTAACAACATCAAGACTTTGTATGCATGAACACAGGATGTCTTCCCTTTTAGATCTTCAATTTCTTTCAACAATGTTCTATGCCTTTCAGTGTAAAACTCATTCACCATCCTGGTTATATTTATCCATAGGAATTTTACTTTTCTAGATGCTGCTGTAAATGAAATTGTTTTCTTAACTCCTTTTTTAGATTGTTCATTGCTGGTATATAGAGACACAATTGATTTTTATGTTTATCTCATATCCTATAATTTTGCTGAATTATTTAATTTGTTCTAATAACGTTTTTGTGGATTCTTTAGGATTTTCTATAATTTCACCATGTTATCTGTGAATACAGATATTATAATTTTTCCTTTCCATTCTGGATTCCTTTTATTTGTTTTTACTGTCTAATTGCTCCTGCTAGAACTTCCAACACAATGTTGAGTAGCAATGGTGAAACATGCGTCCTTGTCTTGTTCCTGATCTTAGGGACAAAGTCTTAATTCTTTCACCATTGAATATAATGTTAGTTGTGGATTTTTCATAGATGTTCGTTATCATGTTGAGGAAGTTCCCTTCTATTCCTATTTTTTGGGTGTTTTTATTGTAAAAACATTTTGGATTTCTTAAATGTATTTTCTGTATCTGTATTTTCTGTACTTTGTTGTTCTATTAGTGTGATGTATTATATTGCTTGATTTCCTTATGTTGGACCATCATGCATTCCTGAAATAATCCCACTTAATAATGGTATACAACTCTTTTAATACTCTGTTGAATTGGGTCTAATAACAAAATGTAGAGTTTTGTTTTTACATCTACATTCATAACATATTTTGGTCTGTAATAAAATTTTCTCTGTCTTTATCTGTCTTTGGAATCAGGGTAATGTTGGGCCCATATAGAGTATAAGATGGACTGATGTTAAACTCTCTTTAAATATTTGGAAGAATTCACTAGTAAAGCCATTTAGTCTTGGATTTTCTTTATTGGAAAGATTTGATTACTGATTCAGTCTCTTAGTTGTTAAAGGTTTGTTGAGATTCTCTACTTCAGTTTCAGTTGGCTTAAGTAATTTGCATATTTCCAGGAATTTGTTAATTACATCTAGGTTAGCTAATTTATTCATATTATCCTGGTATGCCCTTTTTATTTGTGTGAGGCTGATAGTAATATCCCCATTTAACTTTGTGATTTTAGTTGAGTCTTCTGTTTTTCGGGGGCAGTTTATTTATTTGTTTATCATTTTACTGTTAATATATGAATTTGATTAATTATAAGTATTAATTACTATATTTATTAATTGTTTCATTCATTCTGCTAGCTCTGGGTTTAGGATTCTCTTCTTTTACTAGTTACTCAACATGTAATATTAGATAATCCATTTACAATATTTCTTTTTTAATATAAGCATTAGAATTATAAATTTCCTTCTATATTACCTTCACTACATCCATAAGTTGTGACATGTTGTGTTTTTGTTGTCATTCATCTCTAAGTGCTTTCTATTTTCCCTTGGCATCTGTTCTTTGACCCATTGGTTTTTAAGAGTCAGTTTTAACATTTTTACATATTTGTGTATTTTCCAATTTTCTTTCTTTTATTGGTTTTCAGATTTAGTCCATTGTGTATAGAGAAAATACTTTATATTATTTAAATATTTTTAAATTTATTGAGACTTGTTTTGTGGTATAATATGTGATCTATCTTGGAGAATTCTGCATGTGTACTTGAGAATAATATGTATTCTCTTGTTTGGGTGGTGTCTTAAGCAATTCAGGCTGCTATAACAAAAATATCACAGACTTGGTAACCTAAAAACAACAGAAATTTATTTCTAAGAATTCTGGTGGTTGAGGAGTTCAAGATCAAGACACTAGCAGATTCAGAGGCTGTTTCCTGGTGCATAGATGGCTGTCTTCTTGCTGTAACCTTATGTGGTAGAATAGGCAGGGAAGTTCTCTGGAGTCTCTTTTATAAGGGTAATAACCTAAATTATGAGACCTGTGCCCTCATGACCTAATCAACCCCAAATGCGTCATCTCCTAATACCATTGCATTAGTTAGTTAGGATTTCACTATGTGAATTTGAAGGGGACATGTTCAGTCTATAGAAGGTAGAGTTTTCTATATTTATCTGTTAGGTCTAGTTGGTTTACAGTGTTATTTACATCCTTTATTTCCTTATTGATCTTCTACCTAGATGTACTATACATTATTGAAATTGGGGTATTAAATCTCCAACTGTTATTGTAGGCTATTTTCCCCTTCAGTTATATTAGGGTTTGATTTATACATTTTTGGTTATTCATTTGGTGCTTATATGTTTATAATTGTTATTAAGTCCCCAATGAACTAACCTTTTAAATCAACGTACAGTGCCCTTCTTTTACTCTTTTTTTTTTAAAGATTTTATTTATTTACTTGACAGAGAGAGATCACAAGTAGGCATAGAAGCGGGCAGAGAGAGAAGGGGAAGCAGGATCCCTGCTGAGCAGAGAACCCAGTGTAGGGCTTGATCCCAGAATCCTGAGATCATGACCAGAGCCAAAGGCAGAGGCTAACCCACTGAGCCACCTAGGCACCCCTCTTCTTTTATTATTCTAACAGCTTTTGACTTAAAGTCTACTGGGTCTTATATCAGTATAGCAACCATAGCTTTCTTAGTTATTATGTCCACTAAATACTTTTTCCATTCTTTCACTGTCAACCTATTTGCATCATTAGACTTAAAGTGAATCTCTTACAGACACCTTATAGTGGGTCTTGGTGCTTTCTTTCTTTCTTTCTTTCTTTCTTTCTTTCTTTCTTATCCAGTCTGCCACTCTCTGCCCTTGGAATAATTTAATAAAATTACAATTAATGTAGTTATTGATAAGGAAGGACTTACTTTTGCCATTTTTTTCCTGTATGTATTACAGAATTTTTGGTCCACCTTTTCCTCTACTACTACATTCTTTTTATAAGTTTTTTTTTTCTGTAATTCTTATTTATTTATTTGAGAGAGAGACTGAGAGAGAGAGCAGGGGGGAAGACACACAGAGAGAGAGAGAGACTGTCAAGCAGACTCCACCCTGAGTGTGGAGCCCCAAGACAAAGTTCCATCTCATAACCCTGAGATCATGACCTGAGCTGAAATCAAGAGTGGGTTGCTTAACTGACTGAGCCACCAAAGCACCCTTCCACTATTACATTCTTATTCATTCAATAAATTTATTTTAGCAAACACTTTTGATTTCTTTCTAATTTCCTTTTGTGTATATTCTATATTTTTTTTGTTGTTGCCACTGGGCTTGCATTTAAAATCTTAAATATATAACAATCTAATTTGAACTGATTCCAACTTAACTGATGAACATACAAAAATTCTACTTCTATACACTCTGCTTTTTCTCATGCTATTATTGTTACAAGTTACATCTTCATAAATTGAGTGAGTTCCTATTAACATATTTATAGTTTTTCATACTTCTGTCTTTTAAATCATATAATCAAAACAGCATTAGAAAAAATACTATAATACTGATTTTGTATTCTTCCATTTACCTTTTTTTTTTAAATCTCAATTTCTTCATAAAGATTTGAGTTACTGCCTAGTTTCCTTTCATTTTAACTTGGGGACCACCTTTAACATTTTTTGTAGGGCAGGTCTAATAGTAATAAATACCTTTACCTGTTGTTTACCTGGAAATGTCTTAATTCCTTTCTCATTTTTGAAAGACAATTTTGCTGGATATAGAATTTTTGATTGATAGTTTTTATCTCCTTTCAGTACATTGAATGTTTTCTCATTATCTTTTGACCCCCACGACTTCTAATAAGATATCAGGTATTTGAACTTGTCACTGTTGGGTCTGATGTTAGTCATGGATTTCTCATATATCACCTTTATTATCTTTTCCAGTCTTTACTGACTGGTTTTAGCAGATATAACCTTCTCTTGTCAGGTCCCTAAACTAATGGAATTTCTGCCTAAGAATGTGGTCAAATGAGTTTGTAATCAGGCCATGCCGCTGGGTCTATCGGAGTGTCCATAGTTGTTTCCATTATCAGGGACTCAGTAAGTATGGTTCTGGTCTTGTCCCTGGGTAGACAGGACTTCCTCCTGGCTCTTGGCCAGGAGGACTGACACTGGCTCAGAGTCCACATCAGGTTCCAGAGTTTGGTTAGCAGAATATAGGTCTGTTCTGAGGTGTGGCTCCTATCAAGTCCCTGGAAGGGCTCCTGAAGGGTCATTCTGCAGGTTCCTGGGCATTCTGGATTGATCCCAAATTGCACTTAGGTAAAGTTGGAACCAAGGACTTTTTCAGTCCACTGCCAAGACTGAGGTCTGCAGAACTACTTCTGAAAATACGAATGGGTGTCTCCCTTCTACTCCTTAAGAAGCACAACTACTCCAAGACTGTGGCTGAGAGAGCCTAAATCCATGTTATGGCCCACTTCAGGATCCATAGCCAGGATTAAATTTAAGGGTCCTGTCACTTGAAGCACAGGTGGATGTGATTCCTCCTGGGTTTCTTTTTAGATAAGACCAGGGGCCAAATGGGCTTGTAACTAAATCCACAGGGAGGTGGAGCTATTCCTAGGTCTGTCTCCAGGTACTTTGTTAATGAGTCTGCCATCTGTGGATGAGCCTGACTTTTCAAAATGACCCTTTTGGTGTTAGGCTCCCTGGGTATTTGCAAACTCCTACCTAGATTTTAGAGCTCTCAAAAAGGCACAAAGTTTGTGGATGACTGTCAAATTGTTGTTTCTGTGGTGGGATGCCACAGGGGATCTCCTATTTCACCCCTCTAAGCATTGTTTTAGTTAGAGAAGGGGGAAGGGAAGAAGGAAAGGGAGAGAGAGAATCTTAAGCAGGCTCCATGCCCAGTGCATAGCCCAACACAGGGCTTGATCTCACAACCCTGAGATCGTAACCTGAGCCAAAATCAAAAGTTGTGGGCACCTGGGTGACTCAGTTGGTTAAGCGACTATCTTTGGTTCAGGTCATGATCCTGGAGTCCTGGGACGGAGTCCCGTGTTGGGCTCCCAGCTCCATGGGGAGTCTGCTTATCCCTCTGAATTTCTCCCCTCTCATGCTCTCTCTCACTCTCTCTCTCAAATAAATAAAGAAAATCTTTTTAAAAAATCAAGAGTTGGATGTTTAACCAACTAAGCCACCCAGGCACCCTACTCCTCTAATCTTTTTTCGTCTTTTTTTTTTTTTTTTTAATTTTAGAAGCTTTCTGGTAATGTCTGGTGATTTGGGGTTGTCATTTGTATTTAAAAATGCACCTTAAGCTTTTGTACCTCACTGCATCATGCCTTTGCTATGGTTATCAGTTGGTCATCTGGAATTTTGGGGTCCCCTAAATGCCACTGTCTGCAGATTTTCTCAGGAGTGGTTCAGTTTCTTCAGAAAACAATTTCCCAGTCTCTTACTATTAATATAAACCTGGCTTATGGCATTTTATCCCTGGGTATGGAAAGAATGAGAATTCCATCTTTAAGTATGCAGATTTTTATTCAATATTTTCCATATGTTACCACACCCATGACAAAGAATGTATTTTTTTTTTTTCTTTCATGGGAGTTGGGATGGAGATGTATAGTTATTTGGCAGTGAGAGACAAAAGAAAGGACCTACATACGGGAGTGGAATTTAATTTATCCTTTTTCAGATTTTCAAAGACTGTCTTTACTTTCTGCCCTTGTAGCATCACTCATGTATTCAGAGATTCCTAGGGCTCTAAAGCATGAGCTTTCCTGAAATTCTATGGCAAATTATATCAGATTAGTTTCTCCCCATTTCCCACCCAACCCAGATGCTTAGGTTTTTCCTGTCTCCTGCTAGTTTTAATAGTTGCTCTATTTTGAAATGGTTAATAGCTCTTAGGCTCATTGAAGATTGTGTTTCATGTAGTTGTTGTGGTGGCGTTATTCCTCTTTTTGATTTGGAACATTTTCTAGAAAAGAGAAGCAGAGAAAATTCTTTAATACACCAGAAGTTTCAAGTTCTCATTTAAAAAATTATATGTGTGAGTAACCACAATTATATTAAACACCTAATGATATTTTGTCTATAATTATTTAAACTGTAGTTTATTACACACTAGGTATTAAACACAGCAGTTGATTGGTTTAATAATAACATGATTCTATTGATCAGTTTTATGATAAAATTTTATTTCATCCTTTAAAAAGTTATTTTTGCCATAAGAAACTTTTTAATATTAGGAAAAAATTCACAAACATCTCTTGGAAATGGTTTCTAGTTAGTAAGCATTAACTTTGAATATTTCTTTGCATTTTCATTATCAGTGAAATCAATGATATTATCAATAATGTTCTTGAATAGAGATTATTTTTAATATTTCTTTGAATTTCCACAGCAACTAACACAGTTCTAAACACATGGTAGGCACCCATTAATTGAATATTTACTTAACAACTCATATATGCCTCACTGAGATCAGTGCTGAAACTATAGTGATAAGATAAATTGTACAAATTTCAACATGACTCTGGGAGAAATGGAGAGACAAGAGATGAAATGAGAAAAGTAGGGAGATGCAAGATCTTTTAGGGGCCTTTATGCCATTCTCAGGATATTGGTCTTTATTCTAAATGATATGGGGTATCATAAACAGCTTTAACCAATGGATTGATGTGGTCATATTTGGGTATTAGAAATACCACTCTAGCAACAGCACCAAAGGCAGTTTTGAATAGGACAAGACTTGAAAGCCACCAGTGCATTTGGCATCTAGAAAGTCTTTGGCTACTATGAAAAAAAATAATAAAAATAATAATTGTTTTAGTGCAATGCTAGAATTAGAAGCCAGTTTGAAGTTGTTTGAGAGAAAATGTGGAAAAAGTGAACAAACTATTCTTTCAAATAGTTTGGCTGTGAAATATAGGATTAATAAGAAGCATGTATAGCCAAGGAAGTTTTGTTTGGCTGTATATTTATTTGTTTGTTTTAAGATTATAGAGATTTGAATCTGTCTAAATATTGTAGAGAATCCCTAGATGAAGTTGAAAAAAACAGAATAGTTGACTCAGGTTTCTAAAGGACAGAATCCAGATACATGTAAGTAGTAGATAAATGTTCATTATTCAATGAAGGATCCAAAAATTCTATTGATAATGTTATTTTCAGAAACAATTTCAGACTTACAAAAAAGCTGCAAATAAGTAGAAGACCTTTATTTTTTCACCCTGAATCAATCAAGAGGAAATTGACGCCACACTACCCAGGAATGCTTTTACATTTATTTTCTATAAATGGAGACATTCTCTTATTTAACTAGAGTAAAACAATCACAATTAATAAATAAGCAGGAATAGGCTAAAATTTTTCCATGTAGCCCATTTAAATTTCATCAAATGTTCCAATACTATCTTTCACAGATAAAGGATACAAATGAGAGTAATTGCATTAAGGATGCAAGATAGCTTCTGCATCCATTGGAGATGCTTTAATCATTCTTTCAAACCTTCTTACTTTCTTGTGCAACAAGATGTTACCGCCTCACCTTATACTTTTCCTTCCCCATACACTCCACCATTTTCCCAAGGAGCCCTGGTTCTTTTCATTGGAGAGTAATATTAGAGACTAAAATATGTGCCATTGATACACTTATTGCTCATAGGACTTCTTACTGGAAAAATACGTATAATGTATATGCATGTACATTTTCTATATTTCTATATTGTTTCATATATTTAAAACCATAGATTTTCTCTAATATCTCCAATTGTAAAACCTAACCACAGTGTTGATTCCTAACCTTCCCCTTCTATTTTCTTCTATTTGTAATTCCCTTCTCTGACAGTGAGAAATCTGGGTCCTGCTGTCCTCCATATATTTACATATTTTCCTAGTTTACTTGTATGAAACAAATATCCTGTTTCTGCTAAACCTCAGCCCCATTTCCTTGTGTTGGACCCAATATCTTCTGGAATAATCTTATCTCAGTGAACATGACTTCATGAAAGCCCCAAAAGTTTCTGGTCTGCATTTTTCAGGAAGAAATGAAGGAAGAAAGTCAGCATATAGATGTTTACGGTCATAAAGAATTAACTTACAGGTCTAGAATATTTCTCTAAGATTTTAGAGAACGTAAAACAAGAAGTCATAAACAAGTCAAATGGACATGATCCCAGGAGCCCCACAATCCATCACCCAAAATTATAAAAAAAAAACAAAACAATGAAATCCTACAACATCATTTTGAACCTGTGCCCTATTCTAGGAGCTTTTGTTTGGAACTAGTGATTAAAAGAAGGATTTCAAATTAAGGCATATGCTTTAGTTTTTAGAAACCTATAGTCTCATAAGAAAGACAAAAACATTTATTCATTTATGTATCAATAAACTATACTATATGACAGACAAGTTTCTAGATGCTAAGGAAATGGTATGTCAGGCAAACACAGATTTACTATTGTCTGGGGATTATTCTAATGGTGGGGGTAGACAGACAGTAGCCAAAGTACTAATACCTTGTGATGAGTGCCTTGAAGAAAATGGAAGAAGGATATGCTAATGACTAAGTAACTATTTAAGCTGGAGTGGTCAAGAAAGCTCTCCCAGAAGACGTTTAATCAAAGAACTCAAGGTGAGTGACCTTGGCAGATACATAATTAAAGAACAGAAAGAAGAAAGTATGGATGGACTATGGTAGATTCTGAAGAGGTAGGCAAAATTTGGACTGTGTAAGGCTTTGTAAGCCAGAGTATGAAGCTTGGGTTTTATTCTAAACATAATGGGAAGTCATTAGAAGTCTTTAAGCATAATATGGTAAATGTATACAATTGAGAAAATTAATTAAATTATAAAACAGCATGGTATATGTTGTGAAGAAAAAGTCAGGTAGAAGAACCTAAGGCAATAAGGAGTGAAGTAAAAACCAAAGAATTGGGGAGTCAGTAAAGGTGCAGATGTTATAAATTAAGAAAGAGATGATGGCCTGAATCAGGGCCATGGGAATGGAGATAACATTGGAAGTAACAATGGATTTAAGAATAAAATTTTCAAGAGTTGCTAGTTTATTGGATGTACAAGTGAGAGAGATGCAAGGAGAGCACTCAAGAATGACATCATTTTTTTAGGCTTGGGTGATATACAAAGACCAAAGAAAAAGTTAGCTTCACTTATGTGTGGTTGATGAGATTATAGAGATTTTTAGTTTCTTCTTTACATCTTCTAGCATTGTGTGCACTTTTTACTGTGCCATGGTGAAACATTCAAATCCTTCTCCTCTTCAACCCTGTGGCATTAGTCACCCAGTGCACTGTAGTCATCATAAAGGAATTGCTATCTCCAAGGTTACACTCTTTCCCCAATGACTGGTTGATGGAAGTGTCACAACAGCTAGACAACCTTGCCTCCATTTGAGATGCCTGTTAAAGCCATGCCAGAACCACAACTCCCTGTGAGGTCAAGTCTTCTAGTTCAATTGCATGAGAGTCCAACTACTCCCTGACTAACCTTCTCTCACTTATGAACAAATGATATTTTTTAGAGCACTTCCCAATAATCATCTGAATGCAAATATATATCTCATAGTCTGTTTCTGAGACTAAACTATGACTTTCCTAATCTGAAAAAGAATTCAATAACAATGATTCCATTTATGTTTTGGAAAATAACACGTTTAACACTAGGGAAAATATACTTGCATATTTTTGGGTCACTATTAAGTAATAACTACCTTTTTTATGTTCCCCTTAAAAATGGTGGACATTTCAAAGACATATTCCTCAAATAACAGGACACACTTAAAGCTGCTTATAAATGAAATGGGGTTTTTGTATTGTTGTACATGTCTAAATGCCTATTAAAATCTCTGGATGAATTTGCATGTATAAAAGAGTAGGGTTAGATTTCTACAAATGGGCTAACAATCATTTATTTTTATTTATTATATATTCTCTTTGGTAATTAACCACCATTAGGCATATGATTCTTTAAAAATAATCATTATCCATGATATTACATAGTATCTCTATCTATTCACAATTCATAATGACTGCTATTCATTACACTTAAACACATTGGAGTAAAAGAGTTTGGAATAAACTTCCTTGTATTATAACAACAGCCTTTTGAGGATGCTCATTGCACATTTCCAATAATAAGGATTTAATCAACCCTTAAACTTTTTTCTAGCTTATTTATAACATCAAGCAACCTGTGAGAGCGCCAAAAGGAATTAGAAATGTTGGTTGAATTTTCATCAGCTAGCCTGCCAGTTGGAAAGTTGATAGCTTACCTCAAGTGACATCTGTAAAGTGAAAGCAAAACTAATTAGAAATCTTCGCTTCTGGAAGGTAGACAAACAAATCTTTTCTTGTTTCTTTGACGACAATCTGCCTTCTGTATATGAACAGTGTATATAAGATATATTTCAAATACTATTTGAAATTAAAATTATACACAGATACACACACATCATAAAAAGACAAGTTAATTAGAATATACTTACTTTGTATATTTTGAAAATTGTTTATTAATGTTAGAAATAAAAAAATCTTGTTACTGACTGAAAATAAATGGTAGAGAACACAGAAATTGTTGTTAATCTGTTTTTCTACATAATTAATTTTTCTTTGGTGGTATTTAATTAATTGGAAGAAGAAATAATGTATTTCTTCTTATTAATTTCAAAAGACATTGTTTTTAAAGAGTAATTTGCATTATATTTTCCAGAATGAGAATAGCTTTATATTTTCTCTGCTTATATAAATAATATATTCTTATTATAAAAATTTTGATGCAGAAAAAGTATAATTATTAAAGGAAAATTTACTTTGAATTCTAACTCCTAGAAAGAAATAATGTTAACTGTTTTGTATCTATCCTTCCATGAATATGTTCCCTCTGTATCTATCAACCTACTTACCTATACACAAATAATATTTATATATAATGAGTAATACTACATTTACTATTTTCATATATTTTTGGTACTTAAAATGTCACAGACATTTTCTGACAATAAACATAGATCTACAATCTAATTTTAAATAGGTTCATACTCTTCCATTATTTGGTCATATCATATATTTTATTCAAGTGATTCCTAAATAAAGGACTTAACAGATTGTTCTAGTTTTTATATATATATATAATAAACTTCATAAAACTGTGTTATTGATATTTTGTTGTTGAGTTCCTGGATATGGCACCAAAAGCACTAATAACAAAGAAAGAAAAAGAAAGAAATTGGACAGCATAAAAAAATAAACACTTTTTGCTCTAGAAGTCCTTTACTTAGCTGGACATGCCTTGATACTTAAGATCAGCACAAGATGAAAGGTTAAGGTCTTCTCAGGTCTTTGTCTAGAATGTATCTTATCCTGTGTGGGTTTTTCAATTCTCCCATATACAGTCCTGCTTTTGAGTGTCTTAATTTCCTAAAGCATGTCATATCAGTTTCTCCTTGAAGTCTTAGATGGTCTGTTGTATGTCTCCACCCATAATCTCTTGCTCCAGGCTCCTGCAAGTCTATAGTCCTCCTTCAGCTTTTACAAGCAGTGCCTGATGTTTTTACACTTTTCCCAACCAAAGATCCAAGTTAGATGAAACAGAGACCAGTCCTTTAGACACCCCAGACACATTGGAATTTTATAAACAAGATCTTTGATTCCTTCAGTTTAAAGAAGAGAAATGAGAACTGGGATGTTGCCTTAGATAGTTAATTAAATGATTTCAGCCCAAATCACTTGCCCCAGACATCTGTGGGTCTTAGATTCCCAGCAGCTTTAATGAATACCACCCAGTAATTTTCCCTTCCTGAGCTCAAAGTTAGGTGAAACAGAGACTAGTCACTTAGGCAAACTCCAGGTAAGTCAGAACATTGCTCTGCTTCCTCTGGTTCTAGAGGGAATTGTAAAGTGGACAGCTGCTTCCTCCAAACCGAGACCATAAAGCACCAGGGAAAAGGGCTGGGTTAATGGTAAATAAAAGCACCAGGAAATTTCCTACCATTTGAATTCTGCATTTTCTTTATTGGGCATTTGCTTGATTGCTTTAAATCTTTGATTATTTTCCAAAGCTCCTATAAAGTTACTTTAGCTAGTCTTTAGTTTGTTGCTGTTGTTTTTGTTTCTTTTTTGATTTTTCCATGGGGAAATGAGGACCTGGAACTTCCTACTCCACCATTTGGCTGATGTCACCTCTGAATCATTAATGTTTAAACAGACTCAGTGTAATTAGAAGTTTCACTGCATTGATAATGATTTGATTATTCTTCCATTATTCAAAAGATACTTCTAATGTTGCCGAACCAGAGAGACATCATTATCAGTATCAGCCCATTATCAACATAAGCAGACTCCTTGATAGGTCAGATTTATTTTATCCTAATGTATCCTCCCTAACATTTTCATACTTTTTTCAATTAGTCCAATAAATTTTTCAGGAAAGGATCTAATAATAGTAATTTATATCTCTGTGTTAATTAAAATTCTTTTCCAATTTTTGAATTAGGTTTTGTTCCTTGTTAAAAGGACATGAAATATTGGTGAGTTGATGAGAGAGGCAGATGAAATCACATCATTTAGGTGATTACCTTATTTCCTAAATACAACTACAAACACAACTTAACAGCACATAAACTTGGTCATGAATACATGCTTTACTCATGTATAGAAGAAACGATAATTATTGATGAATTTATGGTTCTTTGAAAATTGATATTTTTCACTCAATCACAGTCAGTTACACTGCTGCCACTGTCCAAATTGTTCTATCAAGTTCTTCCATATCTCCCAGGATCTATATTCATCTAACCACATAAACTAAATCAGTTTGCCACCTGAACTGTACATTAATTACATGCCTGCATCATAAGTTTATTATTTGGGCCCATAAGTAGAAATGTGCAGCCTTTCTCCATGATTAACCCCACTGTTTTCTGAAATGAATTCTCCATATTCCATATTTCAGGATCTTATGCTACTTCCTCAATTCCATAGAAGATCTCATATGCCCAGCTTTCAAGTTCTTTCAACAATTTTTCACCAGGGGTAATTTTGTCTAGAAATTAGACAGCGTAAAAAGCATTAACATTAAAAAGTTTATACTAACAAGTCATTTAAAATTAGTTTGTATCTCTATCTTAAATATAAGTACAATCTTAATAGTGTTTCTTCCTTAACCTGTGGAATGTGGGTAGTTAGCCTTTGTATAATACAAATACAGCTAACACTTTGGATTATTCTGAATATTGGAATATTTCATATGTTCTGAGAACATTCTGTTGTACTTTATTATTAATCTCAAATCTAAGAATAAAGTTTTTTTTTTTTTGCAATTTTCCTAGCCAATAGCGTCATATTATTTAACTGAGATCCAGTACTCGGCTTGTCAAATCTAAGTATTTCAGGTGTGCTAGAGTGAGTTTTAGTTTGGGCTAAATTACACTATTGATTTAGTAATTTGGTTTTAATTAGTTATACTCACTTAATTGTTTCTAAGTCCGTCACGACATTTAAAAACTGCGTTGTGGAAATTTATTTCACACTTTGAAGACTTTAGGATGTCTTTTTTTTTAATTCATCACTTCTACTCTGAAACTTTGTGTAGAAGCTTTAGTCAAATGAATCTCTTGCAATTGACTTTTACATGTAGGCTTGTTTTAAATAGTAAGTACCTTCAATAAATTTCTTTAGCCACAGACATAAAATTGTCATGTGCTGCCATACAAGAATAAGGTTCTGTCAATGAGATATATAGTAACATTTTCTAGAATTTTAAATGCCACTTATGACGATTGTGATGGTTACTAATGTGATGTGTCAACTGGAATCATAGTATGCCCACATGTCTGTTTAGGAATTATCTCTGGGTGTGCCTGTTAAGATGTTTCCTGAAGAAATTAGTAATTGAATCAGGTAGACTGAGTGGAGCAAATCACCCTTCCCTATGTGGGTAGGGTACCCACCATCTAATCCTTTGAAGGCCTGAATGGAACAAAATGGTGGGGAAAGGGGGAATTATATCCCTTCCTTCCTGTCTTTTCGAACTGGGGTATCAGACTTTTCCAAACCTTGAACTGGGATTTATACCATCAGTTCCCCTGGTTCTTAGGCTTTTGAACTCAGACTATAATTATCTGACTATATCAGACTATAACCTTTTTTATTTATTATCTATCTATTGTCTATCAATCTATCATGTATCTAAATTTCTCTGGAGAAACATGATATAATGAGGGAACAGCATTTCAACAAACTTGTCTTTGCTCCTCATGTAATAATAATAATAATAATGACTTTCATCACCACCACCATTATTCATCTATACAAGATGTTAAATATTAAGCACATAAGTTTTAAGTGTAATACATACTATAGTCTTATACTGTCCCTGACACCCACTTTAGCTTTTTCCCATCCACTGATAGAATCACAAATGTCATGCAATTAAGCTTTCTTCTTTGTGTTCACTCCTACTGGCATTGTAATATGATGTATTTTACTCAAATTCCCAAAACCTATAGCTATAATGCCATCCAGGTAGTATATTGGAAGAGCAGAGAATGACTGACAGAAACCATTATTTTTCAAGTGTGTTCCGTGGAATAGTGCTTAATAGAAAACCAAGTTTGGAAAACTTTAAAGTTAAACAAGTTTCCACAGGACTTGTCAAGGACTTCATTCAGCATGCATTGTAAATTTCTCCAAATTGAATGTGGTGTATACCTATTTGCCAAATGTATTTCATTGCAGAAAACACACATATATATTGTTTGTAAAGCCTCTCACAAATGAATGTTTATAATACATCTTAGAAATTCTTGCATAGAAAATTTTGAATGTTCTTCTTGGTGTGTGTTGTGAACTGAATGTGTTTCCCAAAAATCCATATTATGAAGTCCTAATTCTCAGGACGATGGTATTAGGAGATGGGGACTTTGAGAGGGAACCAGATACAGATGAAGTCATTAGGGTGGAGCCGCCACCATAATCTGACCATGCTGGCACTCTAATTTCAGACTTGTAGACTCCAGAATGTGAGAAACAAATTTCGGGTTTTTAAGGCATCTAGTCTATGGTATCTCGCTATGGCAGTTTAGGCTATATATATGCAGATGAGTAGTCTGGGATAAAACTGAATTTTTGGTTCATCCCTGACACTAGCAGTCTAACTTAATTTCTTAGTCTGTCAATTCATCTGTAGAGACAAAAATATTTATCCTTCAGGGTTGTTGTAAAGACTGTATGTACATAACTCATAATAAACTATGATAAATGATATGACAGCTATTTTTATTATTATTTACCATTATTATAGGTTTCTCTTACACCTGGTTTAAAGAGAATTGAAAATTTGGAACTTTATGAATTAGGCTACTCAAACTGGAAAATTCTGGCCAAAATACAGTAGCCCTTTGGATTCTTTTTGATGAGAACAATAACTTAAAATCTGTTGCTGTTAAAACTGGGTCCAGAAATTTAACCTTGGAGCTTCTGGAGTGATAATACATCAACTATTTGAACATGATCAATACTTAGTGATAAACCTAGTTGAGACCTTGCTCTCCTGGGCACACTGATTTTTATTAGCATTTGTTGCTCAACAGACCTAGTTGTATCAAATGATGTGTTATAAGTATTAGTTGGGCACTCCACTGAGCTCTAATACTTTGAGAAATTTTCATATAACAAACCTCAAAGATTATTTCTGGGATATGAATATCATTTTTATACCCATAGTATCTCCAGGTGGTTATCACAGTACTTTAAATCTTGTGCAGGTTGAAAGTAATTCTCATAATCCAATTTTTTTTTGCTTGAAAACTGTATATATCTTTGGCTAGTAATTGTGTTTCATAAAAATTATGGAAAATGTCCTCAGATCTAGATACATTTTTTTGAAAGGCCTACCTGACAATTTAGCCCAGTACCTTAACTCTAAAAAACAAATACATCAATATTGAAATTTGTGGACATTAAAGTGATAGAAATATGATTTGAGCATTTATTCTATAACATACTTTCCTTTTAAAATACTATTTTTTTGAAAACCTGATTTTACAAGTTAAAATCATTTGTGCTAGGCATGGTAGGAATTTTTTTTTTTAATGAGTAAGCTGGATAAGGTTTCTTTTGCCTTTGGAGACCTTGTAACTTACTATTATTTATATTTTTGTGCATAGCCAACATATCCATCGAGAGATAAACAGTATGCTGTACTTAGTTTTCTTAATATATTTTCCAGATGTGCAAGTGCTCTCCCAATGCTTTTTCTTAGCTTCTTTTTTAAAAGTTTTTATTTAAATTCCAGTTAGTTAACCAACAATATAATATTAGTTTCAGGTGTACAATATAGTGATTCAACACTTACACACAACACTGGGTGCTCATCACAATTACTGCACTCCTTACTTGTTGGGATGAGCACGAAGTGTTATATGTGGGTGATGAATCACAGGATTCTGCTCTTGAAAGCAGTGCTGCACTGTATGTCAACTAAATTGAATTTAAATTTAATAAGACCCCTGCACTCCTTCTTCCCCATCACCTATTTCACCCATCCCCTCACCCATCTCCACTCCAGTAACATTTAGATTGTTCTCTGTCATTAAGAGTCTGTTTCTTGGTTTGCCTCTCTCACTTTTTTCCCATTTGCTAATTTGTTTTGTTTCTTAAATTTCACATATGTTTGAAATCCTATGGTATTTTTCTTTTTCTGACTGACTTATTTTACTTAGCATAATACTGTCTAGCTTCATCTACATCACTGCAAATGGCAAGATTTCATTATTTTTGATGGTTGGGTAATATTCCATAGTGTATATATACCACATCATCTTTATCTGTTCATCAGTCAATGGACACTTAGGCTGTTTCCATAATTTGGCATTATAAATAATGCTGCTATAAACATTGGTGTGTGTGTCCTTTTGAGTTAGTACTTTTGTGTCCTTTGGGTAAATACCTAGAAGTACAATTGCTGGTTTACAGGGTAGTTCTATTTTTAAGTCTTTGAGGAACAGTTTTCCACAGTGGTTGTATCAGTTTGCATTTGTATCAACAGTGCAAGATGGTTCTCCTTTCTCTACATCTTTGCCAAAACCTGTTGTTTCTTGTGTTGTTGGTTTTAACCTCTCAATACCTTTTTGAATCATTATTTATGCATGTAGATAGATAGATAGATAGATAGATATGAAATGTGTGTGTCTGTGTATGGAAAAAGAGATAAAAAATAAATGAACAGATAAATTAATCCCTGCTTTCTATTTTCAATTCATTTCTCCATAGAATAGCATTTTGCTATGAGATCAGTTAGGTTCCCTTAAAACACAAAGTTAATGTGAGAAAATATAACTGATTGGGTCTCCTTTAATTTTTCAATTCTTATAGGACATTTAGGTAAGTGATAATGGGAAAACATGTGTGTATTCATACGAAATTAAAATTACTAAATTGAAACATACAAATGAATTGCAAGTTCACTTCTCCAAAATATATTATAAAAGATGTAAAATTTGGATATAAGTGCATTAAGCTTTCTTTTTTAAAGTATAGTAACTAGAAGTCTCATTTTTCATTTGCCAATCAGCTATAGTCTGGTTCCTTTGGGTCTTTCTTTGCAATACATTGAATTGTTATTTAATTCAACTCCAGCTGCCATTTCCCCCCCAAATCAGTGTTTTCAAAATTCTATTCTAGACTAGCTATAGCAAATGCATATTAAGTTCATGGTAGCTGGTATTTAGTACATAAAATTACTGAAACTGAGAATGCCATTATGCCAGCTAATTTTTGACCTAGGATACAGTCACCTGTCTTTCTATGGATTGACTTATCTTCAGGCACTTACCTATATTTGGTCCAATCTGTGGGGACCAATATTACAGGGTCATGTGGTATAAAACATGACCAACAAAAAACTTATTTTAGAATAAGAGCTATGGGTGAGGCCAGTTGACATCAAAGATGCTGTGGGAAGGCAGGCACCATGCTCTTTTCCTACTCCTCTTCAGAATGTTTAGGTATCATTAACCAGGAATGAAAGAAATGGAATCTCTTTTGATGTTTATTGATCCTATAATTCTATGAATTAGGAATTAGAGAAAATATAAGAAAATAACACTAAAAATAGTACGTATTTCCTTTTCTTATATATTTGAAACTGTGCATTATGCTGTATTTTAGATTTTTTAAATGATTGAGACTGATTTGACATGTCCAAAAAACTCTTAACAAGAGAAACCAGACACTTGGGTAAGAATTCAATATATCTTCTTGTTTCCATGATTGTAAAAAAAAAGTTGTGTATGGTGGAATGAGAGACACCAAGTAGAGAGAGTGGCACTTCACTCTATTTTTCCCCTATCTAACCCTCAAATGTTCTAATGACCTCAGCCAAGTCAAAATAATTCAATATAACTTAAATTTATCCTAGCAGTTCTCAGCAGTTGGGTCAAGTTTTTGGCTGAGTTGTACATTTAGCATTTATAACTATATTCTACCTTAAAAATAAAAGCAGTACTTCTTAATCTTCAAAGAAGTAAAACAAGAGACTCACTATATCACTTGTTTTTTATAAGCAAAAATTCAACACAGAATACATACTATAGGCTGTGCATTGCCGTGGGAAACAAGCCAAGATACATTTCAATCTCAGCTCTTTCACCTACTAGCTGTATAAATTTGCTGAGTTGTCTTAAACTTGCTATACCTTCACTTCCTAACATGTTCAATGGGAGAAATAATATTTGCCTCCAGTTGTTGTGGTAGGTATTAAATAAAATAATTTATGTAAATCGCTTAACAAAGTACTTGTCTTATTAATAAGCACTCAATAAACAACAGTCCTCTAGACCACATCTCCAAAGCAATGAATATAAAACAATCCGCTAACATATCAAAGAACATATGAGATATTTAATTTGTACATTACTTCATTTTTTAAAAAAATTATATTTATACATACATAAATACATTTATAAAATTTCAAATAAATGTAAACATGTACTTATCTCATATATGCTGAATTTTGGAGGGTATTTTAATTTTTTCCCTTTTTGTTTGCCTCATCCCTCTTTCTCTCCTTCCCTCATATCAACTCCCTTTCTCCACAATACACAAATATATTCTAGATATTCCATGTTAGAATACTAGTATACATCTGCATAATATTAATTTATTAAATTTCCTCTTTTTCCTCAAGAATGTTTAAGGTATATTGATATAGTAGTGTGTGTATGTCATATTTAAATAAATAGACAAAAATCAAGTGTACTTGCTTAGATTTTTTTTTTTTAACTTTGTGAAGTAGTCTTCTGCCTACTCTTGTAAGTTCTATGAGGTTGTGAGGACACTTTTAAATGCCTCATTTGTACTTAAAAAAAAGGCAGCCAGACAGTATATTAACCTTGCCCATCTAAACCTACATGGTTAGAAATTTGTCTGATCATGCTCTGTTAAAGAATCAGGATTCTAGCACCTCACTGAGATTATTACGTTGCAGCCTCCTTAGGTTCACCTCACTGAGATTATTATGTTGCAGCCTCCTTAGGTACACTTATATGGTGGCTTTAATGCTGAATGTATTCTTTCTTGCTTGCTCTATTAGGTGCCTGGCAGTTGTGTATGGTGAAGGGAGTGATGCCAAGGAGAGTGGTACCTCACTACATTTTTCCTATCTCTAATCCTCAAATGTCCTAATGGCTCCTGCCAAGTCAAAAGGAAAGTCCTCACAATTAGAGGCTAAGTCCAATGTTAATGTTAAACCTATTGACCATAGAATACTTAGTTTTTTCTCTTTCAAATATTCTATCTGACAATTTTTTGATGTCTATATATGTTTCATGGTTTCATTAACGATAAGATTTTTTAAAATTTTGAAATTATTATAGATTCACATACAATGGTAAAAAAATGCAGAAACATCTGGTGTATGCTTTACTCAGTTTCCTCCTCCTTCAACAACAACAAAAAGTATAATAAAATATCAAGAACAAAATATTGGTATTGATACAGTTCAGATACAGAAAATTTCCACCATTACAGTGATACCTACTGTTGCCCTTTTATTGCCACATCCACTTTCCTCCTACTCTTCTTCCCATATTTAGCTCCTGGCAATCATTAGTCTGTGTCATTTCAAAAATGTTATATCAATGTTATATCAAAAGCATATACTAGGTAACCTTTCAATATTGGCTTTTTACATTCAACATAATTCCCTCAAGACTCATTCAAGTTGGAGCATGTATCAATAGTGTGTTCCTTTTCTATTGTTGAGTACTCTCCATGGTATGGGTATGCCACAATTTGTTTAACCATTCATCTGTTGAAGGACATCTAGATTGTTTCCAGATTTTGGCCATTGCAAATTAAGCTGTAATATAGGCATGTGCAAGACTTTGTATGAACATATGTTTTAATTTCTTTAAGACAAATGTCCAGGAGTGTAATTGCTTGGTTATATAGTATGTATATATTCACATTTTAATTTTTTTAAAGAAGGAGGGAGAATGAGGGGCAGAGGGAGAGGGAGTGAGAGAATCTTAAGTAGGCTCCATGCCCAGCACAGACCCCAACATGGGGCTTGATCTCACAACCATGAGATCATGACCTGAGACAAAATCAAGAGTCGGATACTTAACCTATCGAGCCACCCAGGTGGCCCCAAGTTTTATGTTTTTTGGCTGTTCTTTTTTTTTTTTTTTGGTTTGTTTTTGTTTTTGTTGTTCTTAGAGTGAGGGCCTGGAAGGAATAGTGATGTTCTATCCTTTCCAGAACTCGAAGTCTCCCTTCCTGTACTTCTGTGATGTTTTGCACAGTTATAATACCCATCCTTCATTACTGCAGACATAAGGGCATTGCATTATGACTTGGGAGATGATATTAGATGTGTAAGAGACTGCCTTTCTATCTGTGGTATCTTATCCACCAGAGCATACAAAGCCCTCTCTTTGTTCTTGTGAATTCTGGGTAATGGGTATTATCTTCTTTCATGGAACATGGGAAGAAGATACATCACATTTCTTTGTTTTTCTAAACCAGATTGCATGAGTTTAAATTGCTCAAAGTGTAAATCAATAATTTCAATAGTTATATTTTTTATAGGATATTACTAGATTTTGATGCTTACTTGGTCCCAGGAAAAAGATGGATATAGTCCTTAGTTCTTTGTTTGCTATGGATACTCCCATTGTTCATTCTAATAGAGAATGGCATCAGGTATGACCTAAATTGGCCCTTGATAGTCTAGCTACTGTGTCAGAGAGCTATTGAGCTGCCCCTTTGACCAAGTCTTGCCACTGATCACAGGCTGAATCCCAGAACATCTCACAGCTGCTCTCAGTGTCTTTACTGGTGGAGTCCAACTTCCATAGATGTGCACTACTGTATTTTACCATTTTAGGTGGTATAAAGATCTTTTTAAAAATCTCTATCACTGTGGGGCACTTGGGTGGCTCAGTCATTAAGCATCTGCCTTCGGCTCAAGTCATGGCCCCAGGGTCCTGGGATGGAGGCCCAGATTAGAATCCCTTGCTCAGCGGGGAGCCTGCTTCTCCCTCTCTCTCTGCCTGCTTCTCCCTCTGTCTGTGCTCACTCTCTTCCTCTCCTTGTCAAATAAATAAATAAAATATTTTTAAAAATCTCTGTCACTAGCAGAAACTTTCATTCAACCCCCAGCATATCTCTTGAGAAGTGATTAAGAACATGGAATATGGATTCAGACTATTTCGGTTAAAATCCTGCATCCATCATGTACTACTTCAGTGACTTACCAAATCATAACCCCCGCCATCCTCCTTTTCCTCCTCTACAAAAGCTAACACTATTATAATAATGAATTAAACAAGATTATATTTTTAAATTGCTACAACAGTGCTTGTTAGTGTAATAAAATAGCAAAGGTGTCAGGTTATATAGTAAAATATAATAAGTTCTTGATACTTAATAGGTAAAATTTCTCTGCCTAGGCCACCCTCTGGGGCATCAAACTGATCATAGCCACTTTAATTGCTAAGGCTTTCACAATAATCACCTAGGGGATAGGGGTCTATTTTCAGGGTAGCCCTGAAGTACACTGAAGATGTTAATCTTCTACCTGCAAAACACCCTGCCCTGACCTGGGTAAAAGAGCTTAGACCATTGTTTCTCAAAGAGTGGTTCACAAGTCATCTGCATCAAATCTTTTAGGATAGGGCCAAGACATGAGCATATTTATTAAGCTGTCCCTATGATTTGAATGCACACTAACATTTGTCAACCTCTTCTCTACATTCTCCATGCCTTGTCATATATGGTTGTTTCTTTCTGAAATGTCCATTTCCCTATGCCCACCTGTGGAAACAAAATGCAGCCTCCTCCATGAAGCCTTCTCTAATTTATTTTCACTACCTGTAGCATTTGCAACATCTTCTGTTGCTATGGGCTGAATGAGATGGGGAGGAATCAGAACTGGGGTGCTGGAGAGTGTTGGGGAGCACTGGAATGTAATGCCTGGACTAGAGTGGTAGGAAAGGCCCATGGTTTATACTTGGATGTTGGGCAATAATATTGAAGTGATATTGCAAAAAAAAAAAAAAAACAGTGATATTGCAAAGAACAGAGAAAAGTCAATAAACAGGACAGGGGATGTGGGGAGGAAGCAGCAAGGAAGTAGTTCCCAAGGGTTTCTCTGATCTGTCAGAAAAGTAAATGCATCTTCCCACACATCCACCCACCACCCATCCCATATGTTTTATGTCTGGAGAAGGGTGTGTGTGTACAGAGTTGGTATCAACCAGTAGCCTCACAGCACTACGTTATCACTGTGTAACTACCTCGGTAAAAGCCCATCACCAAGCTGCTCTGAATGCTCTGAAGCCACAGACCAGGGTATGAAACTTCCAACTCCTGAGACTAAGCCGGTGGCTCTGAACCTTTACACTGTCTCATCAGTGTGTCCCTGTGGCTGCCTCCTTCTGAAAAGTTTGTTTTTTTTTTTTTTTTATCTCCATCTCTATGATAATCTTGACCGTTCTTCAAGGACCCCTCTTCAGGCCCCAGGGGACTATGCTAAAGCACCTGAGCCTGAGGGACTGAGAGCAGGAACAGAACCAAGGAGTGGGGAGGAAGGTGCCCCATCCCTTGACTCAGCCTTTCGACCTCCCTAGGGTTACAGGATACAATGAAAGTCAAAACCTCCAAGGAACTTCTTCCTCGTCAGAATGACTTGCCAGTTCCCAACGCTGTGACTGAGGGGTACCCGCCATCAGGCCTACCAGAAAGTGGGGCCCCCAGAGACCTGCATTTAGAATGCACCCCTTAAGGCACTGCAGCGCACGAGCTCAAAGACTTAAGTTTTTTGGTAAATATATATAGTGACAACTGTTTAAGATAACTGCAGAGGGGTTTAAAAAAGAGCGGCTGCAGAGCGAACCTAAGTAGGAGGGTCCCCTGTAACTGCCAAACACTTCCATTTCCCCACAAAATTCAATGTCTAATCTTAGCCAAGTGTCTCCCAGGATTGCTCCAAGTGCACATTTGTTTCTTCATGCAGACGACTGTCCTGGTTCCCTCTAGCCTCGTGGAAGACCTTATTTTAGATTTCAGATTTTAAGTAGGGATTTTAAGAGTAGTAGTTGGCTGCTGTACTGAAAGCAGCGAAATACCCTGTGTCGCCTAGTGAAAATCCAGGATAGGAGCACGTGGCCCAGCATAGGGATCCTGGAGCACAGGCCCTCAGTTTATCCTGGCCCCAGTAGTCCATTCCAACTCCCCAGGTGGGCGAGCTCTCCCTCCCACCGCTCTTGCTACCTCCTTGCCCACCTCTCCCACTGCCCCTGCTTCCTCACTCTTGAGCCCCCAGCTTAGTCCTCCTCATTAATTCACTTAGCTGCCCTTCCCCGCACTCTTGTAGGTCCGCCCGTCTGTCGCCTCACGACGATACGGTTCCACTTCCTTTCGCCTGCTGCCCTCGCCTTCTTCTCCACCACCTCGTCCCATCTCAGCCTCTTCCTGGCCCCTGAGAGCCCGCGGTTCCCCCACCAACACGACCAATACAGGGGTCACGTGCCGTTGCCTCCACTACCTGCCGCCCACTCAGACCCAGCAGCAGACAGGTAGCAGAAAGCTCCAGTGATCTAGGCGGGCTCCGCAAGCTCCTGATCTCAGAGCTCAGCAGCGACGGAATCAAAGAGGCTGCTGCTGCCCAAGAAGCAGAAGGCCGGCCATGTGGCGCTCGCTGGTCCACTACCTGAAGGGCCGCGAGGTGGGCGCATGGGGCGGCGCCGGGCTCTCGGGCTCAGACGGCGAGCTGCGAGGCTGTGCGGTGCAGAAGCTGCCTGAGCTGTTGAGGGAGCGCGAGCTGACCCTGGGCACCCTCAACAAGGTGTTCGCGTCGCAGTGGCTGAACGCCAGGCAGGTGGTGTGTGGCACCAAGTGTAACACCCTCTTCGTAGTGGATGTGCACTCGGGTCAGATCACGCGCATCCCCCTGATGCGGGATCGGGGGCCCTGGTTGGCCCGGGCTCAGCCAACCTGCGGTATCCACGCCATCGAGCTGAATCCCTCCAAGACGCTTCTGGCCACTGGGGGTGAGAATCCCAACAGCCTGGCTATCTACCAACTGCCCACCCTGGACCCCGTGTGCCTGGGCGACCGCCATGGCCACAAGGACTGGATCTTCACCATCGCCTGGGTGAGTGACACAGTGGCTGTGAGCGGCTCCCGTGACGGCACAGTGGCGCTGTGGCGGATGGATCCCGACTTGTTCAATGGCAGCATCGCTTGGTACAATGACGCTGGTCTCCCTGTGTACGCCCACATCCGTCCGAGGGACATGGAGACCATCCCCAGGTCCAGCACCAGCCCCAGTAACCGCAAGGTGCGGGCTCTGGCCTTCAGCGGCAAGAACCAGGAGCTGGGAGCGGTGTCCCTGGACGGCTACTTCCACCTGTGGAAAGCCCGCAGCACTCTGTCCAGGCTGTTGTCCATCAGGCTGCCCTACTGCCGAGAGAACGTGTGCCTGACCTACTGTGATGAGTTGTCCCTGTACGCGGTGGGCTCCCAGTCCCATGTCTCGTTCTTAGATCCACGCCAACGTCAGCAGAATATCCGGCCCCTGTGCTCCCGAGAGGGTGGCACGGGTGTGCACTTGCTGAGTTTCTACCAACATATCATCACCGTGGGCACAGGCCAAGGCTCCCCGCTCTTCTATGACATCTGCGCCCAGAAGTTCTTGGAAGAGAGGGCCTCGACCAGCCCGGACGCCTTTCCTGGGCCCTCAGGAAGGAAGCTCAAGCTCACCTGTGGCAGAGGCTGGCTCAACCACAATGACCTGTGGGTGAACTACTTTGGTGGGATCCGCGAGTTCCCCAACGCGCTCTATACCCACTGCTACAACTGGCCGGAGATGAAGCTCTTTGTGGCTGGGAGACCTCTCCCTTCAGGCCTCCATGGGAACTACGCAGGCCTCTGGAGCTAAGGATGGCTGCTGTGTTTTCAAACTGCCCAGATTTACCTTCCAGTCCCCTCTCACTTTCGTTCCTCATTCTGCGTTTGTGCTTTCTAACTCATAGTGATGTTTGTCTTGCAGGTGGAAACTGTCAATTTATCTGTCCATTGTGTATGAGAGAGAAAAAGAAGAGAGAGGTATCCTTCACGCAATCAAAAATTGGCTTTAATGCTTTTTTATACCTCTCCAAACCATCTTTTTTCTTTTTTTTTTAGTTTTATATTTAACTATTTATTTATTTATTTATTTATTAAAGAGAGAGACAGAGAGACAGCACAAGCAGGGGGAGTGGCAGACAGAGAGAGAAGCATTTTCCTCACTGAGCAAGGAGCCCAATGCTGGGCTGGATCCCAGGACCCTTGGATCATGACCCATGTGAAAGGCAGCTGCTTCACAGACTGCGCCACCCAGGTGTCCTTCCAAAACATCTTTTTGAATTCTTATTACAAGGAGTTTTGACTAACTCTTACTTGTCTTCTTTGAGTTATATATTCTCTTTTTAATTCTATGCAATCATGGTTTTAGAAGTTTGTATATTTCCTTTATCCTGGTTTTTTCATTAGCAGTATTGCAATAATATTGTGCTTAATTATTTTCATTGCAAGTAGATAATATAATAACATCATGCTTAAAAACAAGATTTGTACCTCTGTTCTGGAAAGTTTGCCATAGTTTTATAGACCATTGTTCCAATTGGAAAATAAATTTCAAGTTTTAGATTACTGAATTTGGAAACATTCCATTTGCAAATTGTAATCTTAAATATTTATAGTTTCTAAATTGTTGGTGGTAAACATACTTTTTTAAAAAGTGTTTCTTGGGACGCCTGCGTGGCTCAGTCAGGTATCAGTATGGGGCTCCTTGCTTGGCCGGAAGCCTGCTTCTCCCTCTGCCTGCTCTGCCTGCTGCAACCCCCTCTTGTGCTCTCTCTCTCTCTGGCAAATAAATAAACAAAATATTTTAAAAAATTAAATAAAATAAAAAGTATTTATTTTTGAAAAAAAAAGTTGTCATGGAATCTTGTTTTGTACTAAAATCCCAATTTGTCAGAACACTTTAGGAATGCAAGGATTCTGTTCATTGAATGTTCAGAATTAATTTGAAAACCTAATTGATCTTTTTTTAATCATTTTTTAATTTATTTTCAACATAACAGTATTCATTGTTTTTGTACCACACCCAGTGCTCCATGCAATCCGTGCCCTCTCTAATACCCACCACCTGGTTCCCCCAACCTCCCACCCACCCACCTCTTCAAACCCTTCAGATTGTTTTTCAGAGTCCATAGTCTCTCATTGTTCACCTCCCCTTCCAATTGATCTTTTTCTCCTTCAATCCTTATGTAAGTTTTAATGACTTGTTAAATAAGTGAATGAATGTGTATTTTTTTCACTTCTTGCCTTAGTACTATCAGAATTTGTGAATATATTTGAATGTTTCTTATTTATGGAACTTGCACAAAATTTCAGTGCCATCATTCAAAGCAGGGATTTTAAGTATAAAAATGTAGGGGCACCTGGGTGGCTCAGTGGGTTAAAGCCTCTGCCCTCAGCTCAGGTCATGATCCTGGGGTCCCAGGATCAAGCCCCACACTGGGTCCTCTGCTCAGCAGGGAGCCTGCTTTCCCCCCACCACTCTCTGCCTGCCTCTCTGCCTACTTGTGATCTCTGTCTGTCAAATAAATAAATAAAAATAAAATCTTAAAAAAATAAAAATGTAGAATGTATGGCAGGTGGGGCAGAATGTATAGTGATTCAGGATATAGACTAGATATTTTTGCTGTTGCTGTTTTTAATACCAAATACTATATTTCAGAATACTTAAAATTTTCTAATTCTGCTTAACAGTTAAGTCACAAGAAAAAACTGCAAAGGACAAAAATGATCCCAGTCCCTACTCTTGAAAAAGATGCTTAATTTGTAAAGTCCAAATTAGTAAATTATTTCATGAATTTCAAAGAGTCTTACATAAAGTAGAATATTTATGATTACTATTTATTATTTGTTGTTAAAAAGTACTAATGTTATAGCCCTCAGTGTAATAATATACAATTATCAAGGATACTGGAAGTTTGTTTCAAGAAAATGGTCTGGAGATTAAAATAAATGGGATTAGGTTGAAGAAAATTATTTTGGGGGCTCAGATAAATACAAATCATGGTTTGTTAAGAAAACAGATTGTATTTCTCCATATATGAAAATATTGGAAATGAGAAGGGAGACTGGACCTTCCTCAAAAAGGCGAGATTATGCTGACCTTGGATTAGCATTGTGGCATGTCTTTTTCCTTATTTTGGCACTCAGGTGCTGCCTTAGTGTCCATTCACTACACGCTGTTCAGTTGGAAATCTGAACCAATGGTGCTAAAAATGAATTAAGAAATACAGAAAAAATAAGCTTTTGTTTACAGAGATTGTCTTAGCAGGTTTATATAGTTGTTGTTACATAGTAGTAAATTGTAATCATGTGCATGTTTATGTCTCCAACTCAGTCATAACTGGAGAATAGAGAATGTAATTGTCATCTTTGTATTCTCTTATTTCTCCACTAATGCCTGGCAAATCATAGGTACTCAGTAAATATTTACTGAATGAATGTATTTGCCTCCAGAGACTTAAAGATTAAGGCTACGAAAAATAAATGCATAAACACATAAACAAGATTTTTCTCTAAAATAGTATGGGATCCTGCTTTGTTTTCCCAGCTTTGCTTTTTGCCCTAATTCATTTCCCAGTCAGGCTCTGGTGCTTATCCATTTTTCACCTGCAAATACTTAGATTTGAAGGTTTCTTTAAAACATTTAATGTTCCTTTTTTTTCAGAAATTAGTTTTGAAAGACTTTTTTTGTAGGAGTTTGTCTTCTTACCTAAAAGTAGTCATATGCTAAAAAACTTCTTTAAATATTAGTTGAGAACTTCACCGAAGTATTCACTACCTGTCTTGTTGTGGGATACAGGATATTTTTTACAGTATTTGATCATTAGTTGTGGACACTGGAAGGACATCTTTGGAGGAAATGACAGTCTTCCATGAGGTGGGGTTTTTAAAGAAGAATTAGAAAGACTATCTCTTATTTGTTCGTCGACTTGCCCCTTAACTTCATCGCTGAGTCACTCTTAACTTTTTCATAAGTTAGGGTATATCTTTCTGATGCTAAATGACATGGATTGTCTTTTTAAAAACACTAAATAGCCTAACTATGTATATATTTATATTATGTAGAAGTTTAATTATTTTGAAACATTTCCTACTTCAGGGACAAAGTGATCTACAGAAGTATAATTATGTAGTTTGTGAGTGAAGTAATTGAAAAAGTAACCCCCCAGGAAACCCATGAATTGTAGGTCACTTAAAATATGCAAGAGGACACATATTTTTATGTACAAATTACCTATTATGGTTGCCTGAAACCTTTGCATTATAGGTTCTTACAACTATTTTTTTAAAATGTTAATTCCAGAGACACTTGGATGGCTCAGTCGGTTAAGTGTCTGCCTTCGGCTCAGGTCATGATCCCAGGGTCCTGGAATCGAGTCCTGAATTGGGCTTCTCGCTCAGTGGAGAACCTGCTTCTCCCTCTGTCCGCTACTCTCCCTGCTTGAGCACTCTCAATATCTCTCTCTCTGACAAATAAGATCTTTTTTTTTTAAGATTTTATTTATTCATTTGACAGACAGAGATGACAAGTAGGCAGAGAGAGGCAGGCAGAGAGAGAGAGGAGGAAGCAGGCTCCCTGTGGAGCAGAGAGCCTGATGTGGGGCTCGATCCCAGGACACTGGGATCATGACCTGAGCCGAAGACAGAGGCTTTAACCCACTGAGCCACCCAGGCGCCTGACAAATAAGATCTTTAAAAAAAGTTAGTTCCATTTATGTAACTACATATTCGCATATACCTCCCCAAATATATTTCTGACTTGAAAATTTATGTTCTTCTCCCTTTACTCTTTGGATGAGTTAATTTCTATTTTTTTTTCTTTTTTGAGGAGGGGGAGAAAGAAATGACTAATCAAGGATATCCAGTGAAATAAACTGAGTACTCTGGAAAAAATTCATCTGTTAAATATACTCTAGCATTAATGATTAAACAGAATTGGATTCTCCAGATGTTGATTTTTTTTTTCCAACCCAAGTCAGTGTTGAACAAGTTGTCAAAAATTTTCCATCAATTATTCACAAAGCCCTCCTGGATGTTTTACTGACAGCTTCCTAATCTCTGCAAGTCTAAGGTAACCCAGCTACAATAAACACGTCACTATGTGAGCTGCTCAGGGATGCAGTTCAGTGAGAATGACATGTACTAATGTGAAAGATAGGCTGCATAGGCCACAGGTTTTTGCTTTAAGAGATGTTATTTTAATATCTACTGAAAGGGCTGCTTTAAATGATTACCTACTACTGGCCTGCTGCAAACCCAGAGACACCTAGCACTGGAGTGTGATGTCAACAAAAGGGCAATGTGGTTACAGGAGGTTTCGACAAAACAGGCTAATCTTTAGGAAGAAGGAGTCTTTAACTGCTAGGTGTTATTTTGCACAGGCAATGGTCTTTGCTTCCTAGGCCCTTTCCCTGCCCCCTTTTTTTTTCTTCTAAACTCTGTAACATGTCAGGGTAGTATACATTTTATGTCTTCATACTTCCACAGTGAATGTTTTGTTATTATCTTAATACAGCATTTATCAGAATGTAATGCAGTTAACTATGTGAGGATCTTCCTACTCACCCCCCATTTGAATGTGAACACTCCCGTCCCAATAGCTAGCACAATAGGCTCCACATACATGGCACTGGGAAATCCAGAGCAATGACTAATATAATAATTTCTTGGTATCAATTATTTTATCAGATTAGTTTACCAGAACATTTGTAAGTGTAAAAAGCTGTTTTTTTAAAGATTTTATTTATTTATTTGACAGAGAGAGATCACAAGTAGGCAGAGAGGCAGGCAGAGAGAGAGAGAGAGAGAGAGAGAGAGAGAGAAGCAGGCCCCCTGCTGAGCAGAGAGCCCGAAGTGGGACTCGATTCCAGGACCCTGAGAGCATGACCCAAGCTGAAGGCAGAGGCTTAACCCACTGAGCCACCCAGGCGCCCAAACATTTGTAAATGTAATAAAGATTAGGTTGATGGATGAAAAACATCTAGTGAGCATGACAATTCATAGCATGGAATAATTCGGTTGGGCAGCAAAAATTTTGATTACTTAATAGTTTCATAGAGGACTAATAGTGGATCTGGGCCAGCAAGATAAAATGGAATATTTTAGAATCACAAAAACCTGAGTTTGAATCGTAGCTCTATTATTTTTTTACTGAATAACCATGGATGTGTTGCTTAACTTCTCTAAACCTGAACTTCTATTACTAACTATTCAATACCCAGGATCTAGCATGTTAATACATATAAGCACTCTACAGATACTAATTTTTGTTCTCTCTAGATTCCCACCAATTCTTTGAAAGGGTATGTGTACTTTTTTATTTAGTTATTACAGTTTTACAAGGAAATTTCTATGTGCATTGTGGAAAGTGGTACATATAAAAAAGCAAAATATAAGAAAACAAAAAAATCCTCATTTCCATCAGCCAGAGATTACCACTATTTAATAATTCAGTGTATACGTTTCCAGATTTTTTTCTTTTCTTTTTTTAAAAGTTTTTATTTATTTATTTGAGAGAGCGAGAGAGTGAGAGAGTGAGCACAAAGGGAGAGTGAGAGGTAGAAGCAGACTCCCTGCTAAGCATAAAGCCTGATGTGGGACTGTATCCCAGGACCCAGGGATCATGACCTGAGCCCAAGCCAGATACTTAATGGACTGAGCCACCCAGGCGCCCCAGATTTTTTTTTTTTGTACATAAGTGTATTCATCTGCGTCGTCACTATGAAAATGAGAATATTTTCTGTAGTTTGGTTTGTAATCTGCTTCTTTCAGTTAATGATTTCATCTTCTCATGGCAATAAATATTCATCTTAACTAATATTCAGGAGGTTTTTCATGTATAGAGGTTGAAACTTAAAATGGATGATTTGATGTACCACTCAGGAAATTGGTCCCATTACCAGAAATTGTTAGAATAACATATCAGACGTTTAATACAATACAGTAGCCCCTCTTATCTGTGGTTTCACTTTCTGTGGTTTCAGTTACCCACCTTCAACCACAGTCAGGAAGAAGATGATCCTCCTTCTAATTTAGTGTCAGAAGGTCAATAGTAGTCTAATGTGTCACAGTGCTCACATTGTCTACCTTGCATCATCTCATCATGTAGGCATTTTATCATCTCATGTCACAGGAATAGGAAGGATGAGTATAGCATAATATATTTTGAGAGAGACCACATTCACATAACTTTTATTACAGTATATTATATAATTGTTATACTTGTTTTACTTTATTATTTATCATTGTTAATCTCTAACTGTGCCTAATTCATAAATTAAACTTCATCATAAGAATGTATAGGGAAAAAACAGTATATATAAGGTTTAGTACTATCTATGGTGAACCTCAAGAGTTAATTGTAAACATTTATCATGTAATGATAATCTTTGTCTAGTTGCTTGCTTAATTCAATGATTTGCAGATATTGGAGCATATCACAGCCACATGCACATATTTTAAAAGTGTGAGTTGCTGAAGTCTCAACTCAAACCTACTGAAACAGAATTTCCTTGTAAAAACACCATTTTATTTGAGTGTTTTCAAATTACTTCAATCAAAAAGCAAATGAGATAGTATCAACAAAATAAGGAATCTGCCCTAAAAGTTTATGGTGTAGCAGAGCCGAAAAATATCTAATTCATTTATTATAAAAAATCACTAGTGACCAAAGAAGGTAAATACAGTGTTAAGATTATACTAAACAGAATGAGAATATGGAGAGTACAGCAATTGCTTCAGTCTGAGGTCATGGAGAGCTCCATGCTTGGAGGAAGAGACAATGTTTGAGCTGGGTATGGAAAGCAAAATAAGAGTGGAGACTGAGTGCTAACACTGGGTTCAAAGTACATTACGAGCATCTGGAATGTATGAGCATATACATACATACAGGGATGTTGCAGTTTGACCTTGTGGAATTTGAAGTGCCTATGGGATTTCTAAATACAATGTCTGGTTGGTAGTTGAAAATACGGATCTGAAGCTCATGAGAGAGGTTAGGGTCAGAGGTTAGGGCTAGTGGGATTCACCACTACAGAATGGTACTTGGGAGGAGGTAGGGAGCAGTGTAGTGTCTCAAAGGCTAGTTCTCATTCCAAAACTCACCTGCATTAAATAGGTCTGCACATCAATGTATACATGCATTACTGTATGCCTGGAATGTAGCATGTAATTAATGACTTCTAGGTAGATAGCCAAATGAAAGTTTAGTGAGTATTAAATGCTACTTAGTGGTCCCCACAAAGTAATATTTCATTTTTTCATTTGGTAGTGAACAACTTTTATATTCACCTACTGCAATCACAGTAACAAAAAGAAGATAAAGGAACTCTACCAAATGTTGCTGTTTTTAAATATAGAAATCTATATTTTGGTTAGATGTGTTTTTGTACCCTTTGTGGAATATAGGTCATTCTACAGTTGGGCAAGAAGAAAGCTAAGTATTTATGATATCTTCCTTAAAATTTACTTTTTTGTTTTTCCATTTGGAGGGTACAGCTCACTGAAGCAAATACATTGATGATGTCAATGAGAGTAAAGGTGTTATTTTCACCCTTTCTAATGCCATTATCATGTCATTCTCTGATTCTTTTTTTTTTTAAGATTTATTTATTTATTTGACAGAGATCACAAGTAGGCAGAGAGGCAGGCAGAGAGAGGAAGGAAAGCAGGCTCCCGCCAAGCAGAGAGCCTGATGTGGGGCTCGATCCCAGGACCCTGTGATCATGACCTGAGCTGAAGGCAGAGGCTTTAACCCACTGAGCCACCCAGGCACCTCCATTCTCTGTTTCAACCTACGGCATTAATATTTCATGTTGATTAAATTTTAACATCTAAATTGCCCTATTATGTTACACGCAAATGATAAACTTGAATGTTCCAGTCAGAGGGCAGCAACTTTAGTTTCCTCTAGGCTCCTAGTAAATTCATCAACTAACATCTACCAACACTTCAGAAATGGCTCATTTTTGTTTCTCCTTCTTTACTAAGAGATAGAGGGTTGAGTGTTTTTCGTTTTCAAATTATGCCTCATATGGCTAAAACTAGATCCCATTTTATACAATGAATGCATTTCTTGACATTTGTACATGAAACACATTTCTGAAAATGGAATAATATATCCCCCCATTGACTTACATTATAATTTCAGAAGTGTCATCTTTATTGTGGATTTCCAATTGGCTGTGGTTTCTAAGGCATTACCTCTGCCTCCACCTCTGAGACATGTACTTCAGTCTTCAAATAAAAGCTAAATGATGTAATGGAATCCCTTATTTCAAACAATATTAAAGGATACTTTCAGAATGTGATTAGTTAAGCCTTATTTCATTTGTGTATAGAAAAAGGGATTTCTTGAAATAGGACATCCTGTAATTTGATTTGCTCTGTATATATTTAATCACAAGCCAGAGCAAATTCTAAGATACCCTCATTTGCCATGCCTAGAGGAGCTCTCTTCTTTCTTTTCCTGTAGTCTTTCTTTATAAATATCGCCCTAAGCAAAGTTGTCTGCCTCATAGATACTCCCAGGGAGTGTTAAATATCCCTTTGTTTTTCTCACTATTTTAACTATTTAAAAACTCATAGTATTTAAATCATTTTAATAAAAGACTATTTGGGCATCATCCTGTTAGACTGACCAAGGCATCAAAAATAATGAGAATGTAAATGTTTTATTAATTACCTTCTTAAAGATCAGGGGCTTTTGTTTTATGACTTAACTTTTTTTTTTCAATTGTGGTTAAAACACACATAACACAAAATTCACCATCTTACACATTTTTAAGTGTACAGTTGAATAGATTGTGCAGTTGTATCCAGGATTTCTTGCAAAATTGAAACTCTATACCTATTAAACTATTTCCCATTTTTCCCTTCCCACCAGCCCCTGTCAACTACCATTCTACTTTCTTTTAGTTTGACTATTCTAGGTACCTCATAGAAGTGGAATCATGTAATATTTGTCTTTTTTTTAACTGGCTTATTTTATGTCATATAATTTCCTCAAGTTCCATCCATGTTGTAACGTGTCAAAATTTTCTTCATTTTAATGACTAAATAATTTTCCATTGTATGTATATACCACATTTTATTGATCCATCTATCCATTGATGGGTAGATGGGTAGCTTTCACTTCTTGGCTATTGTGAATAATGCTGCTATGAACAAGAGCATGCAAATATCTTTTTTAGATACTGCTTTCAATTCTTTGACATATATACTGAGAATTACAAATACTGAATCTTATGGTAATTCTATTTTTAATTTCTGTTTTCCATTATGGCTATACTGTTTTACACTCCCACCAACAGTGCACAAGTTCTCAATCTCTCTACATCCTTGCCAACATTTGTTATTTTCTGGTTTTTTTTTAATAGTGTCCATCCTAATGAAGCATGAGGTGTCAGAGGCTGTTTTTAAACTTCTTTCAATTTATAATTGATTTATACAAATATTCTAATCCAATCTTTGAGTACTAACAGTACACTACATATGGAATAGAACATTTAAGCTGTGATTATTGTGAGGAGAAATCATGATGATTTAAGTATGGGCAAGGGAGTCTTGAAAGCTATAAAACATATAGAAAATCTATTTTCTTGACATATTTTCCTTAAAAAGGTACCCAGTTGGATAATTTGAAAATTAGAGTTAGAACTATAATTTTTTTAAAAAATTCTCAACACATTTAATCTCCAGTTTATGTAATTGATCACATCTAGTGTTTCTGACTAGATATAAGGAAAAGGTTATATTTTAAGTGTTATCCTTGGTTAGCTTTGAGGGGAAATTCATCTATTAAAAATCAATTTTAGAAATAACTAGTAATTATATTCTGCACATGGATATAAGTTTCTCGCAATTGACCTTAGCCTGAAGTCTCTTAGGAGTATCTTGGAAAATAAAGTGAGTTATAAATAAAGGATATGTCACTTTCAATGGCACTTAGATAGAACAAAACATCACAGAGATGTTTCAGATAGAACAAAACATCATAGAAAGTTTGAACACCTGAAACGAATTTTAAACTCAATATTAGAGTGTAATGCTAGAAAATCTGGTTGAAATAATGAATGAAACAAACTACCTTTTACTATCCAGTCTGTTTTACAGATCAAATTATATAACCAACAGGAAGATATTTAACCTCTTAGTAAATAACTGGATATTTCATAAAGTAAGCTATTCTAAAATAGCCATCTTAAAGTTCTGTGTATCCAGGAAGATAAATTCTTGTTCTAGACCCTTAAAATTTTTGAAGTGTTTATAATCTGGAAAAGCATATAAGAATATACAAAAGTGGGATACCAAGGAAACTTATTTAGAGTTTATTTGTTTATTTTTAAGAGAGCAAGATCATGTGCACAAGTTCAGGGAGGGACAGAGGGAGAAGGAGAGAATCTCAATCAGACTCTGCACTGAGTGTGGAGTCCAATGTAGGGCTCCATCTCATGACCCTTAGATCATGACCTGAGCCAAAGTCAAGAGAATGCTGCTCAACTGACTGAGTGACCCAGGCACCCTAAGGGATGCCAAGGAATTTCTAATCACTTTGATTTGCCATCTATAATTGCAAACACTGGAATATTTTATAATAGCTAGTATTTTTCTTTTTTCCTGTTTTAAGGGTCTCTTTTCAGTCAATTATGAATAACAAGCTAAATTCCAAACTTTTACATTTTTATTACACTTCCTTGTCATTAGTGATTTATTTATATATTTCTTTTTTTATTATTTATTTAAATTTAGTGTAGTAAACATAAGTTATGTCATTAGTTTCAGGGGTAGAATTTAGTGATTCATCAGATTCATCACCCAGTGCTCATTACATCAAGTGCCCTCCTTAATGGCCATCACCCAATTACCCCATAACCATACCAACCTCCCCTCCATCAGTTCTGCTTGTTTTGTAGAGTTCAGCATCTCGTATGGTTTTCCTCCCTCTCTATATTCATTTTATTTTATTTTTCCTTCCCTTCTTCTATGTTCATCTGTTTTGTTTCTTAAATTCCACATATGAATGAAATCATATGGTATTTGTCTTTCTCTGACTGACTTATTTCATTTAGCATAATACCCTCTGGTACCATTCATGTCATTGCAAATGACAAGATTTCATTCTTTTGATGAGCAAGTAATATTTCATGGTATATATGTATACCACATCTTCTTTAACCATTCATCTCTCGATGGACATCTGGGCTCCTTCCATGTTTTGGGGAATTGTGGACTTTGCTGCTATAAATGTTAGAGTAGTGTAATTGTTGGGTCATAGGGTAGCTCTATTTTTAACTTTTTGAGGAAACCCCATACTGTTTTCCAGTTTGCACTCTCACCAGCACCAGCTTGCACTCCCACCAGCAGTGTGCAAAAGTTCCCTTTTCTCTACATCCTCACCAATATCTGTCCTTTCCTGACTTGTTAATTTTAATTATCCTTACAGGTATGAGGTGGTATCTCATTGTGGTTATGATTTGTATTTCCCCGATGCTGAGTAATGTTGAGCATTTGTTCATGGGTCTGTTGGCCATTTGTAAGTTTTTTTGGAGAAATGTCTTTTCGTATCTTCTTCTCATTTCATAACAGGATTTTTTTTTAAGATTTTATTTATTTATTTGAGAGAGAGACAGTGAGAGAGAGCATGAGAGGGGAGAAGGTCAGAGGGAGAGGCAGACTCCCCATGGAGCAGGGAGCCTGATGCGGGACTTGAACCCAGGACTCTGGGACCATGACCTGAGCTGAAGGCAGTCACTTAACCAACTGAGCCACCCAGGCACCCTTTTGTTGTTTTCTTGGGATTGATTTTCATAAGTTCTTTATAGATTTTAGAAACTAGTCCTTCCTTTATCTGATAAAACATATGTAAATATTTTCTCCCATTCCATAGGTTGCCTTTAATTTTGTTGACTCTTTCCTTTGCTGTGCAAAAACTTTTTATCTTGATGAAGTCCCAGTAGTTTGATTTTGCCTTTGTTTCCCTTGCCTTTGAAGACATGTCTAGCAAAAATTTTCTGTGGCCAAGGTCAAAGAGGTTGCCGCCTGTGTTCTCCTCTAGGATTTTGATGGATTCCTATCTCACACTTAGGTATTTCATCCATTTTGAATTTATTTTTGTGTATGGTATAAGAAACTGGTCCAGTTTCATTCTTCTGCCTGTGGCTGTCCAAGTCTCCCAATAACATTTGTTGAAGAGACTCTTTTCCATTGGATATTCTTTCCTGCTTTGTTGAAGATTAGTTGACCATAGAGTTGGGGGTCCATTTCAGGGCTCTCTATTCTGTTCCATTGATCTATGTGTCTGTTTTAGTGCCAGTACCATACTACCTTGATGATTACAGCTTTATAACACAGCTTAAAGTGCAGAATTGTGATTCCTCAAGCATTGATTTACTTTTTCATGGTTTATTTGGCTATTCTGGGTCTTCTCAGGTTCCATTTAAGTTTTAAGATTGTTCTTCCAGCTCTGTGAAAAATGTTGGTGTTATTTTTACAGGGATTGCATTGAATGAGTAGATTACTTTGGGTAGTATAGACATTTTAATAATATTTGTTCTTCCAATCCATGAGCATGTTTTTCCATTTCTTTGTGTCTTCTTCAATTTCTTTCATAAGTGTTTTACAGTTTTCAACATACAGATCCTTTAACCCTTGGGTTAGGTCTATTCCTTGGTATCTTATGTTTTTTGGTGCAATTGTAAATGGAACCAATTCCTTGATTTCTCTTTCTTCTGCCTCATTGTTAGTGTGTAGAAATGCAACTGACTTCTGTGCCTTGATTTTATATCTTGCTACTTTGCTGAATTCCTGCATCAGTCTAGCAATTTTTTGGTGGAGTCTCTTGGGTTTTCTTTTTTTTTTTTTTAATAAAATATATATAATGTATTATTTGTTTCAGGAGTACAGGCCTGTGAATCCTCAGTCTTACACAGTTCATAGCACTCACCATAGCACATACCCTTCCCAATCCATCACCCAATCACCCCAACCCTCCTACCCCTTCCCCTCCAGCAACCTTCAGTTTGTTTCCTGAGATTAAGAGTCTCTTACGGTTTGTCTCCCTCCCCAGTCCCATCTTGTTTCATTTTTCCCTGACTTCCCCCTCTCAAATTCTCTTGGGTTTTCTACTTTGAGTATAATGTCACCTGAGAAGAATGAAGGTTTGATTTCTTCTTTGCCAATTTGGATTTATTTTATTTCTTTCTGTTGTCTGATTGATGAGGCTAGGACTTCTAGTACTATGTTGAACAGTGCTGAGAGTAGACATCCCTGTCATTTTCCTGACCTTAGAGGAAAAGCTCTCAGTTTTTCCCCATGAAGGATGATATTTGCTGTGTTGTTTGTTTATGGCTTTTATGATATTGATGTATATTCCCTCTATCCTTACATGGAGAAGAGTTTCTGTAAAGAATGGATGCTGTATTTTGTCAGTTTTTTTCCTGACTCTATTGAGGGGAACTTATATATTTCTAATATTGCAAGCATCTTATAAAACCATGTCTTTTGAATTTTTACACCCAAATAAAGTACATAGCATAATAAGTGCCTAATACATTTTGAACAAATTCATTTTCTGACTTCTAAGTAAAAATGAGAGTTATTTGGCTTTCTTGATACTTAGGAGGATCTCATTTCTTTATAAATAACAACTGTAACATTTGTATATATTTAATGGAATTAGATAGTTTTCATATACCCAACTCTAGATATTCATGTTAACATTCTTTTTACCTTTGAGAGTTGGTATGTTGCATTATGAGAGGGCACTCTCCTTAGTATATTCTATCTTATGGGGGCTACTAAAATGTTGTTTGCACCAAAATTTCAGTTAAATCACACACATTTCCAGTCAGTTTCAGCAATGTTACTACAGCAAAATTAGATATTCACCATATTAATTTCCAAATAGTTGTTCAGCGTGGTATTGTGTGCAGTATTAAGAATAGCAATGATGTCCTGGCATAAAAAAAGATGTTTCATCTTTTTTACTTTTATTGCCCTTTTTTTGGAAAAAGAAATTGATTAAAAGTAATCCAGAGAATTAACATTCCTTCAATTTGAATTTGACCTTCAATAAACATATATACCCATTTAGCAGGAAGTAGTTGCTATAATTTTTTCTTCCTTTTGGTATAAATATGAGACAACTATAACATAAATGAATACTTAGAAAAAAAGTCTATTTTAAACCAAAACTACTATAACAATTGAAAAAGTGGCATTTTCACTAGGTCATATGGTTTTGTTATTTCTACAAATTTAAAAACATTATGGGTTATTGCACCTACCAGGTGATCAGTTTATTCCTTGAGTATTAGTTGTTGATCAAGGTACTAAACAGTATCTCAGTGTTAATTCTGGGAAATGATGATATAAGTTAAGATTATCTTTAGGACTCTTCTATGTAATGCAACCACAGCTAATCCATTTACAGATACCTATAGACTCATATAATATCTTATCTTTCAAATTCCCATCATTATACACAGTGACATCACTTAGGCTTTGAGATATGGCCTTACATAGGAATTCTCTAAATATTTTTGTCCACCATGCTAGACAACATCACAAAATCTGACATCTAGGAGTTGCTTACTCCCCATGTGAACTGCAAACATTGTTTCAGATGTGCTATATTAATTCTAATTAAAGTTTAACCATTCAATTTTTTTGGCAATATTCAACAATCAGCATTAGGCACCATTATGTAACTCCTATCTACTAAGTTTGTTTTGTTTTAGCAATCAGATAGAGGTATATTCATTTTTGTGTCAGTTTTACTTTCAACATCTTCCTGGAATCATATGTCCTGAAAAATAAGTCAAACTTTTAAATGAGATAGAGAACTCTTAAAATTACAAAGCATATTTATGAATGGGAACCAGAAGTTAGTGTAAAATAGGAAGGTTTATGCAAGAGTATTTAAACTTAGGATGATTATGTAAAATGTTTTTATTGGTCTTTACATTGATCTTTACTTAGTCTGTACAAAGTGAACGTATTTTATAAGCTACTAAAGATATAAGAGTTGATTCCATATAGAAAATGTTTGTGTACTCAACAAAGCAACAAAAAATGATATTGTAGTTTACTCATTTAAACTGGCTCTCTTCTCAAAAACCTAAAAATTAAAAAAAAAACTGAGGACTATAGCAAGAAAATAGTAGTTTCAAAAAGAAAGATCACTTAAAGAGCAAATGATGTAGTCATACCTAAGTATAAAATGATTAAAATAATTTATGAAAGTATGTTTTTAAAACATGGTCATGCTTTCATGGATTTGGAGATACAATAAACTTGCTAAAGCATGGTATTAATTAAAAATGTTTATCATTTTCCAGTAGGCCATTGCTAGTCATGGCTTTTTCCCTAGACATTCCTTCCCTGTATGTGTCTTTAGTTTCACTGAAGAGGGAGAATAAGGATGATTTTTTTTAAGTATCAATAAATATCTGCCTCAGGCAAATATACAAACTACATTTTATTTCTCACTGGCTTATTTTTTGCGACCGTCTTAAAGACATTGTCTATGATGCTATCAAATGAGAATAAATGAGAAACTTATTTTCCCTTTGTGTTTTCAAATGTAAATGGAAATAAAAGCCACAATAAATTTTGATTCACTTATATTTTCCTACAAATTAGAACTGAAAGTGGATGAAGAATAATATGGAGCCTAATTTTGCTGGTCTTTGGACACTTGCTTCTTTCGTGAAGGTCAGTATTTCTTCAACTATGCTCCTAGAACTAGCCACCCTAAATTTATCTGGGATGTTACAAAACCAAACTAAACAAAATTCAGATTCCTTGTTGGGCCCAGAAATACTCATTTAAACAATGATTATCAGAGATTTAGCTGCCCTTCTAAATTTGGGAAAAATTGGCTCAGTGTTGAGCTTCCAATTATCTGGTATCTCTCAGAGCTCATTTTACTTACTGTTTGTACTTTTTAAATTTTTTAAAAAAATTTAAATTCAATTTATTTACATATAGTGTATTATTAGTTTCAGAGGTATGCTTATTGTTTGTTAACCTGAGCCAGTTACAAATTACATGGAAGAAAGCCAAGTATGGTTTAAATTTTTAATGACATTTTAGACTCAGGCTTTGGCTGTGATGTTCTTATTCCTACTTGCTAGTGTGACAGTCTGAGGAATTTATCTCAGATAAGTTTTCCTATTTATCCTCTCAGAACATAGAAAATTATGTGGAACACAGTATGTGCTCAATTAATTTTAACTGAAAATATGAGAAAACTCAAAATTTAAATAATAAATTTCATTCCCCTAAAATATTAAAAAATGCAGGAAGGCTTATCACACTGTATATTTGACATCTCTGACAAATGTTATTTGATTTGATAAATATTTGATTTTGTGGGTATTTGTTTTTACTCAATAATGTAAAATCTTAGCATTTTATTTTTTCCTCTATATGTGTATATCAGGATTGATTTATAAAATGGTCTGCCATACACTTACACTTAAGAGGATTTTTTTTTGTTTTGATTTGAATTTCTTTTTAAAGATTGGTTTATTTATTTGAGAGAGACAGCATGAGTGGGGGAGCAGAGGAAGAGGGAGAGAGAGAATCCCAAGCAGACTCCATACTGTCCATGAAGCTCAACACAGGGCTTGATGCCTGAGCCAAAACCAAGATGTGCCATGTTCAACCAACTGAGCCACGCAGGTGCCTCGTGATTTCAATTTCTTCAGACAGTGTACTTAACTTAAAAGCTATCATTACATTTGAGGAGATATATAACATTTTAGAGATTTATTTCTATTATCACACGACAGTCATTTTCAAATGTTTTTTCTCAGAAACACAACAGGCTCTTTGCAAATGGAAAAACAACTGAACTGAGAAGGATGTTTTATTTTTTTTCCATCTTTTAAAGATTTTATTTATTTATTTATTTGAGTGAGAGCAGGGGTGCGGAGATAAGGACAAGCAGTCTCTGTGCTCAGTGGAGAGCCCAATGCAGGGCTCGATCCCATGATCCTGAGAGTATGCTCCTATAAGAACTATTTCATGATTGACAAATTGGTATGCATTGACCTCTTATCTTTTGTTTCAAGGTATATAGCTGGGACATATAACAGTATAAAAATTATTTTCAATATGGGGTACTTATTTAGCTTTTTAAAGAATTGTCTCACAAATTTATATTTTCCTTTAGCAATAAAAACTACTTGAAAATGTTTTTATTGAACTATGTAACACAAGAATGTTCAGAAATCACAAGTGCACAACTGATAGAATTCTCACAAATTCAGTTTGCCCTATAACCAACAACAACCAGATCAGCAAATATCAGAAAAACAGTGACCCATCAACACCCGCCTCATACCTCCTTTTGGGCATTACCTCCTTCTCATTCCCAAAAGGTGACTGTCATGATTCTGACACCTTAAACCAGTTTTACCTGTTTTTAAATTTGTTCAAGTCTACCTTTTTCACTTAGTGTTACATTCTTGAGATCTTGAATTTATCAAATGCTATTGTCTTCATTTATTTTGAAATGATATGTAATTTTGTCCTTTATCCTGTTAGTATGGTACATTACATAAAATCATTTATTTTTTAATATTAAACAAATTTGCTTTCTTGAAATAATCCTCTTTTGATCCTTTTGCATTATCTTTCCATATGTTATTGGGCTGGATTTATTATAATTTTATTTAGTATTTTAAATTTGTATTATTGAAAAACATATCAGTAATATTTCTATTATTATTATCATTATTATTATTTCCAGTTTGGGTATCAAGTTCTGTTGGTCTCATAAAAAGTAAGAGAATGGTTCCTTTTATTTTCTATTCCATGAGAAAGATTTGGTAAATTTGTTCTTTATTTTCTAACTTAAATACTTAGAAGAATTCTTGAGCACAGCTCCCTGGCACAGAGTGTATTTGTAGTAAGATTTATAATAACAAATTCAATTTATTTAAAAGATGCAAGATGGTTAATTTTCTAGTTCTTCTTGTGTCAATTTTACTTGATTACAATTTCCAAGAAGTTTGTTCATTTAATCTAAGTTGACAAATGTATAAAATTATTCATAATAATCTCATATCTTTTTATTTATCTTTAATGTATAAATTATATATAGTGATGTGCTCAAAACCAACAGCATACTAACACTTTACATACACACAGATTTATTATATATATAACAATTTTTGTATTATATTATATATCATATACAAATATATTTATATAAATATAATATATCCATATATAATATAATATAATATATCACAATATATTATCTATTATACATTATACAGGATATATGTTATATTATATTATATTATATTATATTATATATTATACATATATTATATTGTTTAAGTTGACAAAATGTACAAATTGTTCATAATAATGTCATATCCTTTTATTTATCTTTAAGGTATAAATTATATATATAGTGACGTGCTGCAAACTAACATCATTCTACCACTTTACACACAAACCCACAGATTTATTTTAAATATATAATAAATTTTATATTATATTATATCATATATTATATGACATATAATATATTTAATTTATATAATATATAAATATTGTATATATAATGTATATATTCATATGCTATATATTATTTTAATATATTACATATATAATATATATTATTGATATGTCATTTATATATTAACATGATATAATATTAATAATGTATTAATTTAATATGTTATATTACATGTGATATTAATATATCATTTTATGATGCATATTACATTATTTATTTTATATGAAATTATAATAAATCTATGTTATAATAAATCTCTCTATATTAAAATCTATATATGAAAATCTATATTTAATAAATCTATATTTAATAAATCTGTATATGACATATTACATTATAATAAATCTATCTATCTAACTATATGACCAGATCATTACTGGTGATTTCTGTGTGTATATTAATGTATTTATATGGATATATGTACACATATACCTACACATATATCAACCCTCTTCTCAGAATGTTCCTTTCCCTGACTATTCTCACAACTTAGTTTTGCCTGTTTGTAAACTTCATGTAAATAGAATCATATGGGATGTATCATGGCTCTCTTCTCACTCAACATTACATCTGTTAGATCTATCTATATTGTTGAGTTATCACTAGGTTTTTAAACTGCTGTGTTTATATTTTATTATAGTGATATATTACATTATATTTACCCATTCTACTGTTAATGGATATTTTTGTAGTTAATGAATATTTTATATAAAGCTGCTATGAATATCTTTATACATATTTTATAGTAGATGTCAATTCTTATTTATGTTGGATATACACTCAGGCATGAAATTGCTGCATTGTAAAGTAAGTGTATGATTAACTAGATTAGGTACTAACATCTTTTTTTTTTTTAAGTTTTATTTATTTATTTGACAGATAGATCACAAGTAGGCAGAGAGGCAGGCAGAGAGAGGAGGAAGCAGGCTCCATGCTGAGCAGAGAGCCTGATGTAGGGCTCGATCCCAGGACTCTGGGATCATGACCTGTGCCGAATGCAGAGGCTTTAACCCACTGAGCCACCCAGGCGCCCAGTACTAACATCTTTAAAAAGTTGTACTATTTTACAATTCTTTCAGCAATGTAAGAGAGTTCTAATTGTTCCAAATTCTTTCCAAGTGCTGGTATTGCCTTTTTATTTTTTTTTCATTCTGGTATATGTGCAGTGGAATGTTATTGTGCTTTTTTTTTTCTTTGCATTACCTTGAGCAGTAAAGATGTTTATCACCTTTCCATATGGTTATGGTCCATTTTGATTTCTTCTTTTGTCAAATGTCTCAATTCTTTACCCATATTAAAAATTGGGTTTCTTATGTATTTGTGAACTTCATTTTTTCAAGGTATAAGAACTTTGTCAAATACATGTATCCTGAAAAATCTATTCACAGCTTATACCTTCTTTATTTTCTTGATTGTGTCTTGTGATAAACATAACTTTTATTAAGTCAAATTTAAAAATTTTTAAATTTTATAATTAACAGTGATTTTGGTGTATTGACAATTTTTTCAAGGTTTTATTTAAATTCTATTAGTTTACAGTGTAATATTAATTTCAGGTATAGAATTTAGTGACTCATCTCACAAGTGCACCTCTTAATACCCATCACCCATTTAACCCATGCCCCCACCCATCTCTCCTCTAGTAATTCTCAGCTTGTTCTCTATGGTTAAGACTCTGTTTCATGGTTTCCCTCTCTCTTTTTCCCCCATGTCCATTTCTTTTGTGTCTCAAGTTCCATATATGAGTGAAATCATATGGTATTTGTTTTTCCCTGGCTGACTTATTTCACTTAGCATAAGTGAAGCTCCATCCAGGTTATTGCAAATAACAAAATTATATTCCTTTTTATGGCTGAATAATATTCCATTATATAGATATAGATAGATGGATAGATAGTAGACATATAATAAATGATAGATTAGATAGATAGATAGATGATAGATAGATAGATAGTCTTGATCACTATAGCTTTGTAACATAACTCGAAGTCCAGAATTATGATGACTCCAGCTTTGGTTTTCTTTTTCAAGATTGCTTTGGTTATGTAGGGTCTTTCGTGGTCCATACAAATTTTAGGATTGCTTCTTCTCGTTCTGTGAAATATGTTGGTGGTATTTTGATAGGGATTGCATTATATGTATAAATTGCTTTGGGCAGTATAGATATTGCAACAATATTTGTTCTTCCAATCAAAGAATATGGAATGTTTTTCCATCCTTTGTGTGTTCTTCAATTTCTTTCATAAGGGTTCTCTAGTTTTCAGAGTACAGAGCTTTTACCTCTTTGATTAGGTTTATTCCTAGCTGTCTTATGGGTTTTGATGCAATTGTAAATGAGATCAATTCCTTTATTTCTCTTTCTGCTGTTTCATTATTGGTGTACAGAAATGTATCAGATTTGTGTACATTGATTTTGTATTCTGTGATTTTACTGAATGCATGTATTAATTATTATAAATTTTGGTGAAGTCTTTTGGGTTTTCTGTATAGAGTATCATGTTGCATGCAAATAGTGAACATTTTTACTTCTTCTTTGCCTGTTTGGATGCCTTTTTTTTTTTTTTTTGTCTGATTGCTAAGACAAGGACTTCCAGTACTATGTTAAATAACAGTGGTGAGAGTGGACATCCCTATCTTGTTCTTGACCTTAGAGGAAAAGCTTTCAATTTTTCCCCATTGAAGATGATATTAGTTGTGTGTTTTTTGTATATGGCCTTTGTTATGTTGAGGTATGTTCCCTCTGTCCCTAGTTTGTGCAGAGTTTTTATCATTAATGGATGTGGTAGTTTGCCAAACTCTTTTTTTCCATCTATTGAGAGGATCATATGGTTATTATCCTTTTTTTTTATTAATGTGGTGTATCATGTTGATTTATTTGCAAATATGAACCACATTTGCAGCCCAGGAATAAATCCCACTTGATCATGGTGAACTATTCTTTCAGTGTATTGTTGGCTTTGATTTGTTAGTATTTTGTTGAGAACATTTCCACCCATGTTCATCAGGGATATTAGCCCTGTATTTCTCTTTTTTTTAGTGGAATACTTGTCTGGTTTTGGAATTAGGGTAATACTGACATCATAGAATGAGTTTGGAAGTTTTCCTTCTATTTCTATTTTGTTTGGAATAGTATGAGAAGAATAGATATTAACTCTTCTTTAAATGTTTGGTAGAATTCCCCTGTGAAGCCATCTGGCCCTGGACTTTTGTTGGTTGGGAGATATTTGATTATAGATTGAATTTCTTTGTTGGTTATGTCTGTTCAAGTCTTCTATTTATTTCTGTTTCAGTTTTGGTAGTTCATATGCTTCTAGGAGTTTATCCATATCCATTTCTTCCAGATTGTCTGATTTGTTGGTTTATAATTATTCATAATATTTTCTTATAATTGTTTGTATTTCTGTGGTATTAATTGTTATTTCTCCTCTCTCATTTATTTGGGTCCTTTCTTTTTACTTTTTGTCATATCTAGGTATTTATAAATTTTATTTGTTTTCAAAGAACCATCTCCTGGTTTCATTTATCTTTTCTACTGTTGTTGTTGTTGTTTCTATACCATTTATTTCACCTCTAATATTTATTATTTCTCTCCCTTTGCTGGCTTTAGGCTCTGTTTATTGTTCTTTTTCTATCTCCTTTAGGTGCAAGGTTAGGTTGTGTATTTGAGATTTTTTCTTGCTTCTTGAAGTAGGCCTGTATTACTATATATGTCCCTCTGAATGCTGATTTTGTTGCATCCCAAAGGTTTTGGACAGTAGTATTTTCATATTAATTTATTTAAGTTTATTTTTTTTAATTTATTCTGTAATTTCCTGATTGACTCATTCATTCTTTAGTAGTATGTTCTTTAATCTCCACGTATTTGTGCTTTTTCCAATTTTTCCTTGTGGGTGACTTCAAGTTTCATAGCATTGGGGTCAGAAAATATGCATTGTGTCTTCTCAATCTTTTTGTACTTGTTGAGGTTTGATTTGTGACCTAGTATATTATCTAGTCTTGAAAATATCTCATGTACACTTGAAAAGAATGTCCATCCTGTTGCCTTAGGATTAAATGTTCTGAATATATTTGTTAAGTCCATCTAGTCCAGTGTGTCATTCAAAGCCATTCTTTTCTTATTGATTTTCTGCTTAGATATTCTGTCCATGGATGTAAATGGGTTGTAAAAATCCCCTACTATTATTGTATTATTATCAATTAATTTCTTTACATTTCTTATTGTTTTCTGTATTTGGACTCTCCCATGTTGGGGATATAAATATGTATAATTGTTAGATCTTCTTGTTGAATAATTCCCCTTATTATAATATATTGCCTTTATTCATCTCTTGTTACAGTCTGGTTTAAAATCTAGTTCATCTTTTATGAGTGTAGCTTTCTTTGGATGTCCATTTTGCATGATGAATAGTTCTCCATCCCCTCATTTTCTAACTGCAGGTATCTTCAGGTCTAAAATGAGTCTCTTGTAGACAGCATACATAATTTTTTATTCATTTTTTTGGTCTTATTTTTAGGGTCTTATTTTTTTAATCCATTCTGATACCCTATGTCCTTTGATTAGAGCATTAAGTCCATTTACATTCAGAGTGGTTATTGATAAATATGTATTTAGTGTCATTTTGTTATTTGTTCTGTCATTGTTTTTGGAGATTTTTCTCTGTGCCTTTCTAGTCTTTTTTTGCTTTGGGTCTTTCTTTTTCACTGTCACCGTTAATATTTAGTATTTTTAATATATTTCTTAATAATTTTCTAGGGCTGCTTTAGTGCTCATGGACTCCTTTAGTTTTTGTTTGGGAAACTCTTTTTTTCCTCCTTCCATTCTGAATGATAATCTTGTTGCATAAAGTATTCTTTGTTGCATATTTTTTCCCATTCAGCATGTTGAATATATCATCCCACTCTCTTCTGGTTTACCAAGTTTCTCTAGACAGATCTTCTGCTAACCTTATTAGTCTTCCCTTGTAAGTTAGGGACTTCTTTCGTCTTGCTGCTTTTAGGATTTTTTCTTTATCACTATATTGCAACATGTCTTGATATTGGCCTGCTTTTGTTAATCTTGATGGGAAATCTTTGTGCTTCCTGGATTCAGATGTCTGTTTCCTTTCCCAGATTAGGCAAGTTTTCAACTATAATTGGCTCAAATAAACCTTTTGCCTCCTTTTCCCTTGCTTTCTTCTGGGGCTCCTATGATACAAATGTTATTATGTTTGATGGAACCCCTGAGTTCCCTTAGTCTACTTTTGTGAACCATAATTTTCTTTCTCTCTTTTTTTCAGCTTAATTATTTTCCATAATTCTATCTTCTATATCATTTATTTGTTCTTCTGTTTCTTCTGTCCTTATGTCATTACATCCAATCAGTCTTGATTCTTGGTTATTGCATTTTTAATTTCAACCTGATTGTTTTCTAGTTCTTTTTATCTCTGTGGTAATGGTCTCCCTGATGTCTTCCATGCTTTTCTCAAGCCCAGCTTGCATTTTTATGATTGTTGTTGTAAATTCTGGATCAGGCATGTAACATATTTGTTTTGATTAGATGCCTCACCATGATCTTTTCTTGTTCTTCCTTTTGGAATGAGTTCCTCTATCTTGGCATTTTGTTTAGGTCTCTGACTGCTTCTGTATGCATCTGCATAGGCTCTCTCCTTGTATGCCTAAGGGAGTGTTCCAAACTTGGCCAGAGTGTGGCAAGCTTAAGTAGGTGTGCTCTGTTCTGCTTGTTAAAAGAGACCTGATGTTATTTCCACTAGAACTGAAGATTTGCAGAACTTTATGGTCATTAGACATCACGTGTGTGGGGTTTTGTGCTGGTCTTCTGGGGAAGGTGCCTGCTGCACTTGTCCTTAGGCACACTTGCCTGAGAAAAGTAGTACCAGCAGAGCTCAGGGTGGGTAGGATTGGTGAAAGGTTATGCAGCCAATGTTGCTATTGTGCTGTTTACTGAAGCTGGTTTATGCTGAAGGGTAGAGGAGGTAAATGGCACCAGCCAGCAACTTTGTCACCTGTCAGGGGAGGTTGTGCTTGCTAATCTCAGAGAAGCTCTTTCAGAGAAGTGAATAATTTCCCCTCATGTGTCACAGGTGTTTTTCAGATTGCTGTTTTGACACTATTTATTCTGGGTCTTTTGCCTTCCTAGATCAGTGCAGTGCACCTTGAGCTCTACCCCCTTCAGGCCTGCTGACTTAAAATTCTAAACTTCATGGACCTGATGTGGCATGGACCTGCACTGGTCCTCTGGGAAAGGGTCTCACAGCACAGTGACTGCTGCAGGTTTGACCCAGAAGAGCAGTCAAGCCAGAGTGCAGGAGGTGGGATTTTTAGCAACTGCAGGCCAGACAACCAGTGTCTGGATTGCTGCCCTCAGCAGGTGTCTCTGAGCCTATGCTGAGGAGCTGGTTAGAGAAATAGTGTCTGCCAGTTGTTTTGTACCCAGAAAGGCAATGCTACCCCTCACAGATGAACTCCAAAAAGTGTGAATAATCTCTTGCTGTGCACCTTAGCTGACCCTCAGACTACACATGCTGCCCCAGGGTTTTTGGCCTGCCTTGGCTCCAGGAGTAGGGCAGTATCCTTGGGTCTCTATCCCAGCCAAGCCCAGGGACCTCAAAAACGCATCTTTGAGCCCTGCTGGTTCTAAAAACTCATGAAAGTAATCCCCTCTCATTTTCCCAGCCAATGACTTTGGGGAAGTGTTATCTCCATGCATTCCACTCTCTCTTGTCTTTCTCTGCAACCTGGGGTCCCGCTCCTCCATAGTACCTGCCATCTCCACACTTCCTACCTTCCTCTATGAAGCCTTCTCTCTCTCTAGCTGTACACTTTGTTCTATCAGTTCTCAGGTTGATTTCTTGGGCATCCAGAATGATTTGATAGTTATCTAGCTGAGTTTAAGGGATGAGGCAAACTGAAGGCCATCGTACTATGCTGCCATCTTAGCTCCCCCTTGAATGAAGGTAGTATTTTTTTTACTTATCCCAAGCTTATTAAAATATTCATTTCCTTGAGAAGCTTTATTCTTTTAGCTCTCATATGTAGATATATGATCATTCTCAAATTAATTTCTTTCATATAGATACCCAGTTTACCAAGTGCATTTTATTTATTTTTTTCCTAATTAATTGCAGTGGAATCTTTGATGAAAATCATGTGTGGGCATCAGTATGTGGACTCTATTCCATAATTTATTTGCTGTCTTTGCATGAACACCAAAGTATCTTAATTAATTTCTTCATAGCAAATCTTAAAATTTGATCATATAAATCATCCAGGATTATTCTTTTCTGCAATATTGCATTGGATATTCTTGGAATTTTGTATATCCATATTTTGAGAAAGAGCTTGCCAATTTAAAAAGAAATCTGGAATTTAAAATAATCTAGAGTTTTAATTTGTATTTTATTACATCTATAACATATTCAGGGATATTTCATGTGTTTATATTATTTAGCTTTTTATTCCAAGAACATAGTACATTATTTTACTTATTTAAGACTTTATATCATGGGGCACCTGGGTGGCTCAGTCAGTTAAGCATCTGCCTTCAGCTCAGGTCATGATTCTAGGGTCCTTGTGATTAAGCCCTGCATCAAGCTCCCCACTCAGCAGGGAGTCTTCTTCTCCCTCTCCTTCTGCCTGCTGCTCCCCCTGCTTGTGCTTTTCCTCTGTATTAAATAAATTTTAAAAAATCTTAAAAAAAAGATTTTATATCAGCAATATTTTGTAGTTTTTAGTAGAGGGAACTTACACAACTTCATTTATATTTCTTTCCAGGTAATTTATGTTTTAAGTGTATTACAAATGACATTTAAAATTTTATTTTCCATTTTTAAATGCTACTATCTAGAAATACAATTGAAATTTTTGCATTGGCTTTATATGTAATAAAACTGCCAAACTCCCTTCTCATTTCTAGTACTTTTGGGTGTGGGTATGTGCTTTTGTATTATCTGAAAATAAAGACATGTTTTATTATTCTTTTTCAATTTCAGTTAGTACTTTTTATTTCTTTGTTTGGCTTAACTGCATTGGGTAACACTTCCAATACAATGTTGAATAGAAATAATGATAGTGAGTACACTTTTATTGTTCTCAAATTCAGGGGAAAGCTTACAATATTTCATCATAAACTATGATGTTTACTATGTTTTTTGAAGATAACATTTTTGCAATTAAGGAATTTCCCTTATATTCTGAGTTTGCTAAAGTTTTTTTTTTTGTATGTTTGTTTTTGTTTTTGTTATTTTAAATCCTTGGCTGAGTATTGAATTGCATCAAATGTATTTTATGAACCTATCTAGAATTATCATATCTTTTTGCAGCAAATTTCTTTGATTTTCAAATACTAAACTTACCTTGCATTACTGAAAAACATCACTGGATTTGATTTAATATTTATTAAGGATTTTTTCTGTGATATATATTTCAATTACATAATTTTATTGTTCATATTTTTCCTATTACTGATTTATCATCTGCTTGTTCTATTGGTTATTGTGAAAAGTATATTTATTTCTTACAGTGATATATATTTTTCTTTTGAACATCATCATTTTTTTTTATAAATATTTAAATCTATGTTATCCAAGGCATACACATTTGGATTTTTTTTTCCTGGCGAACTGATCATTTTACCATTTTTAAAATATCCTTCCCCCTGCTAGTTTTATTGTGAAATCATTGACAAACATCACTATATAAACTTAAGATGTACAGCATGATGTTTTGGTTCACATATAATGAGAAATGATTAGAACAATAGGCTTAATTAACATCCATCACCTCGTGTAGATACAATAAAAAGAAAAGAAAAAAATATTTTTGTGGTGAGAACTCTTAGGAACTACTTTCTCAACATCTTCTGTATATCATACAGCAGTGTTAATGATAGTCATATTATTGTACATTGTACCCCTAGTATTTATTTATCTTACAACTGAAAGTTTGTACTTTTTGACCACCTTTGTTTATTTTCACTGTTCATCCATGCCCATACCCACCTCTGGTAATCAGAAAACTAACTTTTTTCCATAAGTTTGGTGTGTCATATGGTAGTTATATTTTTATTTTTTTCTAGAAACTCCTACTGTTTTCCATAGTGACCATACCAATTTACAGTCTTATCAACAACAGTGCACAAGGGTTCCTTTTCCTCCACCTCCATGCCAGCATTTATCACTAGTCTTTTTGATGATGGCCCTTCTAATAGGCAGGAAATGATATCTCATTGTGGTTTTAAATTGCATTTCCCTAATAATGACTAGTGATGTCGAATGTCTTTTCATGTACCTGTTGGCCATTTGTATATCTTCTTTGGAAAAATGTCTATTCAGGTCATTTGCACATTTTAAATTGGATTCTTTGGTTTTTGGTGTTTTTTATTTTATTTTGTTTTTGTTTTGTTTTGTTTTGCTATTGAGTTTTATGAGTTCTTTATTTTTTTTTTGTATTAACCTCTTATTAGACATATGGGTTTGCAAACATTTTTCTCCCATCCTGTCAGCTCAGTTCTCTTTTCACTTTGTTGGTTTTGTTTTTGTTTTTGTTTTCATTTTGCTACGCAGCAGTTTTTTAGTTTGATAGTTCCACTTGCTTAATTTTTTGGACTTGTACTTTAGTTATGATTTCGAAAATCTCATTACCAATATTCATGTTAAGGAGTTTTTTTTTTTCCTTTAGGAGTTTCATGGTTTCAAGTCTTACATTTAAATCTTTAATCCATTTTGAGTTAATTTTTGTGAATGGTATAAGACAGAAGTCAACATTTCATTCTTTTAAATGTGACTGTCTAATTTCCTTAGCACCATTTTGAAGTACACTTTTTATTGTTAGGAATGTTTTTATTTTTTTTTTGTCTAATATTACTATAGACACACCAGATTTCTTTCAGTTAGAATTTGCATGTTATATTACAGTCAATTTACTGTTTTTCTGTTTTAAAATTTATTAGCAGCATATAATTGCTTTTTATTTCATCTCACAGCTTTAGGCTTTTAATGGAGAATTTAATGCATTATATTTAGTGTAATTACTTGTGTTTTTTAAAATTTATATCCACTCTCTTGTTATTTCCTTTCCATTGTATCTTCCTGTTCTGTTTCTTTTGAATGATTCAAATAATTTTATAATATATATGTATATACATACACATGTATATCTTCCACTACTGCCCAGAAATACTAGATCCTGAGAACCTATTAATCTACTTCATTCCCTCCCACATTTTCTATTATTACTATCATCAATTTTAATTCTCTATATATTTAAAAGAAATACTTTTTTGTCATTACATTCAGTTTTTGAAATTTATGCACTTATTTATTTTTTTATGTGTTCTTCATTCTTCATTTTTTTTGTTTCCATTCAGAATAATTTTATATCTGCCTCAAGTACATCATTAAGCAATTTTTTAGGTAAAGTGTTCTGTTGACGACATGTTTATGTGGCAATGTCTTAATTTCACTTGCATTTTTGAAAAGTATATTCACTGGATATGGAATTTGAGGTTGGCATGTGTTTTATTTCACTTTTAATATGTCACTTATTTTCCACATTCCTATTGAGAAATCAATTGTCAAGGCATACAATTACTCTTTTTTTAAAAAAAATATTTATTTATTTGAGAGAGAGAGTGGGGGTAGGGGCAGAGGGAAAGGGAGAGAGAAAGAGAGACAATCTTAAACAGACTCCCCACTGAGAAAGGACCCTGATATGGGGCTCAATCCAAAGACCCATGAGATCATGACCTGAGCCAAAACCAAGAATCAGATGCTTAACTGACTGATTCACCCAGTCACCCCCATACTATTGTTCTTTTGATTGTAATGTACCCTTTGCCTCCTCAAGCTGCTTTTAAGATTTTACTTTTTGTCTGTGGTTTTTGTCTGTGTGATATCAATATACATAGGTCTGTGCTTTTTGTTTTTGTTTTTGTTTTTTTTTTTTGCTTTGTTTTGGTTTTGGGTTTTTTTGTTTGTTTGTTTTGTCTTCTTCTAAGAGAGAGAGAGAGAGGAGAGGAAGCAAAGGGGCAAAAGGAGCGTCAAAGAATCCAGGTGCCTTTCTGGGTGTTTGCTTGTTTGTTTGTTCTTATTAAACCTATCCTTTTTTAAATTGTGTTATGTTAGTCACCATAAAATACATAATTAATTTTTGATGCAGTGTCCCAAGATTCATTGTTTATGTACAACACCCAGTGGTCCATGCAATAAGTGCCCTCCTTAATCCCCACCACCAGGCTCACCCATTCCCCCCACCTCCTCCCTTCTGAAATCCTCAGATTATTTCTGAGAGTCCACAGTCTCTCATTGTTCATCTCCCCCTCTGATTTGCAAATGACGCCACAGACAAAAGGCTGATATCCAAGATCTGTATTAAACCTCTCCTTATTGGGGTTTTCAGAAATTCTTGAATTTGTGGGTTTCATCAGTTTTAGAAAATTTCAAACATCTCTTTAGATATTGTTTCTGCCCCATTTCTCTCCTTTCCTTATGGATCACGAATTACTGATGTGTTAGAATTTTTTAATATGTCTATTATGTCTGTTATGCCCTTGTCTATATATAGATCTATTTTTATTCCCTCACTATACATTCTTTAATCTATTGATAAATGAATCTTTTGAGATTTTTAAGGCAGCTGTTTTATTTCTATATCATATATTTTTTCATTTTGTCCTCTTTCTATGGATCTTATTTTTATGGTGAAACTATTAAGTTATTAACTTACTGAAATTAAATTATATTTTTAAAGTAAGTTTTTAATTGCAAATTTTTGAGACCAAGATAAGACAAGTCTAGGTTTCAGTTTTGATAAGGTTCTAAAGTCTACTTCTGAGTCATTTCTGTTATTGGGGCATAACTCTCCAGAGATTTCAACTGAAATTATTCTTTACCAGGACCTCGCTTACAGCAGGTCCTATCTCTTATCTTTTTCTTCTAAGCATGTCAAGACTGCCAAAAACTCTTCTTTTTAGGGGATTTTGGCTTCCTACCTTTACCCAATGTCCTGTGGAGCTTCACAATTGAGCAAATGTTTTGAGAAGAAAACTGGTCATGTGTTTGGACCCTTAACCCTCCAATTTTTCACTACAGCTTTGTAAGGCTATGCTAATACTCTTTCCTTTCCCACCTCCCCTTCCTCATAACCAGTTGTCTAGGCTAGACTCAGATTATTAGCCTCTGGTTTATACCCAGAATTGACAAATTGAGGAAAGGATCTATATAATATCTGCTCACCTCTTCAGGGTTCTACTATCTAGAATATTTTCCCTTCTCCTTCTGACTTCTACACTGCTCTTATATGTTTAAGCTGATGATTTATTTATCTCTTTATTTTCAATCCTGCTTTTTTGGGTTATCTTTGTAAGACCACTGGTCCATTACAACATACTCCACCTCACCTGGGAAGTTGAAGTCTCTGCCTGTTCTTTTCCTGACTATTAATAATATCTAACATGCATTAATGCTCAGAACAACCCTGTGACTTGGGGTTACAAAGAGAGGTTAAATAATTTCCCAAAGTCACACAACTTGTAAGTAACATAACCAGGATTTTGACTCAGGTATCAGGGTGTGATATGGTCTTAGCCATAGTGTTATTAAGAATATACCTCTGATATGAGGGAGAGGAGATGCAACATGGGGGGTTAATGGAGTAGGAGAAGACTAAATGAAACAAGTTGGGATTGGGAGGGAGACAAACCATAAGTGACTCTTAATCTCACAAAACAAACTGAGGGTTGCTGGGGGGAGGGGGGTTGGGAGGGGGGGTGGGGTTATGGACATTGGGGAGGGTATGTGCTATGGTGAGTGCTGTGAAGTGTGTAAACCTGGCGATTCACAGACCTGTACCCCTGGGGAAAAAATAAATATATGTTTATAAAAAATTAAAAAAAAACAAAAACAAACAAACAAACAAAAAAGAATATACCTCTGAGATTATTGGAGAGGAGGGGAGTAGAAGGGATGGGGTGGTTGGGTGGTGGACATTGGGGAGGGTATGTGCTATGATGAGTGCTGTGAATTGTGTAAGACTGATGAATCACAGACCTGTACCCCTGAAACAAATAATGCATTATATGAAATAAATAAATAAATAAACAAAGCAAAAAAAAAGAACATATATCTGAAATTTCTCCACATTATGATGATGACACAAAACTCGAGTATATAGATTCACTATAATTCATATATGCATTTTTAATAAATGTTTAGATTGCTTTTAGCTTTGTGACAAGCAAAGATATATGCACTTTTGTTTTCATATAATGTATATATGTAGTGTAAATTCCTAGCGGTGAATTGTTTTGGTTAATCAATATACACATTTTAAACTTTGGTATATATCACTAAATTCAGCTTTAAAAATATCACAACACTTTACACTTTTAGAATTCTCATCCCCTACAACCTCACCAATGCTCACTATTATTAAATTATTTTTTGATACACATAGAATTTAATTTGAAATGGGACCAAAAATTTGAAGATCATTATCTTTCTTATATTTCCACCATAATGGTATTTGTTGAGCCTTATTAATTTGACTTTTTTAGTCTTATTGTGAACTAACTTGACAAAAATCATTAAATGATATTTCATGTTTACCCATGGACTTCAGTCATTTTTCTAAAATTTTTCTTATTTATAAGTACCAAATAGGTTATTTATTATGTTATTGGGTTTCCTGATATATCATTATACCATGGTGTTTGTATTTCAGTACTAATAAGATTTAATCCATCAATATTTATTAACTTATTTTGAAAATTTCTTAAGCCAGCACTTAATTTATATCATGTTCTCTTGCGATGTAAATATACATTCCATAAGAAATGGTTTTCTGTGGATAAATTTAATTAACAAATACTGAGTTAAACAATACCAAACCATCCTTCCTTTCAGGGCTTTTCAAGTCAAGTGCATTGTAAATCTCCAAGAGGTGGGTATGATATATAGCATTTCTAAAGCATACTTCACTAGGAAAAAACTTCTTTTTTTAACAGGGAAACACATTGGATTAGTATTCTATAAACCATAGTCGAGGAAATACTGTCTAACAATTTTCCCGTGTGTGGAAGAATTCTGTATACGTTGCAAATGCCAAGAATGGCCAAAGTGTCGTAAGTGGAAATAATGGTCCTCTATTTTTAGAGGAAGTATCTCCGGATCAAAATTTTGGGATAAGCTAATGGGAATTATCTATACATTAATATGAACTAATAATAATCAATCGTGTGATTAGGAATCATTTGAAACTACTTCAAAATGTTGTTATCTAAATTTGTTTATATGAATAACAAATTATCTCTTTTGAGCGGTATCCTAGTGTTGTGTTTCTCAACTCTTCAACCACTGTATAATTTATATTTCAACTGATCTCAGAACCCAACGAAAGGAAATCAATATTTACTTGCTATCACTTAGCTAAGAATATTTTTAGTGTAATTGGTAAGGAGATGGAAATTTTACTCTTGATGAATTATACCTTGTTTGCAAACTATGAAAAGTTGTCAGAAGAAGAAATGGTTAAAATTATAATGAAAGTGTTCAAAAGAACATCAGGAATTCTTCTCATTAATATTATAATTTCTAGGCATATTAATATTGGGTGTCATTATAAGGAAAAACTTTAAAAAGATTAAGCCAGTTTAAAACAAAATTGTTATCTTTCAAATGCATTTAATAATGTTTTACAAGATATTGGCAAACTCAAACATATGTTCACTTACATGCAGTAGTATTTGATATTATACCAGTTTAGTTTTAAAGCATTTGGATGATCTTTTAGTGGTGAAAAACTGAATATTTGGTGAACATTTTTTCATGCATCTGTTAGCCATTTGTATGTCTTTGGAGAAGTGTCTGTTCATGTCTTCTGCCTATTTTTTGACATGAAAAACGTTCATCATCATTAACCATCAGGGAGATTCAAATCAAAACCACATTGTGATACCACCTTACACCAGTTAGAATGGCAAAAATTAACAAGACAGTAAACAATAAGTGCTGGAGAGGATGTGGAGGAAGGGGAACCCTCTTACACTGTTGGTGGGAATGCAAGTTGGTGCAGCCACTTTGGAAAACAGTGTGGAGATTCCTTTAGAAATTAAAAATGGAGCTTCCCTATGACCCTGCAATTGCATTACTAGTTATTTACCCCAAAGATACAGACGTAGTGAAAAGAAGAGCCATCTGCACCCCAATATTCATAGCAGCAATGGCCACAGTTGCCAAATTGTCATATATAAAATGGAATATTATGCCTCCATCAGAAGGGATGAGTGCCAACTTTTGTATCAACATGGACAAGACTGGAAGAGAGTATGTTGAGTGAAATAAGTGAAGCAGAGAGAGTCAATTATTATATGGTTTCACTTACTTGTGGAGCATGAGGAATAACACGGAGGACATTGGGAGTTGGAGAGGAGAAGTGAGTTGAGGGAAATCAGAGGGAGAGACCACGAGAGACTGTGGACTCTGAGAAACTGAGGGTTTTGGAGGGGAGGGAGGTGGGGAGTTGGGTGAACATGTTGGTGGGTATTAAGGAGGGCACGTGCTGCATGGAGCAGTGGGTGTGGTACATAAACAATGAATCCTGGAACACTGAAAAAAAATTACAAAAAAAAAACCCTGAATATTTGGAATACCTTACTATTTTTTTTTCACCTTTTCCTTCTACTGTCATCCTCCCGCTGATTCATTTATGTAAATATATTTAGTTTTATTAAAATAAGAGTACTGGTATGGTCTTAATGTTTGTTTCCCCAAAATTTATATGTTGAAATCCTAACCCCTAAGATTATGGCATTAAGAGGCAATTATATCATAAGGGCAACCCTCTTGTGAATGGAATTAGTACCCTGATGGAAGAGGGTACAGAAGAGATACCTAGACATTTCTGCCTTGTGAGGACACAGCCAAAAGGTATCACTATTTATAAATCAGAAAGTTGTCCCCACTGGACACTGAATCTGTCAGTTCTTTGACATTGGGCTTCCAGAATCTGGAATTGTGAGAAATAAGTGTTTATTATTCATAAGCCATACAGTATAAGATATTTTTGTTATACCAGCCTAAACAGACAAAGAAAGAAAATTAGTACTGAGAGTAGAGTACTGCTGTAACCAAACTAAAAATCTAGAAGCAGCTTTGGACCGGTGTAATGGGTGGATACTAAAAGAGTTTTGAAGTACATGCTAGAAAAGCCCTACATTGTCATGAAGTAACTGTTGAGGGTGATTCTGGTGAAGGCTCAAGGATAGTAAGAGAGCTGTAGCAAAAGCTTCTGTCTTCTTAGAGAATACATAATGGTTTTTTTTACTGAACCAGGCCCTTGGTCTCTCTAGGCAACAGAAATTGACAAAAGGCCAAATGGGAATTCTAGGCAAGGCTTTTATTAGGGCTTATGCTCCAGCAAAAAGGAAATAATCCTCAGGCTGACTCCCCAAGGAGAGCTTTAAAGAGGCCCAGGTGACATTTAAGCAAGTAGATGCAAGGATTTATTGGCACCTGTGCACTTCAAGTCATGCTTCTTCATGTATGGCATGTATAATTAGCATGTTTAAACACTAACCTGAGCATGATTTTTTATATTATAATGAGAGAAAAAACTGGTGAAAGGTCAGCACTGGGGTCCATCTTGGCACAGGCTGGTTTGGTCCAGTCAACACCAACCTTCTTAGGTGAGTCCTTCCTTTTGCAAGCGTCTTACCTCCACATTCCTGCAAGATATGCTATTCAAGAGGCATAGAGTTTCAGCTATCAAGGAATGCTGAATTTTGCAGTTAAGGTTGAGGGGACCTGACTCCAGTATCTGGTATGTCTCCATTATGAACAGAATGTTGATAGAAATATAGATGGTAAAGGTCACTCTGATGAGGTCTCAGACAGAAATGAGCAACATATTGGTAGCAAGAAGAAAGGTGATCATTGTTATCAAGTGGTAAAGAGCTTGACTGAATTGTGTTTATGTCCTAGTATTTTGTGGAAGGTAGAACTTGTGGCTGATAATATTGGATATTTGTCTGAAGAAATATCTAAGTATGTTTTTGAAGGTGCAGATTGGCTTCTCTTTCATGCTAACAATAAAATGTGAGAAGAGAGAGATGACTTAAAGATGGAATTGTTAATCAAAAAGGAAGCACAACTTAAAAGTTTGGAACATTCTCAGCCTATCCATATTGAAAGAAATGAGAAACCTTGTTTGAGAGAGAACACATAGGGTATAACCAAATTTCATATGTAAATTAGTATGGATTGACCATCTCAACAGAAGATAGGACTTATTGTCCAAGACATTGGAATTACAAACATGAAGGGAATTCTGAGATCACTAGGAGCTAGCCCTCTCATCGGGGGTCAAGAATATAAGGGCTTGAGGGCACAATAATTTCAAGGCTCAGTTCCCAGCTTTCTGTCTCTGAGCATCTCAGCAATGCCAGGTGCAATTCTGGTGGGCCTGGGTGCAGTGTGGGCTGATATTGCTGTCCCTCTGGAGGGCAAAGGTAGTAAACCTGGGCAGCATCAGCCAGGTGCTCTTTCTGTAGATTGCACAAACTATAGGACATGACTATCTCCACCTAGATTTCAAAGGATGCCCAAAAAATCCTCAGTGCCAAGGGAGAGAATGGCTGAGGGAGCAGAGACACATCAGAAAGCCACAAATAGGGCAACACTGGCTGTGGGGACAGAGTGACTCACTTCACCCCAGACCAGAAACCCAGGCACACTACTCTAACCCCTAAGCTTCTGCTTGAATTGCAGGCAGCAAAGCCATGAGGGAACACTAGGCTCCATTTTGTCCAGAGGGTGGACACTAGTTTTGGAATGTAGTGTCATTTGCCACATTGGGTTTTAGATGCATCTTAGACCTGCTGCTTTTTTTTTAAGATTTTATTTATTTGATAGAGAGAGCAAGAGAGCCCAAGCAGCGGGAGCAGTAGAAGGGGAGGAAGAAGCATGAGAACACTATGTGGAGTTTGATCCCAGTGGGAAGCCCTATGTGGAACTTGATCCCAGAACCCTGGGATCATGACCTGAACTTAAACATCTGAGCCACCCAAGCACCCATTTTTTTAAAATTTCTTATATTTCATGTCTACCTTATGCTGTCCAACCATTGTAATTTGTAAGCACATAACATCTTTGATTGCACAGGTTCACAGCAAGGAGAATTTGCTTTAGGATGAAACATATTTTGAGTCTTGCCCATATATGATTTAGATGATATTTACATGATACCTGGGATTTAAACTTTTGAGTTGATGACATACGAGAACATGAATGGGGTGTGTGGTGGAACAGAATTCTATGGACTGAATGTCTGTATCCTCCCTGAATCCATATGCTGAAACTTGACACCCAGGATGATGGCATTAGGAGGCCAGGAATTTGGCAAGTGCTCAGGTCATGAGGGTGGAGCCCTCATCAATTGGATTGATGTCTTTATAAAAGAGACCCCAGAGCTCCTTTGCCCCTTCTGTCCTGTGAGGTTATAGCAAAAAGACAGTTACCTATGAGGAAACAGGCTCTCACCAGATGGAATCTTCTGGCACCATAATCTTGGACTTTTCAGCCTCTAACACTGTGAGAAATAAGTGTTTATTATTTATAAACCATCCAGTTTATGGTATTTTTGTTATATCAGGCCAAATAGAATAAAATAAATACTCTAGAAATATTTGTGGTATCTATAATTGTATGCATAGCTCAGAATTGCATGTGTATGGCAAGAATGTGAAACATCAACTGGAAAGAATCAGCCATGACCTATTTGCTAAGATCCTATTTATGGTTCAGTTAAAACTGTTTCTCACTTTTTACTTTAAGTATTTGTACCTTGTATATACCTCATTTTATGAATAAAAACTTTATTAAGGGAGGATCCAAGTTAGGAAAGTTAGCTTGCATACTTAATATAAACTAGTGAAATGCATATATACATTATCTCACCAGCAGGTAGTACTGACTATAATAAAATAAGAGAACTTCAGTTTAAACAAATATTTATTATGCTTGACGATACAGTCAGACACACCACTAATTAACTTCCTCATAGTTCACTGTACATTTACATCAATTCACATTTTGGACTAAATCCTGCCTAACTCAGAATAACAATTTGCTCAGAGTCACTTATGCACAAAATAAAACTTAAAAATAAGGCAGAAAGGAAATAAATACTTATGCTTTAAAATCAGACATTATGATCTGTTTTCTAAAAACTTATAAATTTCTACTCTTTTTTTTTCTAACCTGTCAGACTGCTTATATTTCTTCATTTTAAACTAATTCCATGAGGAACACCCCACCTCTGATTGTAACCCCTGGCCTGCTTAGATCTTTATTTGCCAGTAGACTCTATAATCCATTTAGTGGATTTTCAGTGAGATACTTGCTTGGCCCATATACACACGTGACATTAAGTAACAGAGTCAGATCAACAGCTTCTCTTCTGTGTGTGTGTGTGTGTGTGTGTGTGTGTGAATCTGTATACAAGTTTCATAGGGCAACTCATGATCTCATGGATAAATAAAGGTCAGGGACTTTAGGGTATAGTTCCTGGTAGAGTTACCTGATATTTCTTGTGCCCATATGCTATACTTTATAAAAGAGAGTCAAAATAATTCTGTTTTAAAATGTCCAGAAATAATTAATATATGCAGAGTACTTTATGAGAATATTATGAGGTTATAAGATGTTTACTTACATGTGCATAAAAACAAACTGAGAATTGTTTTTCTCTTTCAAGTGAAACTTGCCCCTGACCAGGTACACAATATAATTTGCCTTACTCTTTACATACCTGTAACATCAGAAAGTATTTCAGTGATAGGGAACAGAGTGATAGGGAACAGCAACAACAACAACAAAAAATGCTTTCTTAAGAAGCCTTTCTAAAGCAAAATGGAAACCAGGGTTGCTGAAATTCTGTTTACTTTGTTAATTCTCTACCAAGGATTCATGGTGCTTTTAGTTTTATACTGAATGTGTCATAATCCAAATACTCAGACCTTTTTCCTGCTTATCAGAACGTAAAGGCATTTTCTTCAGCAAATTAAGGAGAGGAGTCCAATATGGCATAGTAGGAGACCTAAATTTTGTCTGGTACCAGGAATTCAGCTAGATAGCTATCAAACAAATAACATGGAGGACATAGGGAGATGGAGAGGAAAAGGGAGTTGAGGGAAATTGGAAGGGGAGATGAACCATGAGAGACTATAGACTCTGGAAAGCAATCTGAGGGTTTTGAAGGGGCAGGGTTTGGGAGATTGGGGGAGCCAGGTGGTGGGTATTATGGAGGGCACATATGGCATGGAGCACTGGGTGTGGTGCATAAACAATGAATTTTGTTACGCTGAAAAAAAAATTAATAAAAACAAGCAAACAAAGAAACAAAACATTTTGAACACCTGTGAACTCACCCAGAGATCAAAATAAAAGAATATCTGCAATTCTATCAATAGTAAAGTGATCATTTTCTGCAAGGTAGGAGGTACAGAGAAGTGAATCCAAGGCTATATATGGGAAGATATACCAGGGGGGAATGGAGCCTCTGTCAGCTGACTACTGGCAAGTAATAGAACAGCAGAGCACAAAATTAGAACATTTAGAAGTCTGCCCTGGTGAGGGACATCACTCAAGCACTTAAGCAGGGGGTGAAGTTCCTGCTGGGATAGTGTGATCTCAGAATCTTTGGGGTTACAGAAAAACTGGGGGTACCTGAGTGATGCAGAGGTCCCAGGTGTTGTAGTAGAGAAGCCAGCTGCAAAGAGTGAACCCAGGAGTGGGCTTTCAGATTGGTGTTGCCATAAACTGTAATCCAAGGCACACTCAGGCCACTGCTCTTCAAGCAGGGGCCCAACAAGTGGCAGAACCAGGGAGAACCTCTTTCCTCCCCCAGGAGGAGTGGCCTGGGAGTACATTGTTGGAGTCTGTAGGGTTTGAAGCCTTGAAACAGGTTCGCATGCCTAAGATAGAAACATTCAGTCATAGATCAGGTGAGCATGGAGTGTCGCCAGAGACCAGGGAAACAGGAGTGATTCACTGCTTTTCTCCAAGGGCTCACAGAAGAGTGAGGCCCTGGGCTTTTGGCTCTCGGGCCAGAGACTGAGAGGCTTCCATTTTCATTCTCATCCTCTAAAGCTGTGCAGAAAGCATTGAGGGAACAAAGATTGTTTAGCCCGGAACAAGGCAAGGGCAGAGCAATTCTGCCTGGGGTAAAGACATTTGAGAAGCAATACAACAGGCCCCACCCCCAGAAGATGTGTGAGTTTGTGGAGTTTGGTATGTGCAGAGGTAGAGACAGATTAACCTGGAGGATTCGTTGACAGGTGTGGATTGCAACATTGTGACTCTGGGCCAGAGATTCCCACATGGCCATATTTGCTTGGACCCTCTAAAGAGAAGCAGAAAGATGCCAGGGAACAAAAGCCACACAGCCACGCAGCTCACATTAAGCCCATCCCCCTGACAAGGGGTGGAGCAACTCCACTGAGGCAAAGATAGCTCAAAAGCCCAGCAGCAGACCCCTCCCCCAGAAGACAGACTGTAAGTACAAGTAAATGATAAGCTTATTTTCCACAAACTGTAGAACTCCAGAGCCAGGGGAAAATAATATAGGGAGTTCCAAGTGTTCCCTCATAACTGGCTTATACTTCAGGTTAAAATTTTACATTTCTTTTTTAGTTTCTGTTCAAATTATTTTTTTTAACCCTGCTCCCATTTCAAATAGATTCTTATTTCCCAAACTGTTTTTAAGTTTCTTCTTAACTTCTATTTTATTCACATATATGTTTTGTACATTTATCCCCATACCAGCCTGTTTTTCACTCTATTCAATGTTATCTATTCAATTTTCACTCCATATCAATTCTATCAATTTCACTCTGTATCAGTTTTATCAATAGTTCTAATTTCTTTGCAATTTTGGGATATAGTGTCTTCTAAAACACAGACCAAAAATCAAGCAGGAACAGGGAGCTCACCCAGCTGTGTCCACTCTGAGAGACTATAATCTCTCCCCCTCTCTTTTTTTTCCCACTTCTTATCTTTTTTCTATCTCATATTGTTTTGGATCATCTTGGCTTTGGTAGTGTATCTGTGGTAGCATTCAACCACATCAGATTTTTTCAGGAAATTTTGCATATTGTAGACTCTTTCCATTCCCTCAATCATTCCTCAACAGAATGACTAGGAAGAGGAACTTCCAACAAAAAAAAAAGAACAAGAGACAATATCCTCTGCCACAGATCTAATGGATATGGATATAAGCAAGATGTCAGTGATAGACTTCAGGGTAGCAATCATGAAGTCAATAGCTAGGCTAAAAAGAAGCATTAGTGCCAATATAGACTCTCTAAGGGCAGAAATGAGATTTAATCAGGCCAAACTTTAAAAATGCTGTGAATGAAATGCAGTATAAAAAAGATACTCTAATAGCCAGGATAAATGAAGCAGAAGAATGCATTAGTGATCTAGAAGATAAGCTAACAGAAAGGAAGGAAGGTGAGGAAAATAAGGATAGCCAGCTAGAAGCCCATGAGAATAAACTTAGAGAGATCAATGATACCAACCACCATTCCAATGTCAGAATTATTGGGATCCCCAAAGGGGAGAAAGAGAGGACTAGAAGATATATTTAAGCAAATCATAGCAGATAAATTCCCTAATCTGAGGAAGGAAACAAGCATTGTGTCCAAGAGGCAGATGGCGCATCCCCAAATCAATAAAAACAGATCAACATCCCGACACATAATAGTTAAGCTTGCAAATCTTAGAGCCAAGGAAGCTATCCTGAGAGTGGCTAGGTGGAAGAGATTTCCATGGAGGGAGAAACATCAGGATAACATCAGACCTATCTACAGGTCTGGAAAGCCAGATAGGGATAACAAGACATATTCAGAGTACTAAATGAGAAGAAAATGGATCCAAGAATACTTTATCCAGCAAGGCTGTCATTCAGAATGAACAGAAAGATAAAGAACTTCCACACTAGCAGAAACTGAAAGAATATATGATCACTAAGCCAGAACTGCAAGAAATATTAAGGGGGATTTCATAAAAGAAGAAATACCTCCCAATTAGTATAGACCAGAAATTATCAAAGACAATCTATAGAAACAGGGACTTTACGGGCAATATGATGGCATTAAATTCATATCTTTCAATAGTTACTTTTAACGTGAACAGGCTGAATGTTTCCATCAAAAGACACAGGGTTTCATATTGGATAAAAAAGCAGGACATCCACATGCTGTCTACAACAGACTCATTCTGAATCTAAAGACACCTCCAGATTGAAAGTGTGGGGATGGAGGACCATTTACCATGCCAACAGACCTAAAAAGAAAGCTGAGGTAGCAATTTTCATATCAGACAAATTGGATTTTAAACCAAAAGCGTCTATCCAACAAGAAAATCTAACAACTGTAAATGTCTATGCCCCCAACATGGGGACAGACAACTACATAAACCAACCATTTACCAAAAGAAAGAGTCACAGCAATAATAAAACATTAATACTAGGAGACTTCAATGCTCCCCTACAGCAATAGACAGATAATCTAAATGGAAGATCAATAGAGAACAAGAGCTTTGAAGGACACATTGGACCAGATGGATTTCCTAGATATATACAGAACATTCCATCCTAAAACAACAGGCTACTCATTCTTCTCGAGTGCACATGGAACTTTCTCCAGAATAGATCACATACTAGGTCACAGATCAGGTCTCAACTGATAATGAAAGACAGATTATTTCTTGCATATTTTCGGACCACAATGCTTTGAAATTGGAACTCAACCACAAGGAAAAACTTGGAAGGAAAGCAAAAACTTGGAGGTTAAAATGCATCCTGCTAAAGAATAAATGAGTCAACCCTGGAATTAAAGAATAACTTAACCAATTCGTGCAAGCCAATGAAAATGATAACACATCATTTCAGAGCCTATGGGATACTACAAAGGTTGTCCTTAGAGAGAAGTACATAGCCATCCAAACCTCTCTAAAAAAATTAGAACAATCCCAAGTATACACACTAACCTTACACCTAAAGGATCTAGAGAAAGAGCAATAAATAAAGCCTAAACCAAGCAGAAGAAGAGAAATCATAAAGATTAGAGCAGAAATCAATGAAATAGAAACTAGAAGAACAGTAGAACAGATCAACAAAACTAGAAGCTGGTTGAAAGAATTAATAAAATTGATAAACCTCTGGCCAAACATATTAAGAAAAAAAAGAGCAAGGACTCAAGTTAATAAAATCATGAATTAAAGGGGAGAAATCACGACCAATACCAAGGAAATAGAGACAATTATTAGAACCTATTAGCAGCAGCTATGTGCAAACAAACTAGGCAATCTGGAAGAAATGGATGCATTCCTGGACACTTATACACTACCAGGACTGAAACAGGAAGAAATAGACACTCTGAACAGATCATAGTCAGCAAGAAAATTGAGACAGTAATCAAAAACCTGAAAAAAAAAACACAAAAAACAAAAAACAAAACCAAACAACAACAATAACAACAACAACAAAAAACAAGAATCCGGGGCCAGATGACTTTCCAGGGGAATTCTACCAACATTTAAAGAGGAAATTTGTAACTATTCTACTGAAGCTGTTCAAAAAAAAAAAAAAAAAAAAAAAAAAACTAAGGAAAACTTTCAAACTCATTCTGTGAAGCCACCATTACCTTGATCCCAAAACCAAACCCAAAATCCTCACCAAGATACTAGCCAATAGGATTCAACAGTACATTAAAAGGATTATTCACCATGACCAAATGGGGTTTATTCCTGGGATGCAAGGGTGGTTCCACATTTGCAAATCAATCAACGTGATACATCACATTAACAATAGAAGAGACAAGAACCATATAATCCTCTCAATTAATGCCAAAAAATCATTTGACAAAATACAAAATGATACTTTATATTGAAAAGCCCTAAAACAGCACCCCCAAATTACTAGAGCTCATACAAGAATTCAACAATGTGACAGGATACAAAATAAATGCACAGAAATCAGTTGCAGTTCTATACACTAACAGTATGACTGAAGAAAGAGAAATTAAGGAATTAATTGCATTTACAATGGCACCGAAAACCATAAGAAACCAAGGACTAAACCTAAGCAAAAAGGTTAAAGATGTATACCATAAAAACTGCAGAAGACTTTTGAAAGAATTTGAGGAAGACACCAAGAGATGGAAAAACATTCCATGCTCATGAATTGGAAGAATAAACATTGTAAAAATATCTATGCTACCCAGAGCAATTTGCACTTTCAATGTAATCCTTATCAAAATACCATTGACATTTTTCACAGAACCAGAACAAACAATCCTAAAATTTGTATAGAACCAGAAAAGATTCTCAATCACCAGAGGACTGTTGAAAAAGAAAACTAAAATGGGAAGCATCACAATCCCAGACTTCAGGCTGTATTCCAAAGCTGTGATCACCAAGACAGCATGGTATTGGCACAAAAATAGACACATAGATCAATGGAATGGAATAGAGAAACCAGAAATGGACCTTTAACTCTATGGTCAACTAATCTTTGACAAGGCAGGAAAGAATATCCAATGGAAAAAAGATAATCTGTTCAACAAATGGTCTTGGGAAAATCGGACAGTCACATGAAGAAGAATGGACTATTTCCTTAATACATACACAAAAATAGACTCAAAATGTATGAAAGACCTAAATGTGAAATAAGAATCCATCAAAATCCTAGAGGGGCACCCAGGCAGCAACCTCTTTGACCTTGGCCTCAGCAACTTCTTGCTAGACATGTCTCCAAAGGCAAGGGAAACAAAGGCAAAAATGAACTATTGGGACTTCATCAAGATAAAAACATTTGCAAGGTGAAGGAAACAGTGGAACAAAACCAAAAGACAACAAGCAGAATGAGAGAAGATATTTGCAAATGTCTTATCAGATAAAATGTTAGTATCTAAAATCTATTAAAAAATTATCAAACAACACCCAAAGAAGAAAAAAATCCAATCAAGAAATGAACAGAAGTCATGAACAGACATTTCTCCAAATTGACAGACAAATGACCAACAGACACATGAAAAAATGTTAATATAAACTTGGCATCAAGGAAATTTAAATCAAAACCACAATGAGATACCACCTCACATAGTCAGAATACCTAAAATTAACAAGACAGCAAACAAGTGTAATAATAAAAAGTTATAATATGAAACTGATCATCAAGACAGTATGGTACTGGAAAAGAAACAGACACATAGATCAATGGAACAGAATAGAGAACCCAAAAATGGACCTTTAACTCTATGGTCAACTAATCTTTGACAAAGCAGGGAAGAATATCCGATTGAAAAGAGTCTCTTCAAGAAATGGTGTTGGAGAAATTGGACAGCCTCATGTAGAAGAATGAAGCTGGATCATTCTCTTATACTATACACAAGGATAAACTCAAAATTGTTGAAAGACATCAATGTGAGACAAGAATCCATTAAAATCCTAGAGGATAACATAGGCAGTCCTCTTTGACATTGGCTACAGCAAATTCTTTCAAGACATGTCTCTAAAGGCAAGGGAAACAATAGCAAAAATGAACTTTTGTGACTTCATCAAGATAAAAAGCTTCTACACCGCAAGGGAAACAGCCTATAAAACTAAAAGGATACCCACGGAAAGGGAGAAGATATTTGCAAATGTATTACAAATAAAGGTCTGGTATCTAAGATCTATAAAGAACTTCTCAAACTCAACACCCAAAAAACAAATGATCCTGTGAAGAAATGGGCAGAAGATCAGGGCGCCTGGGTTTCTCGGTAGGTTAAGCCTCTGACTTTGGCTAAGGTCATGATCTTGGGGTCCTGGGAGCTCACATTGGGCTCTCTGCTCATTGGGGAGCCTGCTTCCCTCTCTCTCTGCCTGCCTTTCTGCTTACTTGTTATCTATGTCAAATAAATACATAAAATCTTAAAAACAAAAAGAAAGAAATGGGCAGAAGACACGAGCAGACACTTCTCCAAAGAAGACATACAAATAGCTAACAGACACATGAAAAAATGTTCAACATCATTAGCCATCAGGAAAATTCAAATCAAAATCACATTGTAATACCACCTCACACCAGTTAGAATGAGAAAAATTAACAAGGCAGAAAACAACAAATGTTGGAGTGGATGTGGAGAAAGGGGAACCCTCTTATACTTTTGATGAGAATGAAAGCTGTACCAACTTTCATTCTTTGGAAAACAGTATGGAGGTTCCTCAAATAGTTGGAAATAGAGCTACCTTATGACTCAAGAATTATACTACTGGGTATTTGTCCCAAAGATACAGATGTAGTGAAAAGAAGGGGCACATGCACTGCAATGTTCATAGCAATAATGTACACAATAGCCAAACTGAAAATATCCGAGATGCCCTTCAACAGATGAATGGATAAAGAAGATGTGGTTCATATATACAATGGAATATTACTTACTCAGCCATCAGAAAGTATGCATACCCATGATTTGCATCGACATGGATGGAACTGGAGGGGACAATGCTAAGTGAAATAAATCAAGCAGAGAAAAGCAATCACCATATGGTTTTACTCATATGTGGAACATAAGGAATAGTACAGAGGACCACAGGGGAAGGGAGAAAAAAACTGAATGGGAAGAAATCAGAGAGGGAGACAAAGAATGATAGACCCTGGACTCTGGGAACCAAACTGAGGGTTGCAGAGTGGATGGGCTTGGGGAGGAATGGAGTGGCTGGGTGATGGGTATTAAGGAGGGCACGTGTGGTGATGAGCACTAGGTGTTATACACAATTGATGAATGATTGAACATTATATAAAAGACTAATGATATACTATACGTTGGCTAATTGAACATAATAAAAAAGAAGCCTTGCTGAGAAGGAGGTGTTCTGTCACTCTATCTTAATCATCATTTTCAGCCAATTTTGGCTAAACAAGGACAGGGTTGTTCAATAATAGCCAGTATTAGGACGTATCAGTTTGACCTGAGACTTAGGAAAAGGTTAAACAAAATAAAGGCAAAGTGTTATTTAAAATAGCAATAAATTGTGGTGGCAAGGAAAACAATTTGTTATGCACTAAAATAAACATAAAGCATATTTTTCTCGCAGAATTTGTAAGGTAAGTAACAATTTATAATGTTTACTTGTCATCAGAGTAGTGCTTAATAAATCTAAGAAATTAGGTTATATTTGAATTCAGGTGAGCAAGACTTCTTTTAAAAACTGACCTTCTTTTGAATGAATGCAGTACATTTGTATTGAAAGGCAATTATTGGAATTTAATTTTTTCAGCAAAGATGATTAATTACCCATTGAAATGATAATATTGAGTAATAAAGTTGCTAAGAAAAATATTTCTTTTATGAAGTGGACTTTCTGATTTTGTTATGATTTTTGTCAAGAGCCATTATTCTAACTTTGCCAGAGATATTAATCATTTTTCATAATGTTAGTGTTGTCATTATTATTTATTTATTGACTATTGAGAGGATACCTAGTTCTACATACCTTGTAGTTCAAACTCATACAGGGGTTATTTACCATTTTATGCCACATAATCCAACTACAGTGAATAATGTAAAATAAAATGAAGTTAAATTTTTCTTTAATTACATTTAGAATGCATCATTCATAGTCAAAAATAGATTTACTGCTGAAAATGCATTTTTTTCATTACTAGGGGTTAATCCAACCTTCTGTGCTTCTATTTGTACCTAATTAAAACATGAAAGAAACATTTACCTTGAGTACCTATAGGGGATGTGAAAATGAAACTATAAAGGAATATTCAAAGGTCATAACATTTTATTTTTGATTATGTCTACTTTAAAAAAACATTTAATAACTGGATTGATAAATAAAAGTACAATTTTATTTTTTGAATCTAGCTTTTGTTGATAAGTGAAAAATAGGTGCCACAAAGAGTCACATTGTAATACTGCCATATAAAAGAAAGTCTTTGTAGAAGTCTATTTTTATTCAGTTCATGTATACTTCACACCTTTTAGATGATGATTATTTCTTTGTATTTTGGTAATGTTCTTTGAAATTATCTTGATAGCTTATATAAAGAAGATGAAACTGCTTTTCTAGAAAAGAATTTGTTAAATTTAAGAGAAAGACAGCTCTATCTGATTCCTATCATGTCAGGTTGATATACAAAATTAATAATAAATCTGCATAAGACTTAGTATTCCTTTGGCAACAAAAACACCATTTTTAGTAGTAATTACATTTTAGGGTATTTATGAATATTATCAGATTTATAAAAGCTACAAATTTCTGAGTATTAAAATAAAAATTCAGACCTCTTTATGGACTTTAAACTGCTTGACACATTTGTTTGAAATGTAAATGTTTGTGGTATATCATAGAAATGAAGGCACTCAAATGATTCTTAATAGACATAAGAAAAGACCCTCAGTATTATCATTTAGCTCTGAAGGAGTGAAAATTTTATCAAAAATGCATAGTCTGAATGCCAAAAGAATTTTACAGTTTATCTGCTTGCAAACAAATTTATCTTCTTTCTGGTGAAAGGAGATAAAAATTAAAGACTTTGTCACAAACTGGAGCAAAAATTTTAAAAGGTGAAGCAATCATTGTTTAAATCTGAGAAGCATCCTATTGTTGGATGTTCATTCTCATGCATGAATTCTCATTCTACATACATGTAGCAATCTCAGATACAGTTTCTGCCTTCCTGCCTTTCAGAGAGGACTTTGATGAGGGATGTATTGAAATGGCTTTTGAAGAATGAGTCAGAATATCTTAGACAATAGGAGAAGGACATTCTATGAATAAATAGCAAAGTATACAAAGACTTAGATATGAGAAAAATGAGCATATGGCATTCATTCATACCTTACATAGTTACTTTGTCTGCATTTATGGCAAGAACACTTAATATTCACCCTCTTAGGAAATTTCAAGTATATAATACAGTAGTGTTAACCATAGTCAAATTGCTGTACATTAGATCTCTGGAAATTATTCATCTTGTATAACTAAAATTATAATTCTTACAGGATTTAAGTCTAGAGTGCTGTCAGTCTACTTCTAATATTCTGTATTATTGTGCATTTTCATGTCCTCCTTTAAAGTCAGTCCCCAATTAATAACCCACATACTGAAACAATGCCATACATTACAGGATTTAGAAAAACAGACTTACTCGAAAGCTATTGTTTTCATCCATGATGGAAATGAAGGGTGATTTGTGGTGGTGAAGTTCTGGGCCTACCCTACTTGCAAGTCAGTAATTTAAGAAGCAGAATACAGTCATTTTTTCCAAATAAATGCTCATCAGCAGAAATTTATTAGCTACCTAATATGTTCAGCTCTATATACGTAGCTCAGTGAAAAGCTCAAATCAAAGAAAAAACACAGAATGTACTTTCATAAACTGGAGCTTATACACTAGCTGAGAGGACAATATGTTCATTCATGAAAACACTCAACAACAACACATGTATGTGAGGTAAATAGTACAGAGAACCTATGGAAATTTATATAGCTTAATTATTTTGACTATGAACTGTCCCTTTACTTCCATTGTTCATATTTTCATGGAGATAGTGAGAATAACCCTATTACCTTCCTTAGGGGGACATTGTAAAGATAAATGAACTAATCTTTGTATAGGGGTTTGAACTCAGAAAGAAGGATGTATTAGAAAAGTACAATAAGAAGGAACTTATCATAGATCAGGGCTTGTTTGGTTATAATTGAAAGGCTAATAAATCATTCCTTTGTTTACTTTCATCTTCTTCCATTTAACAATTAAGCTTTTAAAGATGCCTAGTGGTTAAGCTGACAAAAATAACAGTAAATTGCCCTGAAACATCCAAATGCACAAGCTTTTTAACAAACACAGTGCCTAGTTTTAGCCATGTCTTTATTTTAAAAAGATCCTTAAAAATACAGCATTATCACTGGTCTATAATAATAGAGAAAAGCACAGAATGTATCTGATAGTAATTGCAAGGCGTAATTTGGTGAGGATAGGAGAAGAAAATGAATTTTTTAAAGATTTTAATGCCAGTTAGTTAACATGAAGTGCTATATTTGTTTCTTGTGTACAATATAGTGATTCAACAATTCCATACTCACCCAGTGCTCATCACAAGTGCCCTCCTTAATCCCCATCACCTAGTTCATCCACCCAACCAGACCCCCTCAAAAATGGATTGATTTTAATTTTTTTTGAAATTTCTAAAAATAACTTTTCTTTTTTTTTTAAGATTGCATTTATTTATGAGAGAAAGATAGATAGATGATAGATAGAGAGAGAGATAGCAAGCAGGAGGGGGGAGGCAGAGAGAGAGGGAGAAGCAGACTCCCCACTGAGTAGGGAGCCTAATGTGGGGCTCCCAATGTAGGCCTCCAGGACCCAGAGATCATGACCTGAGCTGAAGACAGATGATTAACCATCTGAGCCACCCAGGCACCCCTAAATGTAACTTTTCTATCAGGGTGCAATATAAGAATATTTATCTCTACCTCTTTGAAATTAATTATATGCTGATTTTTTTTTCTTTTTGTCCCCAGAGTAATAGTCAAGGACTTAAGCCTAAACTCTCTAACAGATCTTTTGATTGCTGAGGAAGAAAGATTCATTTGAACAGGTATGGAGTTCTGAATTTGATTTTTTTTTAAGCAACATATGTTGTGTGTTCTGCAGACATGCCAACTTAAAGACTCTAAATGATACATTTGAGTTGTATATTTTAAATCCATTTATGTATGCTGGGACTGAAAATTCAGCTTGCCTGCCTGCCTTCCTTCCTTCCTTCCTTCCTTTTTCTTTTGCAACTCAAGTGAAGGGTGTTGATGTAATCATATTCCTTAGTGCGGAACACATTATTAATAGCAAACCTGAATAAAGTTCTTCTTCTGCCTGTTCATTCATTCATTCATTCACTTACTCATTAATTCATTTTTATATTAATTTTTCTTTTCTTAGTCTTCCTTATTTATAGTTAACTATTATAATATGTTTTTTTATCATTTTTTTTAATTTATATTCAGCATAACAGTATTCATTATTCTTATACCACACCCAGTGCTCCATGCAATCTGTGCCCTCTCTAATACCCACCACCTGGTTCCCCCAACCTCCCACCCCCCCCACCTCTCCAAACCCTTCAGATTGTTTTTCAGAGTCCATAGTCTCTCATTGTTCACCTCCCCTTCCAATTTCCCCCAACTCCCTTCTCCTAACTCCCCATGTCCTCCATGCTATTTGTTATGCTCCACAAATAAGTGAAACCATATGATAAGTGGCTCTCTCTGCTTGACTTATTTCACTCAGCATAATCTCTTCCAGTCCCGTCCATGTTGCTACAAAAGTTGGGTATTCATCCTTTCTGATGGAGGCATAATACTCCATAGTGTATATAGACCACATCTTCCTTATCCATTCGTCCGTTGAAGGGCATCTTGGTTCTTTCCACAGTTTGGCAACCATGGCCATTGCTGCTATAAACATTGGGGTACAGATGGCCCTTCTTTTCACTCCATCTGTATCTTTGGGGTAAATACCCAGTAGTGCAATTGCAGGGTCATAGGGAAGTTCTATTTTTAATTTCTTGAGGAATCTCCACACTGTTCTCCAAAGAGGCTACACCAACTTGCATTCCCACCAACAGTGTAAGAGGGTTCCCCTTTCTCCACATCCCCTCCCACACATGTTGTTTCCTGTCTTGCTAATTTTGGCCATTCTAACTGGTGTAAGGTGGTATCTCAATGTGGTTTTAATTTGAATCTGCCTGATGGCTAGTGATGATAAACATTTTTTCACGTGTCTGATAGCCATTTGTATGTCTTCATTGGAGAAGTGTCTGTTCATATCTTCTGCCCATTTTTTATATGATTGTTTGTTTTTTGTGTGTTGAGTTTATATGTATTTTTTGTTTGAAGGTATGTTTTGTATTATTATTTTATATGCATGTGTTTTTAATTTATACAAATGACACTAATTTTAAATAACTGTAATCAGCAATGACATAATAATTTCCATGTGCCAGACATTGACTGGTCAAGGGAACTAGACATGTACTAACTCATTTAATTATCATAACATTATAACATAGGTATTATTATTATCCCCGTGAACAGAGGAGGAAACTAAGGTGTAAAGAGTTTAAGTAATTTGGCCAAGGTTATACACACAGCTAAAAAGTGAAGAGCTGATATAAGAAAACATACATGAGGCTTTCAAATCTATACTCCTAACAATTGTGTCAAACCACCTCTTATTATGAAATATTATTTTATTTCTTATTTATTTTACTAAACACTGTTTTTAGAATTCATGTATGTTGCTATGTAAACATCTAAGACATTGTGTCTAACTGCCAGGAGATCAGTTTCATGAATTTAGGCAAATTTTTGTGTTAACTTTCATCAGTGGGTCCAAGGTAATTTTAAATACACTGGTGTGTATGGGCCAGGAAAGAGATGAAGGTTAAGATGGCTATAGCAAAAGGAGTCCTGGGAAATAGTCTGTAGGAATGCATGAGTGATATTTCTTAATTTTATCTAAACATGATTATGCCTAATAACAAAGTCATTTTGAAATAATTTCAAAAAGTAAATTTCTCATAATTTATGCACAACTGAAAAAAAATGTATTAGTTTGTTTTGCTAGCATTGTCATAACAAAGCACCACAGACTAGGTAGTTCAACCAACAATTTATTTTCTCATAACTCAGACTAGGTAGTTTAACCAACAATTTATTTTCTCATAACTCTGGAGGGTAGAACTCCAGATCAAAGTACCAGCAGGTATTGTATCTTCTGAAAGCTTCAAGGGAAGGGTTTATTCCAAGGGAGGGGTTATTATCTTCTCCCTGTGTCTTCCCATTGTCTTCTTTCTGTATATGTCTGTGTCCAAATTTCCTCTTCTTGTAAGGACTCCAGTCATATTGGATTACCCCCAACCTAATGATATCATTTTAACTTAATTACCTCTTTGAATATCTTGTCTTCAAATATTGTCACATTGTTAGGTAATGGGGGTTAGGACTTCAACATATGAAATTTGAAGAGACACAATACATCCCATAACAATATCCAAGGGACATGGACCATGGATTGACTATGTTATTAGGCTAATGTTGTTCTTACAAAAAATTATAAGAGGATTATTTCAACAAAAATATACTGGTCATCTATTATGTGCCAAGAACTAGGGTAAGAAACCATAGACTGAGAATTTGGTGAATAAGTAATTTTCAGATGGTAAGAATAATTTAATAGTGCCATTATTACCTCAGAAGATTTTAGAATCACACTCAAGAGCATTTTCAAAGCATAATGGATTTTCATTTGTCTGGACATGCTTACTGAAGACATCCTAAAGGATGGGTAAGTATTTTTCTCAATGATTCTATATTTCCTTGAAACCCCTTTCTCTCTTTCCTTCTGGATCTTTTTAAACTTAAATTCCTCATACACTCTGTTCACCACAATAATCCTGAGCTCCAGTCAAATGCCACTGCTTTTTAAATTACTTACTCTTGCCCTCTCACCACTTGCCCTGGTGGTGGTTGATTAGTTCCTAAGCACCCAGATTATACTTCAGCTTTGTATCAACAGAAGTACATTGTGTCTAGCCTCTGTAAGGAAAAGATGCAAACATGTACCTTAGATCCAAAAGAACAAAGAGTGAGAGTAAAAGGCTAGAGTTGTTAAATATTGCAAGGCAATGAATTTTCACAGCATTTAAATTCTAATCTGATTCATGATTCAGTATTTCTGAGGTTAACCAGAACCATAATTAAGAAGAGAACATTTGTGTAAATTGGATGATTTAGAAATAATGTGAACAGAGTACCTCATAATTGTATATCCTGTAAAGAACAGCCACTCTGCTATTGACTTAGCTGATCAGCTGAGTGGCATTGTGGTTCTGAAGCTCCAGTAGTAAGTGTCTGGATTTACAAACTCCTCCATTTCCCACAGACTGGAATTTCCGTGTGTTTTCCCTGACACAAATGGAATGATTGTTGAAATGTCTGTGGAGTCAGGATCTTTTTTTTTATTATTTAAAAAAAAATTTAAAGGTTTTATTTATTTATTTGACAGAGAGAGATCACAAGTAGGCAGAGAGACAGGCAGAGAGAGAGGAGGAAGCAGGCTTCTTGCTGAGCAGAAAGCCTGATGCAGAGCTTGATCCCAGGACTATGAGATCCTGCCCTAAGCCAAAGGCAGAGGCTTAACCCACTGAGCCACACCGAGGAGCACCTGGACTCAGGATCTTAACTGAAAAAGAAAAAGAAAAAATATATATGTAAGAGTACCAATGCCAAGTTAAATTTTTGAAATTAAACCTATAAAATAGCTTATTTTCCTCAGAGTAGTGTATTAATTGTTGGTTTTGTTTTGATATTTCCCAACAATTTATAAAGAATCCATTATGAAAAACTAATCCATTGTGAACGTCCTGCTTCTAATTTCTCTCAGAGAAATTAGTGTAACTATATTCCATTTAAAGAAAGGGTAAGAGGGGGGAGGAGTCAAGATGGCAGAGAAGTAGCAGCTGAGACTACTTCAGGTTGCGGGAGATCAGCTAGATAGCTTATCTAAAGATTGCAAACACCTACAAATCCAACGGGAGATCGAAGAGAAGAAGAACAGCAATTCTAGAAACAGAAAATCAACCACTTGCTGAAAGGTAGGACAGGCGGAGAAGTGAATCCAAAGGGACGGGAAGACAGACCCCGGGGGGAGGGGCCGGCTCCCGGCAAGCGGCGGAGCAACGGAGCACAAAATCGGGACTTTTAAAAGTCTGCTCCGCTGAGGGACATCGCTCCAGAGGCTTAACTGGGGTGAAGCCCACGCGGGGCCAGTGTGGCCTCAGGTCCCGCAGGGTCACAGAAGGATCGGGGTGTCTGAGTGTCGCAGAGCTCGCAGGTATTAGAACAGGGAAGCCGACTACAGAGACGGAGCCGAGGAGTGAGCTCACAGCTCGGGCTTACCTTGAACCGGTCGCAGGCTCGGTGAGCTCGGAGCGCAGCCGGAGGCCAGGCAGACGGGAGTAATTGGACGCTGTTCCCTGAGGCCGCACTGAGGAGTGGGACCCCTAGCTCTCGGATCCTCTGGGCCGGAGACTGGGAGGCCGCCATCTTCCTTCCCGTCCTCCGGACTCTACGGAAAGCGCTCAGGGAACAAAAGCTCCCGAAAGCAAACCCGAGCGGATTACTCAGCCCGGCCCCTGGTAAGGGCGGTGCAACTCCGCCTGGGGCAAAGACACTTGAGAATCACTACAACAGGCCCCTCCCCCAGAAGATCAACAAGAAACCCAGCCAGGACCAAGTTCACTTACGAGGAGTGCGGTTTCAATACCAAGGAGAGCAGTGGAATTCCAGAGGAGGAGAAAGCAAAGCACGGAACTCATGGCTTTCTCCCCATGATTCTTTAGCCTTGCAGTTAATTTAATTTTTTTTTCTTTTTCAATTTTTTTCTCTTCTTCTGCTAAATTTTTTTAAACTTTTACCCTTTTCTTTTTTAACGTTTTTTAACTAGTTTATCCAATTATATATATTTTTTCCTTTTTATATTTTTTTCATTATTGGTTTTCTTTTTTTTATTTGTTTCTTTTTTCTTTTTTATTTTATTTTTTTTTTCTTTCTGAACCTCTTTTTATCCCCTTCCCCCCCCCCTCACGATTTGGGATCTCTTCCGATTTGGCTAAAGCATATTTTCCTGGGGTTGTTGCCACCCTTTTAGTATTTTACTTACTCCTTCATATACTCTTATCTGGACAAAATGACAAGGCGGAAAAATTCACCACAAAAAAAAGAACAAGAGGCAGTACCAAAGGCTAAGGACCTAATCAATACAGACATTGGTAATATGTCAGATCTAGAATTCAGAATGACGATTCTCAAGGTTCTAGCTGGGCTCGAAAAAGGCATGGAAGATATTAGAGAAACCCTCTCGGGAGATATAAAAGCCCTTTCTGGAGAAATAAAAGAACTAAAATCTAATCAAGTTGAAATAAAAAAAGCTATTAATGAGGTGCAATCAAAAATGGAGGCTCTCACTGCTAGGATAAATGAGGCAGAAGAAAGAATTAGCGATATAGAAGACCAAATGACAGAGAATAAGGAAGCTGAACAAAAGAGGGACAAACAACTACTGGACCACGAGGGCAGAATTCGAGAGATAAGTGACACCATAAGACGAAACAACATTAGAATAATTGGGATTCCAGAAGAAGAAGAAAGAGAGAGGGGAGCAGAAGGTATATTGGAGAGAATTATTGGAGAGAATTTCCCCAATATGGCAAAGGGAACAAGCATCAAAATCCAGGAGGTTCAGAGAACCCCACTCAAAATCAATAAGAATAGGTCCACACCCCGTCACCTAATAGTCAAATTTACAAGTCTTAGTGACAAAGAGAAAATCCTGAAAGCAGCCCGGGAGAAGAAGTCTGTAACATACAATGGTAAGAATATTAGATTGGCAGCAGACTTATCCACAGAGACCTGGCAGGCCAGAAAGAGCTGGCATGATATATTCAGAGTACTAAACGAGAAAAACATGCATCCAAGAATACTATATCCAGCTAGGCTATCATTGAAAATAGAAGGAGAGATTAAAAGCTTCCAGGACAAACAAAAACTGAAAGAATTTGCAAACACCAAGCCAGCTCTACAGGAAATATTGAAAGGGGTCCTCTAAGCAAAGAGAGAACCTAAAAGTAGTAGGTCAGAAAGGAACAGAAACAATATACAATAGCAGTCACCTTACAGGCAATACAATGGCACTAAATTCATACCTCTCAATAGTTACCCTGAATGTTAATGGGCTAAATGCCCCAATCAAAAGACACAGGGTATCAGAATGGATAAAAAAACAAAACCCATCTATATGTTGCCTACAAGAAACTCATTTTAAACCCGAAGACACTTTCAGATTTAAAGTGAGGGGGTGGAAAAGAATTTACCATGCTAATGGACATCAGAAGAAAGCAGGAGTGGCAATCCTTATATCAGATCACTTAGATTTTAAACCAAAGACTATAATAAGAGATGAAGATGGACACTATATCATAGTCAAAGGATCTGTCCAACAAGAAGATCTAACAATTGTCAATATCTATGCCCCTAACGTGGGAGCAGCCAACTATATAAACCAATTAATAACAAAATCAAAGAAACACATCGACAATCATACAATAATAGTAGGGGACTTTAACACTCCCCTCACTGAAATGGACAGATCATCCAAGCAAAAGATCAACAAGGAAATAAAGGCCTTAAATGACACACTGGACCAGATGGACATCACAGATATATTCAGAACATTTCATCCCAAAGCAACAGAATACACATTCTTCTCTAGTGCACATGGAACATTCTCCAGAATAGATCACATCCTTGGTTCTAAATCAGGTCTTAACTGTTATCAAAAAATTGGGATCATTCCCTGCATATTTTCAGACCACAATGCTCTGAAGCTAGAACTCAATCGCAAGAGGAAATTTGGAAAGAACCCAAATATATGGCGACTAAACAGCATCCTTCTAAAGAATGAATGGGTCAACCAGGAAATTAAAGAAGAATTGAAAAAATTCATGGAAACCAATGATAATGAAAACACAACAGTTCAAAATCTGTGGGACACAACAAAGGCAGTCCTGAGAGGAAAATATATAGCGGTACAAGCCTTTCTCAAGAAACAAGAAAGGTCTCAGGTACACAACCTAACCCTACACCTAAAGGAGCTGGAGAAAGAACAAGAAAGAAACCCTAAACCCAGCAGGAGAAGAGAAATCATAAAGATCAGAGCAGAAATCAATGAAATAGAAACCAAAAAAACAATAGAACAAATCAACGAAACTAGGAGCTGGTTCTTTGAAAGAATTAATAAGATTGATAAGCCCCTGGCCAGACTTATCAAAAAGAGAAGAGAAAGGACCCAAATTAATAAAATCATGAATGAAAGAGGAGAGATCACAACTAACACCAAAGAAATACAGACAATTATAAGAACATATTATGAGCAACTCTATGCCAACAAATTTGACAATCTGGAAGAAATGGATGCATTCCTAGAGACATATAAACTACCACAACTGAACCTGGAAGAAATAGAAAGCCTGAACAGACCCATAACCAGTAAGGAGATTGAAACAGTCATCAAAAATCTCCAAACAAACAAAAGCCCGGGGCCAGACAGCTTCCCGGGGGAATTCTACCAAACATTTAAAGAAGAACTAATTCCTATTCTCCTGAGACTGTTCCAAAAAATAGAAATGGAAGGAAAACTTCCAAACTCATTTTATGAGGCCAGCCTCACCTTGATCCCCAAACCAGACAAGGATCCCATCAAAAAAGAGAACTACAGACCAATATCCTTGATGAACACAGATGCAAAAATTCTCACCAAAATACTAGCCAATAGGATTCAACAGTACATTAAAAGGATTATTCACCACGACCAAGTGGGATTTATTCCAGGGCTGCAAGGTTGGTTCAACATCCGCAAATCAATCAATGTGATACAACACATTAATAAAAGAAAAAACAGGAACCATATGATACTCTCCATAGATGCTGAAAAAGCATTTGACAAAGTACAGCATCCCTTCCTGATCAAAACTCTTCAAAGTGTAGGGATAGAGGGCACATACCTCAATATTATCAAAGCCATCTATGAAAAACCCATCGCAAATATCATTCTCAATGGAGAAAAACTGAAAGCTTTTCCGCTAAGGTCAGGAACGCGGCAGGGATGTCCGTTATCACCACTGCTATTCAACGTAGTACTAGAAGTCCTAGCCTCAGCAATCAGACAACAAAAAGAAATTAAAGGCATCCAAATCGGCAAAGAAGAAGTCAAACTATCACTCTTCGCAGATGATATGATACTTTATGTGGAAAACCCAAAAGACTCCACTCCAAAACTGCTAGAACTTGTACAGGAATTCAGTAATGTGTCAGGATATAAAATCAATGCACAGAAATCAGTCGCATTTCTCTACACCAACAATAAGACAGAAGAAAGAGAAATTAAGGAGTCCATCCCATTTACAATTGCACCCAAAACTATAAGATACCTAGGAATAAACCTAACCAAAGAGACTAAGAATCTATACACAGAAAACTATAAAGTACTCATGAAAGAAATTGAGGAAGACACAAAGAAATGGAAAAATGTTCCATGCTCCTGGATTGGAAGAATAAACATTGTGAAAATGTCTATGCTACCTAAAGCAATCTACACATTTAATGCAATTCCTATCAAAGTACCATCCATTTTTTTTAAAGAAATGGAACAAATAATCCTAAAATTTATATGGAACCAGAAAAGACCGCGAATAGCCAAAGGAATATTGAAAAAGAAAGCCAGAGTTGGTGGCATCACAATTACTGACTTCAAGCTCTATTACAAAGCTGTCATCATCAAGACAGCATGGTACTGGCACAAAAACAGACACATAGATCAATGGAACAGAATAGAGAGCCCAGAAATAGACCCTCAACTCTATGGTCAACTAATCTTCGACAAAGCAGGAAAGAATGTCCGATGGAAAAAAGACAGCCTCTTCAATAAATGGTGTTGGGAAAATTGGACAGCCACATGCAGAAAAATGAAATTGGATCATTTCCTTACACCACACACGAAAATAGACTCAAAATGGATGAAGGACCTCAATGTGAGAAAGGAATCCATCAACATCCTTGAGGAGAACACAGGCAGCAACCTCTTCGACCTCAGCCGCAGCAACATCTTCCTAGGAACATCGCCAAAGGCAAGGGAAGCAAGGGCAAAAATGAACTATTGGGATTTTATCAAGATCAAAAGTTTTTGCACAGCAAAGGAAACAGTTCACAAAACCAAAAGACAACTGACAGAATGGGAGAAGATATTTGCAAACTACATATCAGATAAAGGGCTAGTGTCTAGAATCTATAAAGAACTTAGCAAACTCAACACCCAAAGAACAAATAATCCCATCAAGAAATGGGCAGAAGACATGAACAGACATTTCTGCAAAGAAGACATCCAGATGGCCAACAGACACATGAAAAAGTGCTCCATATCACTCGGCATCAGGGAAATACAAATCAAAACCACAATGAGATACCACCTCACACCAGTCAGAATGGCTAAAATTAACAAGTCTGGAAATGACAGATGCTGGCGAGGATGCGGAGAGAGGGGAACCCTCCTACACTGTTGGTGGGAATGCAAGCTGGTGCAACCACTCTGGAAAACAGCATGGAGGTTCCTCAAAATGTTGAAAATAGAACTACCCTATGACCCAGCAATTGCACTGCTGGGTATTTACCCTAAAGATACAAACGTAGTGATCCGAAGGGGCACGTGCACCCGAATGTTTATAGCAGCAATGTCTACAATAGCCAAACTATGGAAAGAACCTAGATGTCCATCAACAGACGAATGGATAAAGAAGATGTGGTATATATATACAATGGAATACTATGCAGCCATCAAAAGAAATGAAATCTTGCCATTTGCGACAACATGGATGGAACTAGAGGGTATCATGCTTAGCGAAATAAGTCAATCGGAGAAAGCCAACTATCATATGATCTCCCTGATATGAGGGAGAGGAGATGCAACATGGGGGGTTAATGTGGTAGGAGAAGAGTAAATGAAACAAGTTGGGATTGGGAGGGAGACAAACCATAAGTGACTCTTAATCTCACAAAACAAACTGAGGGTTGCTGGGCAGAGGGGGGTTGGGGGGGGGTTAAGGACATTGGGTAGGGTATGTGCTATGGTGAGTGCTGTGAAGTTTGTAAACGTGGAGATTCACAGACCTGTACCCCTGGGGGAAAAAAAAAATATATATATATATGTTTATAAAAAATAAAATTATAAAAAAAAAAAAAAAGAAACAGGGCAAGGGAAAAAAAAAAAAAAAAAAAAAAAGAAAGGGTAAGAGAACAAAAGTTTTCCTGATAAGCAATATTTATAATATGACACGAGTTCAATATAAGCAATACATTATCTGTTTTTTTATTTTTATTTTTTTAATGTTTTATTTTTTTATTATTCTTATTTTTTTTATTTTCAGCATAACAGTATTCCTTGTTTTTGCACCACACCCAGTGCTCCACGCAATCCATGCCCTCTCTAATACCCAGAGAGAGTCAATTATCATATGGTTTCACTTATTTGTGGAGCATAACAAATAGCATGGGGGACAAGGGGAGTTAGAGAGGAGAAGGGAGTTGGGGGAAATTGGAAGGGGAGGTGAACCATAAGAGACTATGGACTCTGAAAAACAATCTGAGGGGTTTGAAGTGGCAAGGGTTGGGAGGTTGGGGGAACCAGGTGGTGGGTATTAGGGCACGGATTGCATTATCTGTTTTTTAAATTTATTTCATTTATTTATGTATTCATTTATTTTACTGCGTTATGTTAGTCACCATACATCATTAGTTTTTTTTAATTCATTTTATTTTATTTTATTTTCAGTGTTCCAAAATTTGTTTATGCACCACACCCAAGACTCCATGCACCACATCCAGGGTTTCATGCAATGCATTCCCTCCATAATACCCACCACCAGGTTCACCCAATCCCCTACCCACCTCCCCTCCAAAACCCTCATTTGTTTCTCAGAGTCCAGTCTCTCACGGTTTTGATATATTATTCCAAGATTCCTTGTTTAAGTATAACACCCAGTGTGCCATGCAATACGTGCTCTCCTTAATACCCACCACCAGGCTCACCTATCCCCTCTCCCCTCTAAAACCCTCAGTTTGTTTCTTGGAGTCCACAATCTCTCATGGTTCATCTCCCACTCCAATTTTCCCCCTTCACATTATCTGTTTTTTAATAAATACTCCTAAAATGAAACTATTAAAATGTTGTACATCTTAGAACTGGCCTGTTTTTAAATCCAACCATTTGTATATAGCCTATTGCTGATTCCTGTAATAGATGTTCTTTTTTATGTATCCTCTGATTTCAAGGAACTGCACACATTTTTACAAATTGAGTTATATGGAAAGTGTTTCAAAATCTAATAAAAATTATATTGGACCAGAGCAGTGGGATATTGGAACTAAGGAAGCATTTGAATTAAAATTAATTTCCTAGTCAGACATGTAATATTTTTTATTGTGGTCCTTATTAGTGATACCTTATGGATATGAGATAAGATAACAAGGATTTGCATGAGGCATATTAAACACATTATCAAAAATTATTTTAAATATCTGCATTTGGTAAAAAATACATTAAGCTACATGAAAAATATACATGCAAAGAAGTTTGCAAATATTCTTTTTCTAGCCTTTAATAGTTATTTTAATATCTAGCATATACACTCTGAAGCTGGCAATGTCTGCTGGAATGGATTAACTGTTATGATTGTTTAAATTGATTTTGCTGTTTATCAGCTCTTATTCAGCAAATGGCAAGTTTGCTGACACAGCAGGGTACCATAGATTCATCCTCACAGATTCTATTGGTCCTTTAATTCAGTGCAGGTCTATCACTGGTGTTTCAATATGAAGGCCTTAATGCAGCACTATAAAACTTATAGAAACTACATTAGGAACTTTCTGTTGTATTGGGGCTTTGAAGGAAATAATCAGATAAGAATAAAATACAAATTGTCTCAGTCTTTAAAGACATTTTTACATGAATTTTAAATGTGTGTGCAATGTATTAGAAGTTGGAATGCTAAGCACACATTTAACTTTATTACTTCTGAAAGGATTTTATTTTACAAAGGCTGACTTCTGTGTAGTTTGTTTGTTATTATGTTTCGTAATTCAAAGCAATCATTCCTTGTTATCACTTTTAAAAGTCTGCTCTCATGTATAAATGTTACCCTTTCTTTCTACTCTATATATTTTCACCACTATTTCATCATAACCATCTTCTGAACCTTACAGTTTGATCATATGGAACACAGATCTTTTTGCCTGTATTAGAATTTGGATTCCTCCTACTTTGTATAAAAAGTGATTGTTATATAACAATCTGTAAAACAGATGATTGAAAATTGATAGTAATAACATGATAGAGTGGGCTAAATGTTACAAAACCTTTTTTTTTTAATTTACTCTATTTTTTTTTCTCTTTAAACACTTTTTATTTAAGTTCAATTAAGTAACATATAATGTATTGTTGGTTTCATGGGTACAGGTCTGTGATTCATCAGTCTTATATAATACCCAACACTCATTACATCACATACCCTCCCCTCCAGCAACCCTCAGTTTGTTTCCTATGATTAAGAGTCTTTTATGATATGTCTCCCTCTCTGGTTTCATCATGTTTCATTTTTCCTCCTTTCCCCTATGGACCTCTGCCTTGTTTCCTAAATTCCACATATCAGTGAGATCACATGATAATTGACTTTCTCTGACTGACTTATTTCATTTAGTATAATACCCTCTAGTTCCATCCACGTCATTGCAAATGGTAAGATTTCAATTTTTGATGGCTGCATAATATTCCATTGTGTGTGCATATATATGCATATGTATATATGTGCACACATATATATACATACACAAGTACATATAGATACATATATATCACATCTGAGTACAGATATCTATCATCTATCTATTATCTATCCATATATCACATCTTTATTCATCTGTTGATGGGCATCTGGCTATTGCGATATTGCTGCTATAAACATTGAGGTGCAGGTGCCCCTTTGGCTCACCACATTTGTATCTTTGGGGTAAATACTCAGTAGCTCAATTGCTGGGTAATAAGGTAGTTCTATTTTCAACTTTTTGAGGAACCTCCATGCTGTTTTCCAGAGTGGTTGCACCAACTTGCATTCCCACTAAGACTGTAGGAGGGTTCCCCTTTCTCTCACTCCTCTCCAACATCCGTCATTTCCTGACTTGTTAATTTTAGCTATTCTGATGTGAGGTGGTATCTCATTGTGGTTTTGATTTAAATTTCCTTGATGCCAAGTTTATATTGAACATTTTTTCATGTGTCTGTTGGTCATTTGTCTGTCAATTTGGAGAAATGTCTGTTCATGACTTCTGTTCATTTCTTGATTGGATTTTTTTCTTCTTTGGGTGTTGTTTGATAATTTTTTAATAGATTTTAGATACTAACATTTTATCTGATAAGACATTTGCAAATATCTTCTCTCATTCTGCTTGTTGTCTTTTGGTTTTGTTCCACTATTTCCTTCACCTTGAAAATGTTTTTATCTTGATGAAGTCCCAATAGTTCATTTTTGCCTTTGTTTCCCTTGTCTTTGGAGACATATCTAGCAAGAAGTTGCTGAAGCTGAGGTCAAAGAGGTTGCTGCCTGGGTTCCCCTCTAGAATTTTGATGGATTACTGTTTCACATTTAGGTCTTTCATAAATTTTGAGTCTATTTTTGTGTATGTATTAAGGAAATAGTCCATTCTTCTTCATGTGACTGTGCAATTTTCCCAACACCATTTGTTGAACAGATTATCTTTTTTTTTTTCCCATTGGATATTCTTTCCTGCCTTGTCAAAGATTAGTTGATCATAGAGTTGAGGGTCCATTTCTGGGTTCCATATTCTGTTCTCTTGATCTGTGTGTCTTTTTTTGTTCTAGTACCATACCGTCTTGATGATTACAGCTTTGTAATAGAGCTTGAAGTCCAGAATTGTGATGCCACTAGTTTTGGTTTCCTTTTTCAACATTCCTTTGGCTATTTGGGGTCTTTCCTGGTTCCATAAAAATTTTAGGATTGTTTGTTTTAGTTCTGTGAAAAAAGTTGATGGTATTTTTATAGGGATTGCATTGACTATGTAGATTGCTCTAGGCAGCATAAACATTTTAACAATATTTGTTCTTCTAATCCATGATTATGGAATGTTTTCCCATTTCTTTTTGTCTTCCTCAATTTCTTTCAGATTGTTCTATACTTTTCTGAGTACAGATCATTTGCCTCTTTTGTTATTCTTGCCAAATGTTGGTTCTTGTCTTCTTCATAATAGCCATTCTATGAGGTGTGAGGTGATGAGTTCATTGTGGTTTGGGTTTGCTTTTTTTTTTTTTTTTTTATAATTAGTGATGTTGAGCATCTTTTCTTGGGCTTATCAGCTACCTGTATGCCTTTTTTGGAAAAACAAAATGTCTATTCAGATCCTCTGCCCATTTTAATTTGGATTCTTTGGGGTTTTTTTTTTTTTTTGCTATCAAGTTATATGATAACTCATTTTTAAGTTTTTTTTTTTTCACACAGGGGTATGGGTTTTTGTGAAATTCTGTTTCTGCATCTGTTGAGGTTGACTTTCATCTAGAGTGAAAGAGGTGTTGTCTTTTCTACAGATAACTATTCTTAATGTGCTCTTTTCTAATTTCCTCAAGCCTATTCTAGAACTTTAACTGAATTGTTATGTCCTCTTTTTTTTTTTCCTTTCCATTGATTTCCTCTCTTAGACATATAGGAATACATAGGATTGTCCATTTTAGAAGCACCTTCCCCAAGTTAGTTATTCCCTCATTCTAATGCCCAGTTTTCCTCCTTTCATTCATCACCAAAATTTTGAAAATCTATTTAGTTCTGTATGACTCCCTGGTTCCTTTCACTTTCAAATCTACCACGATAGTTTCCTTTTTTAATTCCAATATAGTTAACATAGAGTGCTATATTAGTTTCAGGTGTACAATATAGCACCATAATAGTTATTGTCCCAACTACTGAAACTGTTAAGGTCATAATTGACATTTCTTTGCTTTTAAACCAATGACTCCTTGATTGCTAAGTCCAGTGGCCCCTTAAATGACTATCCTACTAGATCTATCTTTAGCAGTTGATACAAAAACATTTTCCTCCAGATATTTCCTCTCACATATTTTTTTTTTCCCTACCACTTTCAAACTCTTCTCAATCTTCTTTGGTTTATTTTCTTCCAACTTCTAAATATTAGTGTTTTTCAAAGGCCTTATCCTTGCTCATCTCTTCTGCTCAATGTTTTTCCAAATAAATTATGCAACCAAATAACAATATATATAATTTATGCACAGATAACTTTAAAATATATATCTTTAAACTCAGTCTGTATTTCAGACATATACTTAAATGAGCTTACTAGAAATATTCACTAGGTGGATCAAATGTATATCCCAAATCAAACTCATATTTACACTATAATCAAAACCCATTCTTATTCCTGGGTTCCACATCTTACTTAGTGTTATCCATTTCTTCCCCTCTCAAGCTCCTAGAATTGCTGTTGAAACAACAACATATTTAGTGTAGGAGAAGAATAAGCATTTGGTGTCAGAAAATATGAGATGAGCTAGAATGGCCTTAACTCAAAAAACATGTAGTTTGGGAAGAGAAAGGATAAAAAGGTGGATGATGAAAAACTTTTCATTCCTGATGGCCACTTAGTCACTTGTAGTATGGGACAGCTGCTGTGTTACAGTCAGTCACAAATTGTTAGTGTCTGATGGAATTTAGAGATGGATGCAACTTCTGGTGTATTATGATTCTTCAGAAAAACAAGACCAATAAGTGATGAAAGATAGATGATAGATGATAAACAGATGATAGATAGATGATAGATAGATAGATATAAGCAAATATTTATTATTGGAATTGATTGTCATGGTTATGGAGACAAAAAAGATCCCACAATTTGCACTCTGCAAACTGGAGAACCAGGAAAGACACTGGTATAATTTAGTCCAATTCCAAAGGCCTGAGAACCAAGGAAACCAATGGTGTAATTCCCAGTTTGAGCCCAAATATCTGAGAAACAGGGGGCTGCTGGTACAAGTCCCAGAGACCAAAGGCCAAAAAGCAAGGATCTCTAATGCCTGAGGGGAGGAAAATATGGATGGCCCAAAAGAGTGAGAAAAGAGAAAGATAAAGTAAGCCTTTCCTTCGCCTTTTTGTTCCATCCAAGCCCCAAACAAATTGGATGCTGTGGGCTCACACTAATGAGGCTATATCTCTTTATTTAGTCTCTGAATCAAATGCTAATCTCCTTCAGAATACCCTCAAAGTCTCACCCAGAAATAACATTTTACCTGCTATCTGGGCATTCTTTAGTCCTGTCAAGTTGACACATAAAATTAACCATTACACCTAGGGTGCTGTTTTACTTATTGTATAACGAAACACAAACAGATAAGAAAAAAATAAACCATATACCCCTTTGGTTATTGTTATCTGTAATAGCTAAAATGAAATTAAAAGACAGTGCTGAATTGAACACTGATGCTGAACCAAGCTCAGTTTTCAATCAGTCTGAGCTTAAGCAACTAGCCTGAAAGCCACCAGCAAAGGGAAAAAAATTATGCAAGGACAACAGATAGTACCTCTAAGACTCTGGTCATCATGAAGGTAGTCCGTGAGGGACAAAGACAAAACCAAGAAACTATTGAAACCAAAGAACATTATGTAAAGGAATGGTCTCATTTTACAAATCAATACCATCAGCTCCCTGAAGAATCTTTACAAAAATGGATTGTGAGACTGAATAATTTAGAGGCTTTGAATGCTGTAGAGTGGAAAGCCATGTGTGGGTTTAAACAAGACTCACAGCTCACTATACAACAATTACACATGAGTATATATGATCTAGATACACAGCAAGTGGTATGGGCTGAATTGGCCCGTGCACCTCAGGAGCTGCTACTCAGAGCTGAGGGGTTAGGACCATTATCTTAGTAGGCCTAGAGGACAGAGCATTGAGTCAAAGGGTACTATTTTTGAGCCTTATATTTGCCCTGCTTGGTTTGGGGCTTGATTGGGGCCAGTGACTCCCTTTATCCCCCAGTTTCTCCCTTTTGAAATGGCAATGTCTATCCTATGCTGTCCTTCCATTATAATTTAGAAGCACATAGCTTGTCCAGTTACATAGATTCACAGCTGGAGAGAAATTTTACCTCAGATGAATCATACTTGCAGTTTCATCCACACTTGATTTACATAAGATCTGGGACTTAAACTTGAGGCTGGAATGGTTTAAGACATTGGACTGTTGGGATGAGGGTGAATGTATTTTGTATGTGAGAAGGACATGAATTTGAGGGGTTCAGATAGCACAGGATTTTGGGATGAACTGTGCTCCCCTCGAATTTGTATGTTGAAACTCTAACTCCTGGTATTTCAGAATGTAACTAAATTGGGAGATAGGACCTTTATTTTTTTATTTATTTTATTTAATTTTATTTTATTTAATTTTATTTTATTTTTTCAGTGTTCCAAGATTCATTGTTTATGCACCACACCCAGTGCTTCATGCCATGCATGCCCTCCTTAATACCCACCACCAGGATGATCCATCCCTCCACCCCCTTCTCCTCCAAAACCCTCAGTTTGTTCCTCAGAATCCACAGTCTCTCATCATTCATGTCCCCCTCCAATTTCCCCCAACTCCCTTCTCCTCTCCTTCTCCCAATGACCTCTGTGTTATTCCTTATGCTCCACAAGTAAGTGAAACCATATGATAATTGATTCTGCTTGACTCATTTCACTTCAGTATAATCTCCTCCCATTCCATCCATGTTGATACAAAAGTTGGCTATTCATCCTCTCTGATGGAGGCATAATATTCCATTGTGTATATGGACCATATCTTCTTTATCCATTCATCTGTTGAGGGGCATCTTGGCTCTTTGCACAGTTTGGTGATTGTGACCATTGCTACTATGAACATTAGGGTACATATGGACCTTCTTTTCACTACATCTGTATCTTTGGGGTAAATACACACTAGTGCAATTGCAGGGTCATAGGGTAGCTCTATTTTTAATTTCCTTTTTTAAAAGATTTTATTTATTAATTTGACAGAGAGAGACACAGCGAGAGAAGGAACACAAGCAAGGGGAGTGGGAGAGGTAGAAGCAGGTTTCCTGCTGAGCAGGGAGCCCGATGTAGGGCTCAATCCCAGGACCCTAGGATCATGACCTGAGCTAAAGGCAGATGCATAACAACTGAGCCACCCAGGTGCCCCTATTTTTAATTTCTTCAGCAATCTCCACACTGTTTTCCAAATTGGCTGGACCAACTTGCATTTCCACCAATAGTGTAAGAGAGTTTCCCTTTCTCCACATCCTCTCCAACACTTTTTTTTTACTGTCTTGTTAATTTTGGCCAACAAGATAGGACCTTTAAAGAGATAATTAACATTAAATGAAAACATGAATGAGCCCTAATCGAATCCGACTGGTTTTTTTTTGTTTGTTTGTTTGTTTGTTTTTTTACGAGAAGCTGAAATTTGTACACACAGAGAGACATCAGAGGTGTGGACACAGAGGAAAAAACATATGAGGACATAAAATCTGCAAGACAAGGAGGGAAACATTAAAGAAACCAAACCCTGTTTACCTTGATCTTGGACTTTTAGCCTCCAAATATGTAAGGTAATAAATTCCTGTTGTTTAAGTCACCCAGGTGTGGTATTTTGTTATGGCAGCCTTAAAAACTTAATATAGCAGGTTATTCCTTAGGAAGCAGCCAGTCTGGTGGAATGGATAAAAACCACCGAAAACTCTGTCTACTCTGTGAAGGAAGGAAGCTGTCCAACTTCCTCTATAAATGCCAAGTGGAACACCCCAGATGAAGCAACTCATATGCTTCTTATGCAAACCATGTGGGACAAACTTTATGATGACAGGGATATTCACCCACTGAATATGCCCCTTACCCAGGTCATGATAAATGTTGTGATTAAGTGGGCTCCTTTTGCATGGACATCCCGCATAACCTTACTGCTGCAAAACAGAACAAAAGTCAGATAAGTCTTATGGGGTTTGCTGACTCAGCTTTCCCTTATGGGCCTTACAGATGCTAATAAAAGCATTAGATTAATTAATGAGTAAGTGAGAAGTGGCAGAAGGGAGAGTCAAGGGACTCATTCCAGCAGGGTGGAAATGTTTAGATGATTATTAAGAAATAGGATGAATAAAAAGTACATTCAAACAAAGGTTTTAACACAGCACTATGGAAGGTTAGGTGAACCAATGAGACCGCTTACAAGTCCCCTGCATGAAAAGACTCCAAATAAGTGTGCTTTATTTACTCAAGTTTGGAGCAATTAAAAAAGCTGGAAGACAAAAATTATAATAGGAACCCATCCTGGAATTGCCTGAGGCAATAAGCAGGGTAACAAAATTTCCCTTGGCCAGACTGCTTCTAGGGTCTCAAAGCCTTATGCCCATTAGTAGACAAAATGGTCAGAGTAGAGAAGTGTTTCTGGGACTCTGTAGCATGGGATCCTCATGGACTATAGTACCAAAATGTACTGACAAATCCTAATACAGGCCACAATTAGATTGAGAGATTATAGAGATGTAAAGGTTTTGACAGGATTAAGGTGGAAGTTTGGATGAAAACTGAAATGTTTAAACATGGTTTATGTGAAGGTGTCATGTCTCCTTTAACTAAATGTTTTATGGGGAATAGATATTATGTCTGACTGGGGAACACTCACTGCCTAGTATTGTAAAACCAAAACCTGTTGTTGAATTATAAATGGAGGCTGAAGTTAGTAATGTAAAACTCTCACTGATTAAAGTGGGAGTTTGGACATAAATTGGTATGTTTGAACAGACTTAATGTGAAGTGGTTGTATCTCTTTCACCTGAATACAATATGCTATATAGGGATGCATACTGTGTCTGACTGGGAAACATTTCTCTTACCTGGCATTGTAAAACAGAAGTAATGCAAATCTACCCTTCAAGCAATATCAACTGGACATGCTAAATAGAAATTGATAGGATTTCCTAAGCCTACACAGTAGAGAATAGAACCTGGAGTGTTGGTATAAACAAATTCTCTGTACAATGGACATACATGAACACTAGGTTGGGGCTCATGGTAAAAGCCTGTGAGTGTCTACCAGCAACAACTACTGGAAATTCAGACAAGAAAATTTCCATTTGAGGGACAATTACTAGTTTATTATCAGACATTAATTGAAACTGCCCTTATAATTGAAGTACATAAATAATTTTGAAACTGGAAATACCTGCAATGTTGTGGATAATATTGTAGAGGTTCTCTAATGGAGAGGGCAGTACATAGAAACGTTGAAAATGGAAATGATTTGTCCAGGAATATGCTGCTGAGGGAATGTAGGGTATTCCTCAGCATTAGGCAAGTAGAATTTTCCCCCTGGGATTGACTTTGAAACCCTGTGAAAATCTGCCAGATTCTATTGTCACTTAGACAGGGCCCTATAAAAAAATCTCCTAACTGGTTAATGAAGAGCTCTTTGGTTTATGGATGGCAGTTCCAAGGTGAATGAACAACCTGTTTTATAAGGCCGCTACTGTGATCAAAGAAGATAAAACCAAATCCACTCAGTGGAATGAGTTGTATGCTATTTACCATAATGTTTTGGATTTTACCAACTCATGAGCAGTTGCCAATGGCCTGGCTATATGGCCATCAGAAGGGCAATGAAAAACTGGTCTATTAAGAGGTATACCTATATAAGGCATTGCCCTATGGAAATGACTATGAAAATTTGAGGGGTGCATTAAAGTAAGACATATCAATGCTAATCAGAAGAATCATCTTTTTTATTCAGAAGGTTACTGGAGTTGACAAGTAGATATCCTGGTCTGGTCAGAAATAAGTAGATAAAGAGCTACTGCAGCAATACAGAGATAGGCTGAATCTAAATATGTTCTTCTCGAAGCTTTAGAGGAATAACATGCCAATAAAAACTGTTCTGTCTGCTAAAAAGAGACAGAGATTGCAGATTCCCTGGGAGGAATGGGGCACCCTTAACATGGCCATCAAGTAAGACTATGACAGTAGCCCCAGGTGACTACCAGTGGGTGCTGACAGACATAGATATTGAGTTTGGACTGGGCTTTGCTTATCCAGTAGTACATGTATATGCTTAGAGTACTATGAAAGAACTGAAACAGAAGATATTACAACAATTTGGACCTCTGAGTTACATTATTCAAACCAAAAAACACACTCCATGGCCCATAATGTCCATCAATGGAGAAAGAGAGATACCTTAAGGATAATAGTTTGATAGATATTTGAAACTGGCAATTGAAACATTGGCTTTCTAAAACAGAAAGAGATATGGGCATTAAGGGCTGGCTTACATGTCTTCATGAATGTGTGCTCACACTCAACATAAGGAGACTAAGGGAATGTCCCCATGAGATACTCCTCTAAGGAAGAGGGGATGGGGAAGGATCCTGGTATGACTACGCAATTCTACCTAAGATGAGAGGATGCTGGTATGATGACTATGTATTTTTTTTCTTCCTCACATAACTTCAACTCTCTTTTTCCTACCTCCCTGTGGTCAAAGGACCAGGGTTGAAACTGGTGCCAGAAACAGGGACAATTCCCTAAGCAAAAAATTGTAACTATCTTTTTAAATATTTATGTTAAAATTCCTAAGCAAGTTGTGCCTTCACTCCATGTGGCAAAACTGGGTTTTATAATGAATATAGTTATATTTGATTAGTGATAAAAATAGCTCACTAGGACTGCCTGGGTGACTCAGTCAGTTGAGCATCCAATTCTTAGTTTTGGCTCAGGTCATGATCTCATTGTTGTGAGATCCAGCCCTGTGTAAGGCTCAATACTCAATGGGGAGTCTGCATAGGAGTCTCTCTCTTATTTTGCCCCTCCCCCTGCTCACACACTCTCCTCTTTCTTCCTTTCCTCTCCCTTAAATCAGTCAATCAATCTTTTAAAAATAGCCCACTAGTTTTATATCTACATAACTCTACCCTCTATGAATGGGTCTGAGGGGGAAATTAATTGCTAGACTACTAGAGTTGCCTGCAATCTAGACTAGCACAGTGGCCAAACTTAATGCTCCTTCAAAAAATGGTAAACTTTGAATATAAATGGAGAGAAGGAATAGCAGCTGAGGATAAAAGATTAAATAAATGTGTTAAGTAATGAGGGAAATCCAATATTAGATTAACACCGTGAAAGAGGCTCAGAGCAAGAGATTATATTGTCTCTTATCTTAATTATACAAGATGTTTAAAAGTGTAAATGCACATAACACTGAGACCACACCTGATTTTAGAGCCTGGCAAGATCAAGTGGAAGCCTGCAAATTGGAAAGACCCACCTTAGGAAGCATTTTCATAAGATATAATGATGGATTGGACTGATAATGGCTGGATGGACTCCAATAATATGCCAGTATCATTTTTATGATACATTTGCCATGAGGAAACTGTGGTCAAAGACCAGAGAGTTACCTACAGTATTATATATATATATACATATATATATATATACATATGTGTATATATATATATATATATATATTTAGTCCCCAGTCCTGGCACAGAGCATCTCAAACCTTTGGAATTTCCTGAGTAATAGGAGTATCTTTTCTTATTTATGACAAGCCCCTATCTCCCATACCTGAATTTATGCTAAAGAAACAACTCTGGGAAACCCCTAGATAGATTCAGGATGGGGCCTGGTTGACAGAGGAATCAAACATGTCATAGGAGGGTAACTTTCAACCCCATTCCTTTACCTCCACAGAGGATGAACACCTTTATGGGTTTCCACATAAAAATCATGTCATCTGTGAAGAGTGAGGATTTGACTTCTTCTTTGCCAATTTGAATGCCTTTTATTTATTTTGTTGTCTGATTGCTGAGGCTAGGACTTATAGTACTATGTTGAAAAACAGTGGTGGGAGTGGACATCCCTGTCATGCTTCTGATCTTAGGGGAAAAGGTCTCAGTTTTTTCCCATTGAAGATGATTTTCACTGTGGGTTGTTTGTATATGGCTTTTATCATACTGAAGTACGTTCCCTCTATCCCTACACTGTGGAGAGTTTTAATCGAGAAAGGATGCTGTATTTTATCAAATGCTTTTTTTCTGCATCTTTTGAGAGGATCACATGGTTCTTGCCCTTTCTTTTTTAATGTCCTATATCACATTAGTTGATTTGTGAATGTTGAACCACCCTTACATCCCAGTCAAAAACCCACTTGGTCATTGTAATTAATCCTTTAAATGTACTGTTATATCCTATTGGCTAGGATCTTGGTGAGAATTTTGGCGTCCATGTTCATCTGGGTTTTTGATCTGTAATTCTCCTTTTTGGTGGGGCCTTTGTCTGGTTTTGGGATCAAGGTAATACTGGCCTCATAGGACGAGTTTGGAAGTTTTCCTCCATTTCTATTTTTTTTAAGTTTTTTTATTTAGTTATTTGACAGACAGAGATCACAAGTAGGCAGAGAGGCAGGCAGAGAGAGAGAGGAAGGGAAGCAGGCACCCTGCTGAGCAGAGAGCCCGACGTGGGGCTCAATCCCACGACCCTGAGACCATGACCTGAGCTGAAGGCAGAGGCTTAACCCACTGAGCCATCCAGATGCCCCCATTTCTATTTTTTGAAACAGCTTCAGAAAAATAGGTGTTAGGTCTTCTTTAAATGTTTGGTAGAATTCTGCTGGGAGGCCATCCGGTCCTAGACTCTTGTTTTTGGGGGAGAGTTTTGATTATCCCTTCAATTTCCTTGATGTTTATGGGTCTGTTCAGGTTTTCTAATTCTTCCTGTTTTAGTTTTGGTAGTTTATATGCTTCTAGGGATGTATCCATTTCTTCCAGATTGCCTAATTTGTTAGCATATTGTTGCTCATAATATGTTCTTATGATTGTTTGTATTCCTTTGCCATTGGTTTGATCTCTTCTCTTTAATTTATGATTTTATTTATTTGGGTCTTTTCTTTCTTTTTGATAAGTCTGGCAAGGGGTTTATTGATTTTATTAATTCTTTTAAAAACCAGCCCCTAGTTTCATTGATCTGTTCTACTGTTCTTTTGGTTTATATTTCATTGATTTCTGCTTGAATCTTTATTATTTCTCCTCTCCTTATGGATTTGGGCTTTATTTTCTGTTCTTTCTCCAGCTCCTTTAGGTGTAAGGTTAGCTTGTGTATTTGAGTTTTCTTATTTCTGGAGAAAGCTTTGTATTGCTATGTACTTCCCCCTTAGGACTGCCTTTGCTGCATCTCAAATGTTTTGAAGTGCTGTGTTCTCCTTTTCATTTGTTTTCATATATTTGTTTGAGTCTTCTTTTCTTTAATTTTATTTTTTAAGTGTTCCAAGACTCATTGTTTATGCACCATAGCCAGTGCTCCATGCAATACATGCTCTCCTTAATATTCACCAAAAGGCTCACCTAACCTCCTACCCCACTCCCTTCCAAAACCCTGTTTGTTTCTCAGAGTCCACAGTCTCTCATGGTTTGTCTCCCCCTCCAATTTCCCCCAAATCACTGTTCCTTTCCCTCTCTTAATGTCCTCTGTGTCATTCCTTATGTCTGAGTCTTCTTGAAATTCCTGGTTGACCCATTCATTCTTTAGCAGGATGCTCTTTAACCTCCAAATATTTGAGTTCTTTCCTAATTTCCTCTTGTGAAGACCTTAGTGTCTAATGATAAAAGGAACCAGTGCTTTTTGGAGGAATGGCTGTAACTAGGACTCAGTTCAGAAATATATAACATGAGCTGGAGTATCTTGTAGTTCCAGATATGAAGAAAAAAGTGCTTAAAAAGAAAAAGAAAAAGAAAGAAAGAAAGAAAAATCTACATTTATGAGGGTATATTAAATGAAATGAGGTTCTTGAAAGGGCTCTCAGTTGTCAAATGGGATAAATTTAAGCAGCAAAATACATTAATATTGAGTTATAAGCCAAAATTTGAAATTAATAGCCATGAGTTCATATTAATATAAATAAATGATTGAATTAATAACTGGGGGAAGGTGGCCAATAGTCCCTGCAGAAGAATTCCAACTATTTTCTGCAGATAGTATCCCCTCAAGGAGGTAGCATTGGTGCTAATTCCTTAAGTATGTGCTGTAGATAGTGACTTTCTCCAGAAAGTACAGTATGGAAATAGCTTTAAACGAGTATTTTTACAGTAAAAAAAAAAAAAAACAAACAAACTGATAAACACTACCTCAGCCAGATGATCACGATTAACATCAACACTGCTAAATCATGTTGACAACATATACCCTTAATATGATGTCATAAACGTGGCCCTTTAACTCTGTAGTCTTCCTCTAGGAACACATAGTTTCCTTTTGCTACTGTAGCAAATTACCATAAATTTAGTGGCTTAAAACAAGAGACGTGTATTCTCTTTCAGTTCTGGGAGCCAGGAGTCTGAAATGAGTCTTCTCATTTCATTGACTAAAGCCAAGGTGTTCAATATGGTTGGTTCTTTCTGGAGGTTCTAAGGGAGAATAGTTTTCTTACCTTTTCTAGGTATTTGAGGCTGCCAGCAATCCTTTAGTTTCTGTCTCTGTTGTCACATTGCCTTCTCTCCTTCTATACTCAAATCTATCTTTGCCTCCTTCTTATAAAGATGCTGCCCACCCAGACAAGGAAGATAATTTACCCAACTCAGAATTCCTAATCACATCTGCAATTTTTTTTTCAATATAAGGTTAACCTTACAAGTCCTAGGGACTAGGACATGGATATTTTCAGGGCCATTACTCAGCCCACCACGTTAACCATGACAAAAGACATCAGACATATCCCAACTGACAAATATTCTACAAAATATCTGACCAGTACACTTCAAAACTGTTGAGGTCATAAAAAACAAAACCTGAAAAACTGTCATAGCTAAGGAGTCTAAAACAACATGATAATTAAATATAGTATAATATCTTGGATGGAATCTCAAACAGAAAATGATCATTAGCTAAGAACTAAAGAAATCTGAATAAAGTGGGATATAGTTAATAATAATGTATCAATATAGGCTTATTAATTATAAAAATATACTAGGCTAATGTAAAATATTAATAATAAGGGAAATAAGGTGTATTGTACATGGAAACCCTATACTATTTTTGCCATTTTTTGGTAAATCTAAATATATTCTAAAATTAGAAAATTATTTTAGAAGTTAAAAATATGTTGAGGCACCTGGCTGGCTCAGTCAGTAGAGCTTGTGACTTTAGTTCTCAGGGTTGTGAGTTCAAGCCCCACTTGGGCATGGAACCCATTTAAAATAAAAATAAATATGTAAAAAGTTATGGGGGGCCTGAGTGGCTTAGTCAGTTAAGCATCTGCCTTCAGCTCAGGTCATTATTCTGGAGTCCTGGGATTGAGCCCTGCATTATGCCTCCCTAAGTGGGGAGCCTGCTTCTCCCTCTCCTATTTTCTCTCTCGTGTTCTCTCTAGTACTCTTTCTCTCTCAAATAAATTAATAAAATCTTATAAAATTAAGTAAAAAAGTTAAAAATGTTATGTATAGTCCTATTTCAATTATGTCATAAACAATGTAAATCTACACAAACTCCAGAGGGAAGCACACAAAACATTGGGAGTTCATTTTGATTGATGGTTACTAAGACATTATTTTCATATTAAAAACAATCATGTAAATATTATTAATATAAATAAACATTTCCTTAAATTTTCAAGGCAAAAATGAAGTTACCATATTCATAGGCATTGTGGATCTGCTTGTGATGGTAAATGATATTGAAACTGGCCACCTTATATGTATATCTTTGTTACACTTCAAATTGTTTCTTTAGGACAGATTTCTAGAAGTGGGTGGAATTATTAATAGATGTGATACCTTAAAAAAGGTTATAGATATTTATACTCTTACAAACCATTTCTTTGTAATTTTAACTACTGTTTTTCTGCCTAGCAAGTCTTTCCCAATGCAGAGAAGAAATATCTACCTATATGTATTTCTTATATTCAAGTTATATATTTTAACCTTTTCCATCTCGTTACTCATACAGAAGAATTTTTAAAGTTTTCTCATTAAAAAGGATGCAATTTAGGAGAGTAATACTATTTTTACATAATGTTTTGATTCTTGATTTACTTGCATGAGTGGCTTATTTTTCTTTTATCTTTAAGCTGAAGGGATTACCAAAAGAGCACTTGCAAAGATTAAAGGCTACTTGTAATTTAGGTAACCTCCTCCAGGTTCAGGTTCAAGTACTCAACTGGGAACAAAATTATACATATATACATACATACATACATACATACACACACACAACACAGATACAGACACACACACACACACACACATACATACATCCTTGTAGGAAGTAAGTTTAGGTTCTTATGATAGCTCTGGAGATATCTTATGTCCCCAGTGGATATGTACCCAAGACACAGGAAAATGTTCTTTTCAAAAAATACTGTATGATCTATCACAGTTTATAATATAATAATAATAATAATATATATAATACTATATATTATATTATATATAATAATATATAACATAAAATAATATAATATTGTTAATATTATTAATATTATATTATATTATATTATTATAATATAATAATAATAATCCATTTCACTTCTTGTTTTCCTGGTAAGCGTGATTTGTTAAGATTTGGTGGAATACTTTATCATGATACAAATAAGCAAATTACAGGATCTTAGAGTAGGAATGGGATTCTCCTTTGAAAATGTTAATCACGCTTGTTTTAAACTACTTTTATGCAGAACTTTTAAGAATAACAATTCTAGGGGCGCCTGGGTGGTTCAGTCACTTAAGCATCCAACTCTCGTTTTTGGCTCAGGTCATGATCTCAAGGCCTTGAGATTGAGCCCCATGTCAGACTCATTTTTCAAAAATAACAATTCTATTCTGGAAAAATTACCTTATGTACTCAAGTTATTAAAGCAAAGATTATTTGCATGTAAGATAAATGGTAGCTTAATGATCTATCATATAATATTATCAAAATATTATTCTGTTCCTACATTGCCTTACTCTTTTAAGTCATAAAAAAAATCAGGTTCCATTTTTTTCAGGATGAATAGTGGGGAAAGGCATTATTCAAGAATAAAAACTCAATGTATTTTCTTTAAATTACATTTAATTTTCAAAAAAATTGCATTTAATTTTCAAGTATACTTGCTCTCCTCAGTGTGAACCTGATCAAGGCTATTAATTCTGAGCTAATTGTTACTGATATTTCAGGTAGCACTGCATTCATGTCTAGAAACTGCTTCAGTTCAAAATTTGATTTTTCATACAGAATATATGTGCAAAAAATATATCCCCTTTGGCTTTAAGTCTAGATTATTGAATATATTAAGTATGTCTAATAAGAGAACATTTTCTTTTTTGTGTATCTGTAAAAGCAATATGACAGAATACTATTGAACTCAGATTTGTGTTCACTTCTGTAGGAATAGTTGTGGTTTGTAAAGGGAATATAAAGATAGGAGACAGAATTACTGTCAATACTTATGCCTGTCACTAACTTTCTGGTTGACTTTGGGAAGGTCACTTAATCATTTGTGTGTTTATCTCCTCTTTTGGAAAGAAAAATGCAAGATTTATTTTTAAACTTTGTTACACCTGAAATACTACATTAGCCAGATATATAAATTATCACCAAAACCAATACACCGTCATTTCTCATCTGAACTACAGCCGTAACCTTCTAACTGGTCTCTTCTTAGTGTGTTGGTCTGCTCCATTCCTTTATTTCCATATAGCAATGAAATGATGTTTCAGATATGACTCAGATAATGTCACTTCTCTGCTTTCCATTGAATATAGAATAAAGTCCTAACTCCCCATCATAGTCTTTGAAATGCTTTAGGAACTATCCTGCAGACCTCAACTTGTATCCTTCTACCTGTTTCAGGCACATATACTCTGCCAGTTCCTCAAGTATATTACCTCAGTTAATATCTTTGCCAATGTTCTTTCTCCAACTGGAAACACTTTTCTGAGATCTTTTATAAGACTGACTTCTAGTTATTCAGGTCTTACTTCAAATACAACCTACCTAGAGAGGACTTCCCTAATGTCCTCTCTAGAAAATACCTGAGCCTAAAACTCTTTATCACAGAATCCTATTTCTCTCCTTCTGAGCACTATACCACATGCTATAATTAAGATATTCATGGGCCACCTGAGTGGCTCAGTGGGTTAAAACCTCTGCCTTCAGCTCAGGTCATGATCCCAGATCAAGCCCCGCATAGGGCTCTCTGCTCAAGATGGGACCCTGCTTCCCCTTCTCTCTCTGCCAGCCTCTCTGCCTACTTGTGATCTCTCTCTGTCAAATAAATAAATGAAAATCTTTAAAAAAAAAGATATTCATTTAATTATTTGCATAATCCCTATCTTCCCCACTAGAATGTAAGTTTCTTGAAAGCCAATCTGTTTTGATTACTAATTTATCAACAGGGACTAGAAGAGTGCTTGGCACAGAGAGAGTGCTCAATAAATGTTCGTTGAATTCGTGGACTTGACCTTAACTTTTTATTTATTTATTTATTTATGCTGCAAAAAGCTTTATCACCATTTGGTCCACAGCTTGGGAGAGGGCTCCAAGAGAATTTCATCTTTTTTGTATTATTGTCTTTTCTATAGAAAATAATGCAAGCCAGTTTTATTCTAAATAAAAAGAAAATACAGTTCTTACCATTAAAAAAAGCAATAGTTCAAAATTAATATTTGTAGTCTTAATGTTCATTATTGATTCTTTTAGCTGTAGCCCTATCACTTGAATACTAATCATTTTAAATTGTCATTCAGAAAATATGAATACTCTGAATTAAGCTAGTGGAGATTTAAAGCATATAACAAAATGCAATAACATTTAGCAGAGCAAAATGTGCATTTATTTATGTTACTGATGATATGCCATGTGTTTTCTTACCTAAGTGTACCCATAATTCATTGTTTTTAAAATATTTATACTTTACTAATCTCTCTATAATATTTCATTTTGGCATGATAAGAAAAATGTCATTGAAACCAAATACATTCCCATATTCATTTGCTCTCATAAATTTAACAAAATATTTTAACCTTACTCTTCAAATCCTTTAAAACTCTAAACTCAAGTTGTACTTTAACTGTTCAGCATTTTTATAACTACATTGTATATAATTTAGGATACTATTATATACATAAATAACAAAACATATTTATTATATGTAACATAACTATAAATATATGCAAAACCAATCTATGCAGATCTAAACATATTATTAAAATTTTACTATTTTATTTTTTGTTAAAATTGAAATTAGTTAAAATATAGTGCAGTATTGGTTTCAGGAGTAGCATTTAGTTATTCATCACTTATATATAAGACCCAGTGCTCAACCCAACAAGTACCCTCCTTAATGCCCATTACTCGTTTAACCCATACACTCACCTTCTTCCCTTCCACCAGCCCTCAGTTTTTCTCTATAGTTAAGAGCCCCTTTGGTTTTGCTCTCTCTCTGTTTTTATCTTGTTTTATTTTTCCTTCCCTTCCCCTATGTTCATCTGTTTGGTTTCTTAAATTCCACATGTGAATGAGATCATACGATATTTTTCTTTCTCTGACTGTCTTATTTTGCTTAGCATAATACACTGTAGTTCCATCTCCATTGTTGCAAATGGCAAGATTTAATTCTTTTTGGTTACCAAGTAATATTCCATTCTTCTTTATACACTCATCAGTCAAGGAACATTTGGGTTCTTTCAATAATTTAGCTATTGTTGATAGTGCTACTATAAACATTGGGGGTACATATATCCCTTCAAATCAGCATTTTTGGATCGTTTGGTTAAATGTCTAGTAGTGCAATTGCTGAGTTATAGGGTCTATTTTTAGCTTTTTTTTAAATTTTATTTTTTATTTGAGAGTGAGAGCCAGAGAGATCGCAGGGGGAGAAGCAAACTCACTGCCAAGCAGGAAGCCTGATGCAGGGCTCAATCCCAGGACTCTGAGATCATGACCTGAGCCAAAGGCAGATGCTTACCCAACTGAGCTAAACAGGTACCCCTATTTTTAACTTTTTGAGGAAGCTCTGTACTGTTTACCAGAGTGGCTGTACCTATTTGCATTCCCACCAATTGTGTAAGAGGGTTCCCTTATCTTTGCATCCTCAGGAACATCTGTTGTTTCCCAAGTTGTTAATTTTAGTCACTCCAACAGGAGTGAAGTGGTATCTCATTTTGGTTTTGATTTGTATTTCCCTGGTGATGAGTGATGTTGTGCATTATATCATGTGTCTGTTAGCAATTTGAATGTCTTCCTTGGAGAAATATCTATTCATGTCTTCTGCCCACTTCTTGACCAAATTTATTTCGGGGGGGTTGATTTTGATGAGTTCTTTATATATTCTGCCTACTAGCCCTTTATCTGATATGTCATTTGCAAATATCTTCCACCCTGTCAGTTGCCTTTTAGTTTTGTTTCCTTCACTGTACAGGAACTTTTTATCTTGATGAGGTCACATTTTTGTTTTTGTTTCCTTTGCCTCCAGAGACATATCTAGTAAGAAGTTTCTGCAGCTGAGATTAAAAAGGTTGCTGCCTATGTTCTCCTCTAGGATTTTGATGGAGTCCTCTCTCACACTTAAGTCTTTCATCCATTTTGAGTTTATTTTTGTGTATGGTTTAATGAAATGGTTCAGTTTCATTCCTTTCATGTTGCTGTCCAGTTTCCACAACACCATTCATTGAAGAGATTGTCTTTGTTTGGATATTCTTTCTTCTTGCTTTGTTGAAGATTAGTTGATCATAGAGTTGGGGGTCTATTTCTGGATTATTTATTCTGTTCCATTGATCTATATATCAGTTTTTTTCGCAGGAACATACCATCTTGATGATTACAGCTTTGTAATACAACTTGAAATCTGGGATTGTGATGCCTCCTGCATTGCTTTCCTTTTTCAACATTACTTTAACTATTTGAGGTATTCTATGGTTCCATACAAATTTTAGTATTGTTTTTTCTAGCTATGTGAAAAATGCTGGTGTTATATTGATTGTGATTGCATTGAATGTGTAGATTGCTTTGGGTAATATAAACATTTTGACAATGTTTGTTCTTCAAATCCATGAACATGGAATGTTTTTCCATTTTTTGTGTGTCTTTTTCAATTTCTTTCATAAGTGTTCTATAGTTTTAAGCATACAGATCTTGTACCTCTTTGGTTAGGTTTATTCCTAGGTATCTTATGGTTTTTGGTGCAGTTGTAGAAGGGAGTAAATCCTTGATTTCTCCTTCTGCTGCTTCACTATTGGTGTATAGAAATGCAACATATTTCTGTATGTTAACTTTATATCCTGGGACTGCTGTATTCATGTTGGTTCTAGCAATGTTTTGGTGGAGTCTTTCAAGTTTTCTACATAAGATATCATGTCATCTCCAGAGTGAACATTTGACTTCATCCTTGCTGATTTGGATGCATTTCATTTCTTTTCACTGTCTGATTGCTGAGATCAGGACTTCCAGTACTATGTTGAAGAGCAGTGGTGAGAGTGGACCTCCCTGTTGTGTTCCCAAACATAGAGAAAAAGTTCTAAGCTTTTCCCTATTGAGGATGATATTAGCTCTGGGTCCTTGATATATGTCCTTTACGATGTTGAAGTATGTTCCCTCTATCCCTATGTTCTTGAGAGTTTTTATCAAGAAAGGATGTTGTATTGTGTCAAATGTTTTACACGCATCTATTAAGAGGTTCATATGTTTTTTCATCTTTTATTTTATTAAAGTGGTGTATCACGTTGATTGATTTGTGACTGTTGAACCAGCCCTGTAACCCAGGAATAAGTCCCACCTCATCATACTGAATAATCATTTTAATGTACTGTTGGACTTGACTAACTAGTATCTTTTATTTTTTAATTTAATTTTACTTTTTCAGTGTTCCAAGATTCATTTTTTATGCACCACACCCAGTGTTCCATACAATACATGCTCTACTTGATACTCACCACCAGGTTCACCTATCCCCTTACTCCCCTCCCCTCCAAAACCCTTAGTTTGTTTCGTGGAATCCACAGTCTCTCATCATTCATCTCTCTCTCCAATATCCCCCAATTCACTTTTCCTTTCCTTCTCTTAATATCTTACATGTTATTCCTCATGCTCCACAAGTAAGTGAAACAATATGATAATTGACTTTCTCTGCTTGACTTATTTCACTCAGCATAATTTCCTCCAGTCTCATCCATATTGATACAAAAGTTGGGTATTCGTCTCTTTTGATGGCTGTGCAATATTCCATTGTATATATTCACCATATCTTCTTTATCCATTCATCTGTTGAGGGCATCTTGACTCTTTCCACAGTTTGGCAATTGTGGATATTGCTGCTATGAACCTATAAACTTCCAAGACTGAAACAGAAAGAAATTGACAACCTGAATAGACTAGCATCTAATAACAAGATTGAATCAGTGATCAAAAATCTCCCAAAAAACAAGATTCCAGGTCCTGATGGATTCCCTGGGGAATTCTATCACACATTCAAAGAAGAAATAATACCTCTTCTTCTGAAGCTATTTTGAAAAATAGAAACAGAGGGATTAGCTTGTATCTTGTTGGGAATTTTTGCATGCATGTTCATCAGGGATATTGGTCTGTAATTCTTTTCATTGGGGTCTTTGTCTGGTTTTGAAATCAAGGTAATACTGGCTTCATAGAATGAGTTTGAAAGTTTTACTTCCATTTCCATTTTTTTGGAGCAGTTTAAGAATAATAAGTATTAATTCTTCTTTAAATGTCTGGTAGAATTCCTCTGAGAAGCCATCTGGACCTGGACTTTTGTTTGTTGGGAGATTTTTGATTACTGATTCAATTTCTTAGCTGGTTATGGGTCTGTTCAGATTTTCTATTACTTTTTTTTTCAGTTTTGATATTTATATGTTTTAAGGAATTGATCTATTTCTTTCAGATTACTCAATTTGTTGACATAATTTTTCATAATATTCTCTTATAATTGTATGTATTTTTTGGGTTGGTTGTGATCTCTCATCTTTCCTGATTTTATTTCTTTGGGCCTTTTCTCTTTTTGATAAGTGTCACTATGGGTTCATCAATTTTGTTTTTTTTTTTTTTTTTTCAAAGAACTAGCTCCTAATTTCATTGATATAGTCTACTGTTTCTTTTTGTCATCTACATCATTTATTTCTGCTCTAATATTATTTCCCTTCTTTGTCTGTTTTTAAGCTTTATTTGGTGTTCCTTTTTCAGCTCCTTTAGGTGTATGGTTAGGTTGTGTATTTGAACATTTCCTTGCTTCTTGAGGAAGGCTTTTGCATCCCGGAGATTCTGGAATGTCATGTGTTCATTTTAATTTGTTTCCTTGTATATTACTTATTTCTTCTTTAATTTCTTAGTTAACTAATTCATTCCTTAGTAGGATGTTGTTTGACCTCCATGCATTTGTGGTCTTTCCTAATTTTTTTTTAAACTTTTATTTACTTTTTAATTTTATTTTCAGTGTTCCAGAGTTATTGTTTATGCACCACACCCAGTGTTCCATGCAATACGTGCCCTCCATAATACCCACCACCAGACTCACCCAACCTCACACCCCTCGCCCCTCCAAAACCCTGTTTGTTTCTCAGAGTCCACATTCTCTCATGGTTTGTCTACCCTTCCAATTTCCCCCAAATTCACTTCTCCTCTCCATCTCCCCATGTCCTCCAGTTATTCCTTATGGTTTTCCCTAATTCTTTCTTGTGGTTGACTTCAACTTTCATAGTATTATAGTCTGAAAATATGCATGGTATGATTTCAATCTTTTTATACTGGTTGAGGCCTGATTCATGGCCCAGTATGTGATCTATTCTGGATAATGTTCCATGGGCACTTGAAAAGAATGTATATTCTGTTGTTTTAGGTTGAAATGCCCTGAATATATCTGTTAAGTCCATCTGATCGAGTGTGTCATTCAACGGCCTTGATTCCTTGTTGATCTTCTGCTTAGATCATCTTCCATTGTTGTCAGTGGGGTACTAAAGTTTCTTACTATTATTTTATTATTAACAGTGAGTTTCTTTAGGCTTGTTATTAATTGATTTCTATATTTGGCTACTCCCAAGTTAGGGTCATAAATATTTAAAATTGTTAGATCTTCTTGTTGGATAGATTCCTTTTATTACGATATAGTGCTCTTCTTCATCTCTTATTACAATCTTTGATTTAGAATCTAGTTTTCTTAATATAAGCATGGCTACTGAATTTTCTTTTGATGTCCATTAGCATGATAGCTTGTTCTCTAACTCCTCACTTTCAATCTGGATGTGTCTCTATGTCTAATATGAGTCTCTTATAGACAGCATATCAATGGGTCTTGCTTTTTTATCCATTCTGATACCCTACATCTTTTGATTTCAGCATTGAGTCCATCTAAATTCAGAGTGATTATTAATAGAGATGAATTTAGTGTCATTGTATTACCTGTAAAGTCACTGTTCCTATAGATTGTCTCTGTTCCTTTCTAGTCTTTGTTGATTTTGGTCTGTCTTTCCTGCTCAGAGGGTCCCCTTTTGCATTTCTTGTAAAGCTGGTTTAGTGGTCACAATCTGATTTAGTTTTTGTTTGTCATGGAAATTCTTTATCTCTATTTCTATTCTGAATGAACAGCCTTGCTGGATAAAGTATTCTTGGCTGCATATTTTTCCCATTTAGCACATTGAATATATTATCTGACTGCTTTCTGGCCCGCCAATTTTCTGTAAGTATCTCTGCAGTTAAGCTTATTGCCTACCTTTGTAGGTTAAGGAACTTTGTCACTAGCTGCTTCTAAAATACTCTCTTAATATTATAGAGAGTGATACTATGTTAAGAAGGGGTCCTCATTTTCCACAGCCTGGCACTTCAAGAAGTGTTTCTGGTGTATGCTGTGAGCACTCTGCTATTGTATCTTGGCTGCTCTTTCCCACAAAGCAGTCCTCTGCAAAGTTCCTCCTTGCTAGCAGTGGGGAGTGTTTGGACTTTTAACTAGGTGTAGTTTGATTTGTTAGTTAAGATAAGACTGAATAATAATAATAATAATTTTAAAAAGCTTATCCAAGAGAAGAGAAAAACAAAAGGAACAAAAAGGCAAACAGAAAAACAAAAAAAAAAACCTAAAACAAGACTCCAAAGAAAAAGAAAAAAGGAAAAAGGAAAAGAAAAAAAATGTCTGATTCCAAAAATGATAAATGAAACACATAAACTAATAAATCCACAAAAAATCTATAAACCTGATTCTAAAGAAAAAAAGAAAAAAAATGAAATGAAGTAAAGTAAATGAAATAAAATGAAATAAACAAAATTTTGTTTTAAAAAAATGAAGTTTGGTCTTATTTCCACCAGAACTGGAGCTGACACTTTAGAACACTCTGTGATCAGTAGACTTGGTGTATGCAGGATGTGTGTGTTTATCTTCTGGAGGAGAGGCCTGCTGCACTGGCTGGGCTCACAGTCAGACCAGCCCTGGTAAAGGTGCCCTTGCTGGGTTCAGAGGGCAGGGTTTGTTGTAAGTGGCTCCAGTCTCGACTCAAGATGCTGAATTTCTTCATAGGTGGGGGTGGGGATTGTGGAAGATGAAGTCACACCACTCTCTCCTCCCTGGGGACAGGAACTCACAACTGTCACTGTTCAGAAGGTTTTCTCACAAAAGTGAACAATCTTCCCTCTTATGTCCTAAGTTTTTGTCAAATCCCTGCCCTCAACCTGTCTGTGCCTGGACAGTCTGCACACCTGGAGACACAAATATTTTGTGCTTTGTCTTTGGCTGAGAGCTGGGATTTAAAACTCCAAATCCTAAAGGACCAGGCAAGTTTGGACCCATTTTCTTCCCCTGGAAAAGATCCTTGTAACACTATTCCTGGCACCATTCTGTCCTAGAAAAGCAGTCACCTGTCTCTGCAGGGGCCCAGAGTTTATGGCGAAGCACAAAGAAGAGCTGCAACCAGGTTATCTGCCTTCTGTGCTCGCTTCTATCTCCTGCTGCTGAACAGCCACTCAGTAGCATCCAGTAGGCCTTTTGTCCTTGGAGAAGCAATACACTCTCTTCCAAATGTGTTCCAGTTCTCTCCCAGTGTGACCCAGGGGATCTGCCCACCACAGTGCCTTATGGGAACCCTACATAATGTTTCTCTTCCACTCTCAATTTGACTTCTTTCCTTGAAAAGCCTTCCTTCCCTCCTTGGCACCACAGCTTTTTCTCACACCAATTCATGTCTCTGAACCTTTCCTCTGTTACACTCTCTCCCTTTAATTGTGAAGATTGTTTTCTTAATCCACAGATTGATTTCCTAGTTGTTCAAAATTATTTGATATTGATCTGTGTTTGAGGGACAAGGCAAGCCCAGGGTCTCCCTAGTACTCCACCACCTTAACTCCTTCCCCCTAAAATAACACATTTTATAAGCAACCTAAATTTATATTAAAGCAAGAACATATTATTTGTTAGGGTTTTATTATTGCTATCTTTTACTTATTGATTTCTAATTTCTTGAGATGTCATCAGAGAATGTCATCTGCAGGATAGCGATTTTTGAAATTTATTGAAAATTACATTTCATAAATGTTATGTATGCACTTGAAAATAATGTTTTTGTTTGTTTGTTTGCTGGGGTGTGTAAGTGCTTATTAGATTAAGTAAATTGACTATTCATTGTATTTTGAATAATCTACTTCCACTGATATTTTAGTTTTCTTAATTTTTTTTTAATCAAGACTATACTTACATTCATGTGTTTTTAAGCAAATTTCTTCTTAAAGAGACAAAGTGCTTTACTTCAGAACACACTAAAATAAATGTTAGTGTTTAAAAGTATCACCTGGACCTCTTGGTAAATCACAGTTCTCTTATCCCAGCGTTTCCAATTCAGTAGTTCATTGGTGAGGCTTAGGAATTTGCATTTCTAAAAAATTCTTAGGTAGTGCTGATACTGCTAGTCTGGAACCATTTTTGGAGAACCACTGCCCTAAAACTGGCTTTTAAAAAAAAATATGGGCTGTTTATTACAATTAACTGGGGGATCTAAAAAAGAAAAACACAAGTGTCATGATGTCAGTTAAATTTAAGTACCTCCCTAAAGAGCTTATCTCCAAATCATTTGCATTGGGAATTAAGTCTTCAAATATGAATTTTGAGGGTTGGGGGATACATTCCAGTCCATAATAGTACCTATAACTATGTTATTGCAAAAATGTAATGTTGCATGCATAAAAAGTTTGCATTTAAAAAAAATCAAGAATAAAGAAAGAACAAATTGCCATTTTGACATATTGAATAGCATCTGATATAATTAATTTAATCTCCAGATCCATCCTAACTTTTAAAGTAAAACTTATATTACAAACCCAAAATTGGTTTTAAATGACAAGCATATAACACAATGAAATACAAGGGTTTGTTTTGTTTAAAGTTACAATGGGTTGCTTTACACTTTTGTGAATGAATATTTGGGAAGTCAAAATACAAGTGTAGACAAAATTAACAAATCATTTAAAAGGGAGAGTGTGGGGGGATGGGTGAGCTTGATGATGGATATCGAGGGCACAGATTGCATGGAACACTGCATGTTATACACAAAATAATGAATTATGGAGCACTACATAAAAAAAAATCTGCAGTTCTTTCCTGCCAGATTATATAATTTGGTTTTACTTTAGCATTTGATTTTGTTAATTTCAAGGATACTGAGTGTATTGAAGAAATGAATGATAAAATAAAGGTTAATCTTCTAAAATAATGTCAATTAAAGCATATAGGGAGACTTAACTCCACATATGTATACATACACCTGAAGAGACAGAAATGTTAAGTTTATAGATATTGTTAAATTTTGTCCTAATAAAATATAAATAATAGATTGTAGTCATTAAGGAGGTGGTATATTTCAATATTTCTAGAAGTTTCATGTATAGATTGATAACATGCAAAAAACATCAATCAAAACAATTAGATTGCTTGTTATCTAATTAAATTAAATGAATACAATGAGTCTTGGTCCTGGCTGAAACTAGGGGGATAAAAATAGAGAGGTGATACACTAGTCACCATAGGTCAGCATTCTAAAATTCAAATGAAAACTTTTAATTCAGCTTGGAAATCTGAGCAGAAACATTTTAATTGCTCCCATCCCAGTTTCAAAATTCTCATTCAAATTATCAAAAGATTATAGAATTTATAAAAATAGTGTCTGCATCCTATCTGCAACCAATGACATTTACATGTCAGAAACATCTGAGTCAGGAGAGTCTGGACTGAGAAAAAGGGCCAGCATGCAGTTAACTGAATGTAAAGGGCAAGATTCATTCTTTGCTGCCACATCTGTATCCTTAGGAAGTAATTGGAAGAGGACTCTTAACTCAGAATGCCTGGATATAGAAGCAATTAAAGGATAGCAGACCAGTCTTGATCATGGCAGCATTCCTGGGGAACAGGTAAGGTATGCAGACAATACAAAGGATCCTGCTTTATACACATAGTGCATATCTGTGCTATGTCAAAGCAGGGTAAGTGCAGGCTAGTAAGATGCCCCTACTCTGGCTGACTTTTATTGTCCTAAGATACACAGATAGCTACAAAAACTGTAATTTTATTTTATTTCTGAGTGAGTTTTTTATCTAATCACCATGGATCTCTGTCTTTTAATCTAATAAAAACAAAGGATGAATCCCATACTATAAAAGTTCATTTTCGCAGGGAGGGGATGATGGCAGAGAAGTAGGAGACCCTGCTTCAACCGGTCCCCTAAAGTGAGCCAAATATCTACCAGAACACTATGAACACCCATGAAATCAGCCTGAGATGTAAGATTATACACTTCTTGATCTCTATGGAGGTAGAAGACATTAGTGGGGAGGTAAAGTGTAATGGAAACATTAGGCTGATATCAGAGGATAAACAGAAGGCGATGAGAGCCATCAGAAGGGATCTATTGGAAAGTAATAACCCAATACGAAAGTACCCTATGATTGAAGACCAGCATTAACTTGGAGTCTGGTTAAAAGCACTCAAAAAGAGCAAAAGATCTAAAGGGGCAACTAGTGGAATTGTGTGGTCACAGGCATGAGCCTAAGCCCATGTTCCCAGGACAGTCACAACTGGCAACCACCCATGCCAGAGACAGTCTGGAGGAGCTTCCAGTCCATGGTCCCCGAGCCCATGGCTTTCTGTTGCTTGCACCACCACTCGAGCTGGGCACACTCCCACCTGCACCTGAGAGAGCCTGGTGTGGGCCTGGCCAGTGGTCTCTAGGACCACAGACTTCTGCAATGGGCTGAGGGGTGAGCACTGCCCTCCAGTGCCTCAGAGAACCCAGCAAGATCTCCGGTCAGGATCCTGTGGCCCAAAGCCTTTGGTGACCTGTGGGGTTCATTTTGGATGGGTTGTTCTTTTTTTCTTGTCATTTACTTTTGTAGGTCATTTTGTTTGTTCGTTTTTGTTTATGTACCTTATAAATCTTACTTTGGGGGCTCATTTTGGTGAGGTTTTCTCTCTCTCTTTTTTCTTTTCCACTTTATTTCTATCTTTATTTCTTTATCTTTGGTGGTGACTTCCAATGGCTCTGAAACTTTACAAGGTGCACCTTGCCTGGATCATGGTTGAAATAATCAGGTATACATCTCATCAACTACCTCTCATCAAAATGACTAGGAGGAGGAACACCCAACAGAGGGAAAATTCAGAGACTGTGCCTTCTGTCATAGAACTAATGGATGTGGACATAAACAGTATGTTGGAAAGGTAATTCAGGGTAACAATATCTAGGTAATGACTAGGTTGGAGAAGACCAATAGTGACAACATAGAATCTCTAAGGGTGGAAGTGAGACCTGATCTGGCAGAAGTTAAAAAAAGTTATCAATGAGATTCAATCTAATCTAAATACTCTAACAGCTAGGGCAACCGAGGCTGAAGATAGAATTAGTGAACTAGAGGACAAACTGATAGAAAAGAAGGATCAGGAGGAGGCCAGGAACAAACAGCTTAGAAGCTATGAAAACAGAATTAGGGAAATAAATGAAGCCATGAAATGTTCCAACATCAGAATTATTGGAATGCCTGAGGAGGTGGAGAAAAAGAGAAGACTAGAAGATATGGTTGAGCAAAATCTGGATGAAAATTTCCCCAATCTGGGGAATGGAACAAGTGTTCATGTCCTAGAGGCAGAAAGATTACCTACCAAGATCAATGAATCTAGAAAAACCTCCAGACACTTAATTGTGAAATTCACAAATCATAATTTTAGACAAGAGTCCTAGTGCAGCTAAAGGGAAGAGATTTCTTACCTACAGAAAAGGGTCCATCAGAATACCTTCAGACCTGTCCCAGAAACCTGGCAAGCCAGAAAGGGCTGGCAAGATATATTCAGGGCACTAAATGAGAAGAACATGTGGCCAAGAATACTTTATCCAGCAAAGGTGACATTTAAAGTGGATGGAGAGATAAAGAGCTTCCAAGACGGGCAAACTTTAAAAGATTATGTGACTACCAAGCTGGCACTACAAGAAATGTTAAGTGGGGTTCGATAAAAGAAGAAAGAACCCAAGAGTGACATAGAACAGAAATTTACAGAGACAATCTATAGAAAAAGAACTTCCTAGACAACATGACATCAGTAAAATATATCTTTTAATAATCACTCTCAATGTGAATGGCCTATAATCTCCCATAAAAAGGAACACGGTTGCAGATTGGATAAAACAACAGGACCCATCCATATGTTGTCTACAAAGGACCCATTTGGAAACTAAGGATATATCCAGACTGAAAGTGAAGGTGATGGAGAACCATCTTTTATGCGAATGGGCCTCAAAAGAAAGCTGGGGGAGCGATTCTCATATCAGATAAATTAGATTTTAAACTAAAGACAGTAGTCAGATATAAAGAAGAACACTATATCATTCTTAAAAAGGTTTATTCACCAAGAAGATCTAACAATTGTAAATATTTATGCCCCCAACATGGGAGCAGCCAACTACATAAGACAACTGTTAATCAAGATAAAGAGTCATATTGATATGAATACATTAATAATAGGGGATCTTAACATGCCACTCTCAGTAACAGACACATCATCCAAGAAGAAAATCAGTAAAAAAAAAAAAAAAAAGAAAAAGAAAAGAAAAGAAAATCAGTAAAGAAACAAGAGCTTTGAATGACACATTGGACCAGGTGGACCTCATAGATATATACAGAACATTCCACTCTAAAACAACAGAATACTCATTCTTCTCAAGAGCACATGGAAATTTCTCCATAATAGACCACATACTGGGTCACAAATCAGGACTCAACAGATACCAAAAGACTGAGATTATTCCCTACATATTCTCTGACCACAATGTTTTGAAACTGGAACTCAACCACAAGAATAAGTTTGGAAGGAATTCACTTAGAAGCTAAAGACCATCCTGCTCAAGAATGTTTGGATCAACATGGAAACCAAGGAAGAAGTTAAACAATTCACAGAAACCAATGAGAATGATGACACATTTGTCCAAAAACTATGGAATATGGCAAAGGCAATCCTAAGGGGGAAATACATAGCCACCTAAGCCTCCCTCAAAAAAAAAAATAAAAGAAAGAAAGAAAGAAAGAAATCCAGAATAATCCAGCTTTCTTTACATCTTAAAGAACTGGAAAATCAACAACAAATTAACCCAACCCCACACACAGGAAGGGAAATTATCAAGATTAGTGCAGAAATCAGTGAGATAGTAACTAGAGATACAGTACAACACATCAATGAAACTAGAAGCTGGTACTTTGAAAGAATGAATAAGATTGATAAACTACTGGCCAAACTAATCCAAAATAAAAGAGATAAGACCCAAATTAATAAAATTATGAATGAAAAGGGAGACTTCGTGACTAACACCAAGGAAATAGAAACAATCGTCAGAAATTACTATCAATGGCTATATGTGAATAAGTTAAGCAACCTAGAAGAAATGGATGCATTCCTGGAAACCTATAAACTTCCAAGAGTGAAACAGGAAGAAATTGACAACCTGAATAGACCAATATCTAGTAACAAGATTGAAGTAGTGATCAAAAACCTCTGAAGAACAAGATCCCAGGACCTGACATATTCCGTGGAGAATTCCACCAAACTTCAAAGAAGAATTAATACCTATTCTCCTGAAGCTGTTTCAAAAAATAGAAACAGAAGGAAAACTTCCAGACTGATTCTAGGAAGCGAGCATTACCCTAGTCCCCAAAGCAGGCAAAGACCCCACCAAAAAGGAGAATTTCAGAGCATTATCCCTGATGAATATGGATGCTAAGATTCTCAACAAGATCTTAGCTAATAGGATCCAACAATACATTTAAAAGATTATCCACCATTACCAGGTGGGAATTAACCCTGGGATTCGAGTGTGGTTCAATCAATGTGATAGAACAAATCAATAAGAGAAGAGAGAAGAAACACATGGTCCTCTCAATTGATACAGAAAAAGCATTTAACAAAATACAGTATCCGTTCCTGTTTACAATTCATCAAATATAGGGATAGAGGGAACATTCCTCAACTTCATAAGATCTATGAAAAACCCACAGAGAATATCATTCTCAATGGGGACAATCTGACAGCCTTCTCTTTGAGATCAGGAACACAACAAGGATGCCCACTCTCACCACTGTTGTTCAACATTGTACTAGAAGTCTTAACAACAGCAATCAGGCAGCCAAAAGAAATAAAATATATTCAAATTGGCAATGAAGAAGTCAAACTCTCTCCCTTCACAGATGACATGATACTTTATATTGAAAACCCCAAATACTCCACCCCCAAACTACTAGAACTCATACAGCAATTCAATAATGTGGCAGGATACAAAATTAACACAGAGAAATCAATTGTTTTCTTATACAATGACAATGAAAATATAGAAAGGGAAATTAAAGAATTGATTCCATTTACTATAGCAACAAGAACGATAGGATACCTGGGAATAAACCAAACCAAAGAGATAAAAGATCTGTATTCAAGGAACTATAGAACATTCATGAAAGAAATTGAAGACACAAAAAAATGGACCAGGACTCCATGCTCATGGATTGGAAGAATAAGCATTGTTAAAATGTCTATACTGCCTGTAAACATTCAGGTGCACATGCCCTTTTGGATCCCGAATGTTTATAGCAGCAATGTCCACAATAGCCAAACTATGGAAATAACCCAGAAGACCATCAACAAATGAATGGATAAAGAAGATGTGGTATATATATACAATGGAATACTATGCAGCCATCAAAAGAAATGGAATCTTGCCATTTGCAATGATGTGGATGGAACTAGAGGGTATTATGTTTAGTGAAATAAGTCAATCAGAGAAAGACAATTATCATATGATCTCACTGATATGAAGAAATTGAGAGGCAATGTGGGGGGTTTGGGGAGCAGGAAAAGAATAAAAGAAACAGGATGGGATCGGAAGGGAGACAAACCATGAGACTCTTAATCTCACAAAACAAACTGAGGGTTGCCAGGGGAAGGGGGGTCAGGAGAGGGTGGTGGGGTTATGGATATTGGGGAACGTATGTGCTATGGTGAGTGCTGTGAAGTGTGTAAACCTGGCAATTCACAGACCTGTACCGCTTAGGCTAATAATACATTCTATATTAATAAAAATTAAAAAATATATATAAAAATATTTTTTTAAAAATATCTATACTGCCTAGAACAACCTATTTTCAATGACATCCTGATCAAAATTCTATCACCATTTTTTGAAGTGCTGGAACAAACAATCCTAAAATTTGTGTGGAACCAGAAAAGACTGCAAATTGCTAAGGGAATGTTGAAAAAAAAACAAAACTGGGGACATCACATTGCCTGATTTCAAGCTTTACTACAAAGCTGTGATCACCAAGACAGCATGGTACTGGCACAAAAACAGACACATAGACCAATGGAACAGAGTAGAGACTCCAGATGAGGACCTGCAACTCTATGGTCAACTAATCTTTGACAAAGCAGGAAAAAATATACAGCGAAAAAAAGACGGTCTCTTTAATAAAGGGTACTGGGAAAATTGGACAGTTATATGTAGGAGAAGGAAACTTGACCATTCTCTTAATCCATACACAAAGATAAACTCCAAATGGATGAAAGACCTCAATGTGAGGCAGGAATCTATCAAAATCCTAGAAGGAACCTAAGCTATAACCTCTTCAACTTCAGGCACAGCAACTTATTTCAAGACATTTCTCCAAAGGCATAGGAAACAAAAGCAAAAATAAACTTTTGGGACTTAATCTGGATGAAAAGCTTCTGTACAACAAAGGAAACAGTCAACAAAACAAAGAGGCAACCCACGGAAAGGGAGAAGATATTTGCAAATGACACTACAGGCAAAGGGCTGATATCCAAGATCTAGAAAGAAGTCCTCAAACTCAACGCTCAAAAAACAGATAATCACATAAAAAAATGGACAGAAGACATGAACAGACACTTCAAAGAAGAGATACAAATGGCTAACAGACCCATGAAGAAATGTTCATCATCATTAGCCATTAGGGAGATTCAAATCAAAACCACATTGAGATACCACCTTACACCAGTTAGAATGGCCAAAATTAACAGGACAGGAAACAAGGGTTGGAGAGGATGTGGAGAAAGGGGAACCCTCTTACACTATTGATGGGAATGCAAGTTGGTGCAGCCACTTTGGGAAACGGTGTGGAGATTCCTTAAGAAATTAAAAGTAGAGGTACCTTATGACCCTGCAATTGCACTACTGGGTACTTATCCCAAAGATACAGATGTAGTGAAAAGAAGGTCCATATGTACCCCAGTGTTCATAGCATTAATGCCCACAATTGCCAAACTGTGCAAAGAGCCAATATGCTTTCCAATAGATGAATGGATAAAGAAGATATGGTCCATATATACAATGGAATTTTATGCCTCCATCAGAGAGGATGAATACCCAATTTTTGTATCAACATGGATGGGACTGGAGGAGATCATGCTGAGTGAAACCAAACAAAGAGAATCAATTATCTTATGGTTTCACTTGCTTGTGGTGCATAAGGAATAACAGGGAGGACATTAGGAGAAGGAAAGGAAAAGTGAATTGTGAGAAATCGGAACAAGAAATGAACCATGAGAGACTGTGGACTCTGAGAAACAAACTGAGGGTTTTGGAGAGTAGGGGGGTGGGGAATAGGGGATCCTGGTGTTTAGTACTAAGGAGACCACAAATTGCATGGAGCAATGGGTGTGGTGCATAAACAATGATCTTTGAACACTGAAAAAATAAAATTAAAAAAAAGTTCATTTTTTGGTATTGGGAAAAAATGGATACCAGGATTAATGGGATATCAACTTTTTTCTATTTCTTTTATCTGTTTCTATAATATACCATTTTAAGAATTCTCTCTTTAAAAAGGAAAATAAAAAGGAACAATTATAGATGAGTTTGTATAAATTTGGAGTAGGGAAAACCTTTTTATACATAAGATCAAAGATAAGGATGGCATTGATGTTTAATATTTGTATACAATAAGGGGGGGACAAGATGACGGAGAACTAGGAGGAGGCGCCATTTCAACCTGTACCCTAATGTGAGCTGATTACCTACCAAAGAACTCTGATCACCTATGAAATCACCCTGAGATTATAATTATACACGTCTGGATGTCTACAGGTGCAGAAGACGCCAGTGGGCAGATAAAGCAGAGTGGGAACATCGGACTGATATCAGAAGATAAACAAAAGGGGGGGAGCCACCAGAAGTGACCCATTGGAACGTAATACCCCAATAGGAGAGTTCCCTGTGACTGGGGACCAGCATTAATTTGGAGTCTGGTTGAAAGTTGTCAAAAAGAGCAAAGGATCGTGGGGGGAAATTGTGGGAATTGGGGCAGTTAGGGACAGGGGCTTAAGTCTCCAGACCAAGGACAGCTACCCCTGGCACTGAGCCAGAGAGAGTGCAGTGAGGAAACCAACTCTTGGACCCTGAGCCGCAAGTGCACCTGAGAGCACATGGGGTGCGGCTCCTGTGAGGGGCTGGGAGCCTCGCCAGCCGGCAGAAGCACAGACTTTTTGCAGTCTCCACATGCGCACCCTGCCATGCTATCAGAGTCTGAGTCACACCCCACACCCTCCCCTGAGAGAGGTGCATGCAGGCGTCAGCCCAGCGCGCTCTGTCCGGAAAGGCTGAGTACTCCCAGCCCAGGCCAGCAGGAAAATTTCAATGTGCGGTCGCTGCTTGGAACCTCTCTGGCGGTCTGGAGCTGCCCAGGAGTTCCTGTGTCCCCAGGGACCGTGACTCGGACCGTGCTCTGCCAGCGGCTGAGGAGGAACTTATGTGCTTTGCAGAAACCAGAGGGGAACAGACTGAGGCTTCTCTCTGAGAGCGAGGTCTGGATGCAGTTTGCTATCCTCTAAACCTCCAAAACCCATCAAAAGCTGTCAAGGTGAAAGAAAACAAATGAACAAACAAACAAACAAACAAAACCTCCAGAGAACAAAAGCCTGAAAATCTGGTTTCCTCAGAGCCCACCCCCTTGAGGGGGTGGGAGGACTTAACTCAGGAAACACTTCCTGAAAACCCACGTGGCAGGCCCCTCCCCCAGAAAGTCAATCAGAAGAAGAAAAAAAAAGACAAGAGAACAACCACCACTACTTCATAGATACAACTTTTATTTTTAATTCGTTCTCACCATTCTGGTTCATTATTTTATAAAAAAAATTTTAAACTATTTACCATCACAGTGAGATGTCCAGTACATCAAATTCCATAATAACCTTTTAACCTGAACTTTTTGATACATATACCCATGTTTTTCTTTTGCTTTTCTATTTTTATGTTTTTTAAATTTCACTTTAGTCTAGTCTATTCTTTTACTTTTATTTTTATTTTTTACTATTCATATAGAGTTAAACTTCAAGGTAGTCCCCTTTCCCAATCAATGCTACCCCTATAGGTAAACCAATTTTTAATCCCCCTTTATCTTAGCAATGTTGAGTCCCTTAACAAAGATATCAGGATACATCCAGGAAAAATCAAAATAACCTTCCTCCCCCACACTGAGAATTTATAGCCACTCTCTCATCTGTTTCTTCCACCAGTGTTTCTATGTATTTGTGTTTGTCCTGCGTCCTGGGTGGTACATAAATCTTATACTTGGGGTTCTTTTTTTTTTAGATTTTATTTATTTAATTGACAGATAGAGACCAGAAGTGGGCAGAGAGGCAGGCAGGGAGAGAGAGAGGGGAAAGCAGGCTCCTGTGAGCAGAGAGCCTGATGTGGGGCTTGATCCCAGGACCCTGAGATCATGACCTGAGCCAAAGGCAGAGGCTTTAACCCACTGAGTCACCCAGGCGCCCTGGGGGTTCTTTTGGATGAGGTTCTTTTTTTTTTTTTGTCTTGCTTGTGTGTGTGTGTGTGTGTGTGTATCAATATATGTATATATATATATGTATATATATATATATATATATATATATATATACACATTTTCTCTTGTCATGTACTTTTGTCAGTCTTTTTATTTGTCTGTTTTTGCTTGTTTACCTCCTAAATCTTACCTTGGGGCCCATTTGGGCTGGGACTTCTCTTTTATTTTATCATTTTTTTTTCCTGTCTCTTTCTCCCTCTCTCTCTCTCTTATTTTTTTCTTTTTTCTCTCCTTCTTTGTTCTTTCTTTTGGGTTGGGACACTTGATTGCTCAGAAGCATTCCAGGGTGCACCTTGACTGTACCACGGTTGATACATCCAGCTACATCCATTCAGCCATCTCTCGCCAAAATGACCAGAAGGAGGAATGCTCAACAGAAGAAAAATTCAGAGGCTGGGCCATCTGCAACAGAGCTAATGGCTATCAACATAGACAATATATCATAAATTCAGGCTAAGAATTATCCAGGAAATAGCTAGGTTCAAGAAAGCCATGGATGACAAAATGGAATTGATTAGGACAGAACTGAAAGCCATGAGGGATAAAGTTCACAATGCTCTCAATGGGTTCCAGTCTAATCTAAATTCTGTAAAAGCTAAGGTAACTGAGACAGAAGATAGAATTAGTGATCTGGAGGACAAACAGATAGAGAGAAAGGACCAGGAGGAAGCCTGGAACAAACAGCTTAGAAACCATGAAAACAGAATTAGGGAAATAAATGATGCCATGAAATGTTCCAACGTCAGAATTATTGGAATCCCTGAAGGGGAGGAGAAAGAAAGACATCTAGAAGATATAGTGGAACAAGTTCTTCATGAAAATTTTCCCAATCTTGTGAATGGAACCAGTGTTCAAGTACTAGAGGTAGAATGGTCTCCCACCAATATTATAGATACTAAAAAAAAATCAAGACATGTAATAGTAAAATTGAAAAATCATAATTGTAAATACAATCTCTTGAAAGCCGCTAGGACAAAGAGGATCCTTACATACCGAGGAAAGCCCATCAGAATAATGTCAGAACTGTCCACAGAAACCTGGCAAGCCAGAAAGGGCTGGCAAGATATATTCAGGGCACTAAATGAGAAGAACATGCAGCCAAGAATACTTTACCCAGCAAGACTGACATTCAAAATGGATGGAGAGATAAAGGGTTTCCAAGACCAGCAAAGCTTAAAAAAGTATGCGACCACCAAGCCGACACTGCAGGGAATATTAAGGGGGGTTCTATAAAAGAGGAAAAATCCTAAGAAGAGCATTAAATGGAAATATAGAGACAATCTACGGAAAGAAAGACTTCAAAGGTAACACGATGTCAATAAAAGCGTATCTAACAATAATCACTCTCAATGTGAATGGCCTAAATGCACCCATCAAACAACACAGGGTTGCAGATTGGATAAAACGACAGGACCCATCCATATGTTGCCTACAAGAGCCCCATTTCAAACCTAAGGATACACCCAGACTGAAAGTGAAGGAATGGAGAAGCATCTTTCATGCCAATGGGCCTCAAAAGAAGGTCGGGGTAGCGATTCTCATATCAGATAAATTAGATTTTAAACTAAAGACTATAGTCAGAGATACAGAAGGAAAGTAAATAATTCTTTTTTTTTAAAAGATTTTATTCATTTATTTTACAGAGAGAGATCACAAGTAGGTAGATAGGCAGGCAGAGAGAGAGAGAGGAGAAAGCAGGCTCCCCGCCAAGCAGAGAGCCCGATGTGGGACTTGATCCCAGGACCCTGAGATCATGACCTGAGCTGAAGTCAGAGGCTCAACCCACTTAGCCATCCAGGCGCCCCGGAAAGTAAATACTTCTTAATGATACTATCCACCAAGATGATTTAACACTTGTAAATATCTATGCCCCCAATATGGAAGCAGCCAATTACATAAGAAAACTATTAATCAAGATAAAGAGTCATATTGATATGAATACATTAATAGTAGGAGATCTTAACATGCCTCTCTCAGTAATAGACAGATCATCCAAGCAGAAAATCAATAAAGAAACAAGAGCATTGAATGACATATTGGACCAGATGGACCTCATAGATATATACAGAACATTCCACCCTAAAACAACAGAATACTCATTCTTCTCAAGTACACATGGAACGTTTTCCAGAATAGACCACATACTGGGTCAAAAATCAGGACTCAACTGATACCAAAAGACTTACATTATTCCCTGCATATTCTCAGATCACAATGCTTTGAAACTGGAGCTCAATCACAAGGAAAAGTTTGGAGGGAACTCAAACACCTGGAAGCTAAAGACCACCTTGCTTAAGAATGCTTGGATCAACCAGGCATCAAAGAAGAACTTAAACAATTCATGGAAACCAATGATAAGGAAGACACTTTGGTCCAAAACCTATGGGATACAGCAAAGGCAGTCCTAAGGGGGAAATACATAGCCATCCAAGCCTCCCTCAAAAAATTGAAAAATCCAGAATATACCAGCTATCTCTGCACCTTAAAGAACTGGAGAATCAAAAACAAATTAAACCTACTCCACACACAAGAAGGGAAATAATCAAGATTAGAGGAGAGATCAATGAGATAGAAACTAGAGATACAGTAGAACGTATCAATGAAACTAGAAGCTGGATTTTTGAAAGAATCAATAAGATCGATAAACCATTGGCCACACTAATCCAAAAGAAAATAGAGAAAGCTCAAATTAATAAAATTATGAATGAAAAGAGAGAGATCACAACTAACACCAAGGAAGTAGAAACAATCATCACAAGTTATTATCAACAGTTATATGCCAATAAGTTAAGCAACCTAGATGAAATGGATGCATTCCTGGAAAACTATAAACTCCCAAAATTTAACCAGGAAGAAATTGACAACCTGAATAGACTGATATCTAGTAATGAGATTGAGGCAGTAATCAAAAACCTCCCAAGAAACAAGAGCCCAGGACCTGAAGGTTTCCCTGGGGAATTCTATCAAACTTTCAAAGAAGAAATAACACCTATTCTCCTGAAGCTGTTTCAAAAAACTGAAGCAGAAGGAAAACTTCCAGACTCTTTTTATGAAGCCAGCATTACTCTGATCCCCAAACCAGGCAAAGACCCCACCGAAAAGGAGAATTTCAGACCAGTATCACTGATGAATATGGATGCTAAGATTCTCAACAAGATCCTAGCAAATAGGATCCAACAACACATTAAAAAGATTATCCACCATGACCAGGTGGGATTCATTCCTGGGTTCCAAGGATGGTTCAACATTCGCAAATCAATCAATGTGATAGAACAAATCAATAACAGAAGAGAGAACCACATGGTCCTCTCAATTGATGCAGATAAAGCATTTGACAAAATCCAGCATCCGTTCCTGATTAAAACCCTTCAAAGTACAGAGATAGAGGGAACATTCCTGAACTTCATAAAATCTATCTATGGCAGACCCACAGCAAATATCATCCTCAATGGGAAAAAGCTTGCAGCCTTCCCATTGAGATCAGGAACGCGACAAAGATGCCCATTCTCACCACTCTTGTTTAACATAGTATTAGAAGTGCTAGCAACAGCAATCAGACAACAAGGAGAAATAAAATGTATCCAAATTGACAATGAGAAGTCAAACTCTCACTCTTTGCAGAGGACATGATTTTTTATATGGAACCCCAAAAGACTCCACCCCCAAACTACTAGAACACATACAGCAATTCAGTAATGTGGCAGGATACAAAGTCAATGTACAGAAATTAGTGGATTTCTTATACACTAACAATGAAAATACAGAAAGGGAAATTAGAGAATTGATTCCATTTACTACAGCACCAAGAACCATAAGATACCTGGGAATAAACCTAACCAAAGAGGTAAAGGATCTGTACTCGAGGAACTACAGAACACTCATGAAAGAAATTGAAGAAGACACAAAAAGATGGAAGACCATTCCATGCTCTCGGATTGGAAGAAAAAACATTGTTAAAATGTCTATACTGCCTAGAGCAATCTATACTTTTAATGGCATTCCAATCGAAATTCCACCGGTATTTTTCAAAGAGCTGGAGGAAATAATCCTAAAAGTTTTATGGAATCAGAAGAGACCCCGAATTGCTAAGGAAATGTTGAAGAAGAAAATCAAAACTGGGGTCATCACGTTACCTGATTTCAAGCTTTACTACAAAGCTGTGATCACCAAGACAGCATGGTACTGGTGTAAAAACAGACACATAGACCAGTGGAACAGAGTAGAGAGCCCAGATATGTACCCTCAACTCTATGGTCAAATAATATTCGACAAAGCAAGAAAAATTATACAGTGGAAAAAAGACAGTCTCTTCCATCAATGGTGCTTGGAAAATTGGACAGCTATATGTAGAAGAATGAAACTCGACCATTCTCTTACACCGTACACAAAGATAAACTTGAAATGGATTAATTACCTCAACGTGAGACAAGAATCCATCAGAATCCTAGAGGAGAACATAGGTAGTAACCTCTTCGATATCAACCACCACAACTTCTTTCAAGATATGTCTCCAAAGGCAAAGGAAACAAAAGTGAAAATGAACTTTTGGGACTTCATCAACATCAAAAGCTTCTGCACAACAAAGGAAACAGTCAACAAAACAAAGAAGCAACCCACGGAATGGGAGAAGATATTTGCAAATGACAGTACAGACAAAAGGTTGATATCCAGGATCTATAAAGAACTCCTCAAACTCAACACACACAAAACAGAGAATCATATCAAAAAATGGGCAGAAGATATGAACAGACACTTCTCCAATGAAGACATACAAATGGCTATCAGACACATAAAAAAATGTTCATCATCACTAGCCATCAGGGAGATTCAAATTAAAACCACATTGAGATATCCCCTTACACCAGATAGAGTGGCCAAAATTAGCAAGACAGGAAACAACATGTGTTGGAGGGGATGTGGAGAAAGGGGAACCCTCTTACACTGTTGGTGGGAATGCAAGTTGGTGCAGCCACTTTGGAGAACAGTGTGGAGAGTCCTCAAGAAATTAAAAATAGAGCTTCCCTATGACCCTGCAATTGCACTACTGGGTATTTACCCCAAAGATACAGATGTAGTGAAAAGAAGGGCCATCTGTACCCCAATGTTTATAACAGCAATGGCCACAGTTGCCACACTGTGGAAAGAACCAAGATGCCCTTCAATGGACGAATGGTTAAGGAAGATGTGGTCCATATACACTATGGAGTATTATGCCTCCATCAGAAAGGATGAATACCCAACTTTTGTAGCAACATGGACAGGACTGGAAGAGATTATGCTGAGTGAAATAAGTCAAGCAGAGAGAGTCAATTATCATATGGTTTCACTTAATTGTAGAGCATAACAAATAACATGGAGGACAAAGGGAGTAAGAGAGGAGAAGGGAGTTGGGGGAAATTGGAAGGGGAGGTGAACCATGAGAGACTATGGACTCTGAAAAACAATCTGATGGGTTTGAAGCGGTGGGGGGTGGGATGTTGGGGGAACCAGGTGGTGGGTATTAGAGAGGGCACAGTTTGCATGGAGTACTGGGTGTGGCGCAAAAACAAGGAATACAGTTATGCTGAAAATTTAAAAAAAAAAAAGACACTAAAAAAAAAAAAAAGGCCAGTAAAGAATTGGGAAAAATTTCCCCCATGTTATAAGAAAGGCATATATTCCTTAATACATACAGGGTTCTTAAAAACCAATAAAACAACGAATACCACAATGTAGATTCTAATCTTTGAGGTATAAGGCTTTGTCTTAGTTATTGCTTTATGTCCAGCTTCTAGCCCGTAGTGTATATTTAAAAGTATTTTCTATGAATGAATTTTTCAAACAAGTATAGAAAATGACCTCATAAACATATAAAATTATTCAAGCTTAATAAATAAAATAATTAAATTAGTTTATTTCAAATTCAACTAAATAAAAATTCAAAAATTGATCCTTCTGCCTAGATTATCTTCTTGTGTACTTCAAAAATCTCTCAAGCTTTAAGATATGAACCAAGTATCATGTCATCTCTGAAATATTTTCTGGAGCAGAAAGGATCATCTGTCAGCTTGAAGTTATGGCAGTAAAGAAGTCTCAGCACCAGGCAGAGACCTTGGAAAAAAACAGCAAAATATTGTTAAAATTATTATGAGAAAAAGAAGACCAATAAAGAGACCTTTGATAATTGACCAAAATGAATAGCATTGTTTCTTGACATTATAAAATTCTGACAAAATATTCTACTTTATTGTGTGTCAGGAACTTTTGACATAGCATGAATTTATCTATTTCTTGTGGATATAACTTGTCCATCCAGATCTTTTAATCCAGCTCATTCAATAGAGGTCTACATTTCTTCCATCATTATTAATTTATTTGCATTTTAATTTGTGATTCAATATGTGTAATTTTCCACAGAAAATTATTCAATTAATTCATTTTTTTGTCATGGAGTTGGACTGGTAATATTATATATATTTTTTCATTTAAAATCATCTTTTAAGTTTTACAGTGCTCATTGTAAAACAAATACTAAATTATATAAAGGAAACAATCATCTGGATTTTGAACACCTAATTTTAACAATCTTATTTTATTTTTTAAAGTCAATATTTTTTTAACGTTCTTCCTGGTATCTCTCTGTGATGATACATACATCCCAAAACACAATCTCACACAAACACACTTCAAACAAATAGGCTCATAAGCATGTTGCACTTCTGTAATCTGATTTTAACATGCAACAGTAGGTCCTGGACACATTTGCAAGTATAGAAAAAACCTAAAGCATTTTTTTCAATTTCTGCACAATAGTCTATCATTTTCATATGCATATGCATATATGCTGATTTCCTTTTTTTTTAATTTTTTATTTCTTTTCAGCATAACAGTATTCATTGTTTTTTGCTCCACACCCAGTGCCCCACGCAATATGTGCCCTAATACCCACCACCTGGTTTCCCCAACCTCCCACCCCCCACCCCTTTAAAACCCTCAGATTGTTTTTAAGAGTCCATAGTCTCTCATGGTTCACCTCCCCTTCCAATTTCCCTCAACTCCCTTCTCCTCTCCATCTACCCTTGTCCTCCACGCTATTTGTTATGCTCCACAAATAAGTGAAAACATATGATAATTGACTCTCTCTGCTTGACTTATTTCACTCAGCATAATTTCTTCCTGATTTTCTTCATCAGCATCTCTTTTATGGTTATTGTTTCCTATATTAATCTTTAAAAAGTAACAATAGGCTAATGCTCACTTCTTACCTACCTTTTTTTTTAACCTCTTACCTACTCTTAAAAGACTAAATTTTAATGTTATGGATTTAAAAAAACAAATATTGAGCATATTTTAAATTTATATATATAATTGTCATACTGCCTTCCAGAACTATTTTGCCAGGTTACATTCCTGATAACAGTATACAAATGAATTAATTTTTCTTCATTATTGACTTAATTATGTCTTTTCAATATTTCTTATGTTGATAATATTTTAGGTAAATCATATTTCATTGTTTATATTATTATGTAATTGATTATTAGTGAGTTCAAATACATTCTCATATTTTAATAATTATCTATATTCCTTTTGTGAATTTTCTATTCATATCCTTTATTTTTATTGGATATTTTTATTGATTCGGTTTAAAATAATTTTTTATTGGTTATAAATATTTTCCTCAGCTTTTCATTTGTCATTTAAAATTTATGTAGTTTTGAACAGACCAAATTTACTTTGCTTTTTAAAATGTCTTTAATTTTTAGATAAATTTTTATTTTATACAAAATTGAGTAAGAGGTATAAACATTTCCTATACACTTCCTCCCCACACACCTGCATAACCTCTTCCACTATCAACATCCTCTATGAGAATGGTACATTTGTTATAACTGATGAACCTATATTGATGTGTCTTTATCATCCAAAGACAATAGTTTCCATTGGGATTTACTTTTGATATACAGTCTATGGGTATGGACAAATGTATGCCATGCATCTGCAATTATAGTATAATACAAAGAAGTTTCACTGCCTATGCTCTGCCTATCCATCCTTGTCTCTCCCCACCCCTGGCAATCCCTGAGGTTTTTACTGTCACCATAGTTTTACATTTTCCAGAATGTCATATAGTTGGAATCATATGGTATGCAGCCTTTTCATCTTAGCTTCTTACACTTAATAATATGCATTTAAGTTTACTCCATTTATTTTCAAGACTTGACAGCTCATTTGTTTTTAGTGCTAAACAGTATTTCTTTGTCTGGATGTACCACAGTTTGTTTGTTCATTGACTTACTAAAGAATATCTTAGTTTCTTCCAAGTATTGGAAATTATGAATAGAGCTGCTTCAAACATTTGTATACAGATTTTTGTGTGGATATGTTTTCAAACTGGATCAATTTATAAGAAAGACATCAAGAGAGGAAGAAAGGAACTACAAAATAGGCAGAAAAAAATTAAGATGATATTAACAAGTCTTTACTCATCATTTGTTACTTTAAATTAAAATAAATTAAATGTTCAAATCAAAAGGACTATTGAGTAGCTGGATGGATAAAAATATAGGGCCCAGCAGCATGTTGCCTACATGAATCACTCAGCTTTAAGGACACACATAGGTTCAAAGTGAAGGGAAAGGGAAATAAATACACATGCAAATGGAAATTTTAAAAAGCATGAGTAGCTAAATTTATATCAGATAAAACAGACTTATAAGTCAATAATTGGAATAAGACATAGAAAGCCATTATAAAATGATAAAAGAGTTCATTCATCAAGAGGATATAACAGTCTTAAATCACAAGAAAGAACATCAAAGCTGGAAGCATCATACTTTCTGATTTCAGACTATACCACAAAGCTATAGTCATCAAAACAGCATGGTAGTGGTTTAAAAAACAGACAGATAAACCAATGGAACAGAATAGAGAGCCCAGACATTAATCCATGCACATATGATCAACTAATATTTGAGAACAGTACCAAGAATACACAATGCGTGCATGTGCCCCTTTTAATCACTATTTTTCTATCCTTTGGATAAATACCTAGAAGTTCCATTATTAGTCTATAGGGTAGTTCTATTTTTAACTTTTTGAAGAACCTCCATATTACTTTCCAGAATAGCTGCACCATTTTGTACTACCACAAATGGTGTAAGAGGGTTCAGCTTTCTCTGCATCCTCGCCAACATCTGTTTTTTCCTGAGTTGTTAATTTTAGCCATTCTGACAGATGTGAGGTGGTCTCTCATTGTGGCTTTGATTTGTATTCCCCTGATGCCGAATGATGTTGAACCTATTTTCATGTGTCTGTTAGCCATTTGAACGTCTTCTTTGGGGCACATGAACACTAATGTTTATAGTAGCAATGACCACACTAGCTAAAATATGGAAAAGCCAGATGTCCATCAACAGATGAATGGATAAAGAAGATGTAATGTGTATATACATATCATATACATACTACATATATATAATATGCATATATATTATAAATATAGACATATGTGATATGTATATATATATATATATACAAATATATTACATATATTTGCCATATATATGGCAAATCTATTTATATAAATATATATATAGGCAAAAATATATATAGGCAAATGGCAAGAGTTCATTCTTTTTGATGGCTGAGTAATATTTCATATATATTTAAATTTAAATTGAAAATTTTAATATTATATTTATATATTATATTTCTTATATATTATATTTATATAAATTATATATTTATATATTATATTATTACAATAATAAATATAAATATATATTTAACATATATAAAAGAAATACTACCCAGCTATCAAACAGAATTGACTCTTGCCATTTCCAATGATGTGGATGGAACTAGATGCTAAATGAAGTAAGTCAGAGAAAGACAAATACCATATGATTTCATTCATATGTGGGACTTAAGAAACAAAACAGATGAACATAGGAGAAGGGAAGGAAAAATAAAATAAGATAAAAACAGAGAGGGAGGTAAATCATAAGAGCCTCTTAACTATAGGAAATAATCTGAGGTTATTGGAGTGGAGGTAGGTGAAGATATTGGGTTAACTGAGATAAGAGGTACTAAGGAGGGCACTGGATGTAATAAGCACTGGGTGCTATATTCAATTAATTAATCACTAAATTTCACCCCTGAAACTAATAATACACTACACATTAACTAAATTGAATTTAAATTTAAAAATTTAAAAAGAATACACAGTGGGGAAAGTTAATCTTTTGAATAAATGGTAATGGGAAATTTGGATAACCACATGCAAAAGGATGATATTAGACATCTATCTTACAGCATACACATAAATCAGTTCAAAATGAATTAAAGACATTAATGTAAGACCTGAAAACATAAAACTCTCACAGAAAAAACATAGGATAAAACTTCTTGACATTGGTCTTGGCAATGATATTTTGAATAGGACACCAAATGCTCAGGTAAAAAAATCAATCAGGTAACAAATAAGTGGGACTACATTAAACTAAAAAGATTTTGCATAACAAGGGAAATAATCAACAAAATGAAAAGGAAACATATGAAGTGAAAGAAAATATTTGCAAACCATGTATCCGTAAAGGGTTAATATCCAAAATATATAAGGAACTCATATCACTCAATACTAAAAAAAAAAAAAAAAGAAAACAACACATGGGCAAAGGACTTGAACAGTTGTTTTCTCAAAGATCATACATAAATGGACAACAGGTACATGAAAAGGGGCTCAATGTCACTAATTATAGGGAAAATGAAATCAAAACCACAGTGAAGTATCACCTCACACTTGTTAGAATGACTAATATCAAAAAGACAAGAGCTAACAAGTGTTGACAAGGATGTCCCTATACACTACTGGCAGGAATGCAAATTACTATGGCCATTATGAAAAACAGTATCAAGTTTCCTCAAGAAATTAAAAATAGAATTGCCATATGATCCAGCAATCTCACTTCTGGGTATATATTTAAGGAAAACAAAATCGGTATCTCAAAGAAATATCTGTACTCCCATATTCATTGCAGTATTATTCACAATAGGCAAGATATGGAAACAATCTAAATGTCTGTCATGGATAAGGTGGTATGTGTTGTTGATGATTATTCAGCCATCACAAAAAAATGTAATCCTGCCATTTATACCAACATGGATTAATGTGTAAGATATTACAATATGTGAAGTTATCCAAAGACAATGATCTCATACATAGGGGAATCTAAAAAAAAAAAAAAAGTCACATGTATAGAAACAGAAAGTACAATGGTGGGTATCAGGTAATAGTTGACAGAGGGAGGATGGAAAGATTCTGGTCAAAGAATATATGTCTTGAGTTATATAATGAATAAACTCTAAGGATCAGCATGGTGATTATAGTTAATAACACAGTTTTGTGTATTGAGATTTGTTAAGAAAGTAAACCTTAAACATTCTCACCACAAAAATAAAGATAACTCTGTGAGGTGATGGATCTGTAAATTAACCAGATTGTGGTAATCCTTTCATTAAGTATATGCATGTCTGATTGCCACATTTCACACTTTAAAGATAACTCAATTTTATTTGCCATTTACACCTCCATAAAACTGGGGAAAGAGATTGCAACATAGAAATCTTTCCTTAGTTCACAGCCTGTCTTGTGGAATCAAAACCTTGCCAGCCAGCTCTACAAAGTACAGATTTTCTAAATCCCGTATCTTTGTGAGCCAATTCAACAAAATCTCTCTCTCTAGTTCTCTCTCTTTCTCTCTGCTTCCCCCTCCCTCTTTCTTTCTTCACACAGGTACATATATAGATCTTCTATTAGTTCTGTTTCTTTGGAGAACCATAAAATAGTACTGTGTATTTTTGAATCTCCTTATAGTCTGTGATTATATCTCTCTCCACATGTCTTCTTAACATGATTTTATTTGTTTATTTATTTATTTATTTATTTGAGAGAGAGAGCATGAGGTGGGGAGGGTAAGAGGGAGAAGCAGACTCCCCACTGAGCAGGGAGTCCAATATGGGACTCAATCCTTGTACTCCAGGATCATGACCTGAACTGAAGGCAGTTGCTTAACCAACTGAGCCACCCAGGTGCCCCAATATTTTGAGTAAATTAGTCTTATGGTTGCCATTGTTTTTCTTTCTCTAAACTTTTCATATTTTAAATTTCTTATATTTATTATATACTTATTAATTTTAAATGTTTTTATTAAAACATTTTTCTGCATTCCTGTTATTTTTGTAATTTTTAAAGTAATTAAGTTTTTCCTTTTAAAGAATAATTTAATATTTCTTCATTTTAAATTTAATATATATGTTTAAAATATAGAGAATCTCATTCCCATCCATGCTGAGTTGGTTTCTATTATACTCTGAATTTTCTCCCCTTACCCCAATTAAGAAATTACTGGTGATTTTTACCAAGTGGTTGACATGTTTTGATTTTCAATTTATATGTGTCTGACATCAGCCTGGGGTATGTAGTGAATGAGAGTAATGTTAGAGAATTTGGTTGGAGACAACCAGATAACCATCTGTATAGACAGTAGGAAGAATGGATTCAAGTGAGTTCATGAGGTAGTTTTAACAGGATTAAGCAACTGATTGGTATAGTGAATGAGAAAATATCTGGTACAAGAGAAGTAGTTGTAGGTAAAAAAAAAAGAAATTTTGAATTTACAGGATCTGTATGATATCTATTTGGATATAAAGCCATTAGAGCAACGGGGTCTATAACTTGTTAAAAGGTTTAGATTAAAGATAATAGACTTGGGAAGGAAATCATCTGCTCTAGGAATCAGAAAATTATGGAGAAAATAAGTAGATAGCCATGGTGGGCATCCTAGAAAACACCTAAATTTAAGACACAAAGGAACAGCAACGTTTAGAGGAATGTCTTCATCAATTTGGGCTGCTATACCAAAAATACCATAGACTGGGTAGCTCGAGCAATAAACATTAATTTCTCACAGTTCTGGAGGCTATAAGGCTAAGATTAAGGAGCCAGCAGATTTCTGTGTCTGATGAAATCTTGCTTCTTAATTGCAAATTACCAACTTCTTGTGTCTTCACATGGTGAAAAGGTTAGAGATACCTCTATGGTCTCTTATAAGACCACTAATCCCGTTCATGAGGACACCACTGTCATGACCCAATTATTTCCCAAAGCCTCAACCTCCTGATACCATATATTGGGCATTATAATTTTAACATATGAATTTTGGAGGCACACATTCAGTCTATAACAAGGAGATTGAGAAAAGTGAGTAAGAGGAACATCACGAAATAGTAGTGTCACAAAGTCCAAAGTTAGAAAACATTTTTGGGGTTTATCTTTTGCATGTCTTTTAAGTAGCAGTTGATATAGTATAAGAAGGAAGACATTTATAAATGCCTTCATTGGCACCATTGCTCATTAAATATCATCTCTGTAAGATTTGATTCACATAGAATTGGCACATGTTATGAACTTTGTGCCCCCTTATTCCTTGTAGACCTTGCTTGTCTCTCATGCACAGAAGTTGATTAAACTGGGAAATGGTCTGTGGAGGAAAAAATGTTTAGTGTTGGGGTTAACTTAATGCATGGAATCATCCATTATACCTGGCTTGTGAAAATGTAACATCTAGGTCACTGAGCACTGAGAAAGTTTCAGAGAGGGGCATAGGCCTTTGGAATGTCGAGGCCTGTGGTGACCACTCTGCTGTAGGAATGCTGCAGGAAGTTGCCTTCCCCGAGGCTTTCTTAGCCCAAACAGCAGCCCTTTTATCTAAGAGATGTATGCATTGTCCCATAGGCTATGTTTAGCAGAACTCACAGAACATGCAGATTAGCATATCTTTCCAGTAAACAGATCCTCCTAGTTCTGGTAAGACCCCTTGTCACACAGTATGTGCTTGAAAAACAGTGATAAAGAGTTATGATTATCCTGAAAGACTAATAAAAGCAGGAACAAAGTGGAGCAAAGAGTCTTTGTCTTTGAGCGTTGGTTCCTTTAGGTTCTTTTCTGTTTCACAGCAGTCTGGAGAATCGTCCATCCCTCAATACAGGTATTGCTGGCCATTCCTGTCAAGTGGTGACCCTCATGTGATCGTCTTGCAATGAGCACCATACAAACTGCCCCAAAATGAAAAGTCTGCACACAGTTGTTTGGTATCAGCTCACGGCCAGGCTTGGGAAGTTTCAGGCTTCGATATTTTTATGGAATTAAAAGGTCTCTAAGGACCCCAGATATGGGGAAAAACCTCTTTCTTGAGCAGAGACAATATATTAAGGTTTTAAAGCAACCTTTAAAGGCTAATGGGTTTACTATAAATGAGAAATAGCTCCTTAAGGTGAGTGGGGTCTCTGTAACAGAAGACCAACTTCAGGGTTTGTTAGAGGTTGTTACTGAGCAGAGCCCATGGTTCTCTGACCAAGGATCTTTAGATTTAGAAGTATGGGAGAGAATTGGAAAGAACCTGAAACATTGCCATAAACAATGTGAAAAGGTATCCTTGCTTGCCTTGCTATGTGGGGCATAGTAAGGTTGGCCCTGGCCCCTTTACATACCGAGGACATCTCTGATGAGGGAGCAAAAGCCTAGGTAAGGACAAAGCAGAAGCTGGCACCCTACACCCAGCCCTCTTGTGACATCTGTGACATTCCTCAGGAACTCCTGGCTGTCCTAAAGGTAGAACAAATGGTTAACTAATAGAGATCACAGTCCTGCAGGACAGGAGTCTCCCTCAGTTAACAAATGTCCTAGTGATTTACAATAGCCTAACTTCCAGAAGATCCCCAGTTGTCTTCACATTGGTACCTCATTAGAAAACAAACAAATAAAACACAGCTTGGCTTGACAATAACCAGGTCTCCAATATCCTGAAAATCTTCTTTACCATATGTCAGCATTCCTGAACACCCTCTTTTTCCTCCCCCTCCCCCAGCTCCCAAGTATATAGTCAGTCACTCCTTGGGATTATGGGGCAGCAACTCTTTCTGTCTGGTGCTTTAACAAAATCACCTTTTTGCACCAGAGACATCTTAAGAATTCTTCCTTGGTCATCGGCTCTGGACATCACTTATATTCTAAAACTTCATCAAAAAGTCATTAAAGAAAAAGAAGGGGAACCTAGGACTCCTTCAACTCCCCAAATTAGCCCTTTAACTTCTCAAGTTAGACCCAACAATTTCCTGGGGAAGTTGGCTGTAAAGACCACATGTGTTGGAATGTTGCTTAGACCATGATGGATTTCTATCTTTACTAATTTCCGTCAATGTCCTCTACTAAGTACTTAAGCTATAGAATTGAACAGTTTCCCTTTGCAAAACTTCTAGTGTTTTCCATGGGTTAAAAAGGACAGGTTCTTCAAGGTGAGGTAAAATAAGATGTGACCTTCACAGCATGACCTTCAAGGCATGGTATTTTGGTCCATACACTGGCACCCACTGCAGTCTGGAATTCAATGGGGAAGTGGACGGAAATGCAAGCCTCTCTCCTACAGGAGCCTATTATCAGTGATGGTGGTCACAGTGATCTTGTTCCGGGGATATCTCTGGTCACTTTGACACCAGGAACCTCTGACATCCTGCTTGGGATGCCACCTGGAAGTCAGGGGGAGTTTCTAGGTAATGGAACTTCTCTTTTCTTCAGTTCCCAAGGACTCTTCCTTGGGGTGCCTTTTAACCCACTGGAAACAATTAGGATTGCAAAGTTTAGGTAAAGATTGATCTCCTGTTAACACTACATGGCCTCAGAGGGATCTATTTCAGTTAGATCTCCTCTATAGGAAAAAGGGAAAGGGACCTAGGATACCTTCATTGCTTGTACCTAGGCCTTTATTGCTCTACACCAGGACTCTGACCTAAGGACTTCTTGTAGAGTGTGTTTGCCTGAACATGTTTAGCTAGTAAACTCTCTCCTGATATATTGGATGATAATTATTTAAATAGTCCTTCTCCATGTAAACCCAGGTTACTGGAGGAAAACACAAGCCATCCCAGACAAAGGGGACTGTTGATTCTCACTCCTTTTCTGAATAGATATTGGGTTTTCCTCACTCATTTCCCAGGTTAATGGCTATAACTGGAGCCAACTGTGTTTAAGTCTACCTTGGGACTGGACTTTAAGATGCCAAAACTCCTTTTGTTTTGGGAATTCCCTGTCTTCTCTGGCCTGACATGGACTACCTATTTCCCCTAGTTGGTAGAAAAGCATGGTTTTTGCTCCTCTGATGGAGCTGATGAACTCTAGAAGTAGGAAACTTTTCTCTGCTTTCTGGAAGCACTTAGCCTTTTCTGCCTTCCCCTCCCCCTTCTCTTGTTTCTGCATCACCTTGGGTGTGACCTGCATAACTGGCTTCTAGACCATCCTCGCTGCCTCAGGCATCATGGCTCTGTACACCCTCACTATCAAGAAGCAAGAAGAGCACCCCTTGGACATAATACCACCCACCGTAGATTTTCCCACTAGCGCCTCAGGTAAAAATTGACAACGGGGAGGATCCAAGTGGAACATCATTTGGCATCTGAACTAAGTTAAGTTTGTAAGCTTAAGGTACACATGCCTTCAAGGTTAAAAGCAGTGAACATAAAATTTACTCTCTCAAGGTTTACTAAAGGTCAAATAAGCTCATGTTATCTCTGTTGCAATTTTTTAGAAAAAAAATGACTAAAATTATGCTTAATTTTCTCATCAAAGTTTTCATGGAAGTTAAGATAGCTTTCAAAGTCTTTGGTAACCTGACACTTTAAAGTTTTGCTTAGATAATAAATGGGATTGGATTCATTGGACATCTAGGTCTTTCCCAAATGGGATAAGTGCTAAATTATCTATTATTAGGTGTAGGTTTTTGCTTTTGACTTCTTATTGCAGAGAAACTAAGGATATTTAAATCTGTTGGTAAACATGGTTTATTCTTAATTGTTTCATAAATTTGCCATCTAAAGAATTCTGGTGTGACAGTTCACAATTGATTACTACTTAGTCTTCACTGGAGACTAAGGTTTCTAAAAATGTAAAATTCTACTAAATGTAAGACTGATGGAAATAAGGGAAGCAACTCCATATGCAGAAAAGTAGGAGATATGTAAGAAAGATATAAGGAATGGGAATACATTTTTGTTTGTAGGAGATATGTAAGAAAGATATAAAGAATGGGAGTGCATTTTGTTGAATGCATTTTATTGAAAAATAAGGTAATTTTGTCCTAAATGAGATTGTTATTTGGAAGGAAATGGCTTAGGACAAAATCTGAATGCAAAGGAAAGTTGTAGAAGCTTTATGAAGGGAAATCTTTGGAAAAGAATTTTAGATGTGGTCAGGACAGATTTAAAGTTAAAGGAATTTTAAAAGTACAGTGGTATAAGATTGATATTCTCTATTCTGGCAAAAGTTTTCTTAAATCATTGGTCTGCTCTTGATTAAAAAAAAAATGAAAACAAATGGTGTTTTTCTCTTTTGTCTGCCCAGAAAACCAGTTTCTATGCTATGTCTTTATCAGTTCTTTGATTATTTAGTTAAAGCTTCTCAGTATTAAAGGAGCTAAGTTTTGCTAACAGCTATTAACCCTACATATTTGCCTTTGGACTCTTTTATTGTCACCTTGGTTAAATAGAAATTGAGTTTTGTGATGATCTACAATCATATTAAGCAAGTGCTTTTAATCTTTCTAAGGCTTTAACAAATTTCTCCAAGACTTAAATCATAAAAAAAGGCTTATTGACTAATTTGGCTTGTTTGGTATGTTACCTTCTGGAATAAGGTCATCAACACTCAATATTCTGGCTTTTCAAGTATTTCATGTGTCACAGAAATAACTGAGTTTCCCTGTCAATTGCATCATAAAAAATTCCCATCAGATCATTAACAATGTCCATTTCTGAGTTTTTGTCATTTATAATTGTTCTTATTCTCTTACAAAATGAGGTTCATCTTCAAGGAAATTCATATGAAGGACTTAGGACAAATACAGGTTTTTGATATCTTTAAAAACCTAAAAAAACTGAAATGGGTAAAAACTTCCAGAACTAACTAAAGCTGCACTCAAATTAAACAAGTATTAGTAATATGGGACTAAAGGAACTAAAAAATTATTAGTTTTGTGACTCTTATTTAAAACATTGCTCATTCTCTAATGTTTGCAATTCCAGATTAAGGAAACTTTATCTTTAGATACCAAAGATTTACAGAAATATGATAAAGTATTTGTTTGTTAACAAAACATTTATGTAAAGCAGTACTTGGGGCACCTCAGGATTTGGTCTTTCATACTGAACATGATGGTTTATGTGAACAACAAACGGTTCAATCACTTAGCAGGAGTTCCTGTACTGGCTAATATGCTTTGGCAGAGAGGTCCATATGTAGATGTAGGACAACAACTTCTTAGGAACCCTTGAGTCTTTGACCGATGCTTGCTTTGTGCAAAACGAGCTTGGGAATGGATCCCTGCTCCTCAAGGCTCTTTTGCTCCTTTGTCAAATTTGTCAATAAATTACAGCAAGCTATTTGGAGACAAATCAGTCATAATCAGATTATTATTGAGAGCAACTTCTACCCTTAAATGCATGATATAAAACAAAAAGGGGAGGATATGGGTCTTACAGCACAATTACAGAAAGCATCGCTTACTCTGAATCTTTTTAATTTAAATTCTGATTTTGAAACTCTGGTTGAAAAATATTTTAAACCTCACTCCCCATTAAAAACACATGCCTAAGTACTCTGGAAAGACCCAAACATGGGCATTTGGCAAGGACAAGTAAAACTCATAATATGGAGGTGAGGTTATGCTTGGTTTTCCACTAAGAACTGACCAGTGTGGATCCCTGCTAGAAACGTTAAACATTACCATGGCCTGTCATGGTCAGAATCCATTCCCTCAGATGAGTTACCTGAATCAAGAAGAAAAACAGCCACCGATCATGTGCCTCCCCAGTGGCCACAAGTCCAAGTTAATGACCTGGGGAGACCTCAAGAAGACGACCCAGAAAGCTGAGGAGATTTCTGGAAACTCTCTACTCCTGGAAACATATCCTTGTATCTGTATTTAACAGCAGTTCTACCATGATATGTATTTTTGTATTTTTTCTGCTGATGCATGGGTGCTTTGTGTCCTTTTATTGGGCCTATGTTATGAATTCCCTCCCCCGCTCTGGAAACCTGTTACTTGGACTGATGTCCCTTCTCCTATTTTCAACAATGCCACTAATCTGTTGGAAGGAATTCCCAAGCCTTTAGACACCCCTCTTGTTAACAGAATTTTGGATCTCAGTCTCACCTAACTTTACTGTTTATTTTTCTATTCTACCCTTACGTGTCTCCACTACAAATATCCCCTGTGCTAGACCTAGGATTCAGGTGTTTGTTTGTTTATTTGTTTACATTACGTTCCTTCTCACGACAACCAAAGGGCTAATTTCACCTACCTCTCTAAGGGAAGTATATCTCACGGTGATATCACCACCAATTTGAGTCATTCCAACCTGCCTCCATTAAAAAAAAATAGCAAATAAACCTCATCCAGTGGTCAAATCACATGGAGTCTTGCAGGGGACAGGTTTCCCACATTTCATGACTAGGACCATATAATATCACCAATTGGGGACCTATTGGGTCCTTTAATTGTAATGTGTCTTGTAATACCTCTCTTTACAACTGGTCCCCTGACCATTATTTGACCTTCTATAGTTCTTGTTCAATAAGATGGTGAGAAAGAGGGCTTAGCGTCCCCTCCCTGCATCTCAAAATATTTCCAATCCAGCCTTCCTTGTGGAGACTAAGACATTTATTTTTTTCCTTCAAAGTTTGTCATGCTATTTACAAAAATAACATCCCCATTACTCTATGACCTTATCTCTGACTCTCTTCAAGCAAATTATCTTATGCATTCCTCACCCATATGTCTTAGTTTTCAATAACCTGTCCTTGTATAAAGACAAAGATTATTTTGTTATCTCTGCTACTCATTCCATCTGTGCGTTCTGTGCTGTCTGTTTTTCCTATTCTAACTTACCCAAACATCGAACCTCCTCAGTCTTTGTACTAAGAAGGCAGGCCTATTCCCTTATCCCTGTTAATCTTTTTTTTTTAAGATTTAATTTATTTATATGATAGACAGAGACCACAAGTAGTCAGAGAGGCAGGCAGGGAGAGAGGAGGAAGCAGGCTCCCCAATGAGCAGAGAGCCCAATGCGGGGCTCGATCCTAGGACCCCAAGACCATGACCTGAGCTGAAGACAGAGGCTTTAACCCACTGAGCCACCCAGGTGCTCCCCCTGTTAATCTTACCAGAGTTTGGGAAGAATCCAAGTCCAATAACATTTTGAATCAAGCATTTATCTGACAGATAACCCAAGCACTTCTTGGGTCTACTCATTGCCAGCATTATCATGGCTATCTCCATTATTACTGCTACTAGTGTGGCAGTTGCCTCTCTTTCTCTCTTGGTTGAGACTGCTGCCTTTGTGGATCAGCTGGCTATTAATACCACAAGGGAATTTCAACTTTAACAAAATATTGATCAAAATTATTAGGACTTCCTCAATTAATGGAAGCTGTTACTGAATATCTTGGGGAGAAACAAGAAGCCTTACCTATTGGCAAAGCCTTTTATCTAACTGGGTTCACAGACCATCTGTGTACCCCATGCCTTGGAACCAGACCATACATGATGGGAAAAGATGAAGAAACAAATGCATGGATCACTTCATGATAATTTAACTTGACATTCAGCAGCTGAAGAAACAAATTCTCACTTCATTGATGGTGGTGGAAAACCAAGGTTCATACAGAAGCTTGGCAATCCTTTTTCTAATAATCTGTACTGGCTTAACCTGGCCCCATGGTTCTCTTTCACAAAATGGGGATTTTTAGATGTAGCTATTATAACAATAACTATTGTTTTTTCTTCTCATCATAGTCTGAAAAATTGGAATAAATGCCCCATTTACCTCCAGAGATGTGAAGCATATCTACACACTGCAACTGACTCAAGAACTACTTGCTGACGCTTTAAAGAAACAAAAAGGGGGGACTTGAGCAATGAATGTGGTAGTGGAGTCTGTTCTAGTCATAGAATTTTTTACAGGTTCTCTTGGGGAAGTTAATAGGACAATAGCATATTACATCTACAGTAGTTTTATTTCACGTTGAATGAATTGCATTGCATTTTTTCCATACCTTAAAATTCAACTATTATTAAGTTCTTTGCTGTCATGAGCTATGACCAGATATTAGTATTATTTCATACTCTAAATGTTTTGTTCACTAAAAATGTACATGAAGACAATAAAAACATTGGTTCTAAAATGTTATTCTGGTCATAACTCTAATGCCAGTAAAGCAGCATGAAAACTATAGACAAAACAGAAAATATTACCAATGTAATTGCTCTCCTCTCATTTACCATTCTGTTATTTTTTCTGGATCAATTTAGTCATCATTTTCACTTTAATTGTTTTTATACCTCGCTTACTGTAATAGTGGTAAGGAAATAAAAGAATTACATATTTCCAGGAAGTTTTAATTTGGGAGTATTCCTACGCAAATTGTTTGGTGACAGTTCTAGAAAAGAGTGGAATGCTCAGTTGATCTAGTTTAGCTTTTTTCTAAATTCTAATTATTAATGCCAGTGTCAAAAGATTAAAAAACACTAGGTTGAGTATACCCTTGGGTAGGTAGGGGAAGAAAAATCATTTTTCCTCTATTCATATCTTATCTCTGGTTGGGACCCTGTTAATTAGACTAACAAAAGAAAGCTTAACAAGAGAAAAACAAACAGAAGTTTATTAATGTGTGCACCTTACACATGCATGGGATAACTTAAAGGGATGGTTAGAACTTGGGCTTATTCAACATTTCACAAAAGAACAATAAATTTTTAGAGACGTGGCAAGACAAAGAAAAAGAACATTGAGGCTTAAGGGGTAGCTAATTATGTGAAGGAAAATATATGGGGAAATATAGCAAGGCTTGTTACATAGATTCCTCTAGTACCGTCTCTGGCTTGACAAGGGTCTAGACTTGTCTTCAGTAATTAATATCTGTTATTCCTGGTATAGCAGAAGAGCAATTTTACAATTTACATCCTGCTTTTAGGCTTATACAGGGAGGATAGAGAGTTTTTCTTATATCTGCTACTCCAGTGTCTTCACCTCAAAGTAATTCTTATGCCAAAGTGGTACATTTTGGGGTGGCATATTCTACCCTTCATTCATCTCCAGCAAAGATAATTTTGGTGGCATGAAATGATCTTATCTCAGAGAAATTGCCTCTCTGATGATTTTTTTTTTTTGGTCTCCAAATGTACTTGTTTGCCATATATGATGCAGTATAATATATTTAGGATAGGACTTCTTAGTTTTCCAAGGAAGAACATAACTCTAGATTGACTGTAAGGTTCTAATTTGAAAGCAAATGGGAATATGGTCATTATCCAGGTTACAAAAGAAGCAGATTCATCAGGAAATGTGATGAATCAGACTCACATACATTCACATCTTTAGTTTGAGTTTAATATGGGGCATTCAGTGGAGATATTGAGTGTACAGCTAGAGTTTGTATTTCTGGGGAAAAAAGCTTAAAGATGCATCTTTGGGAAGAATTAGCTTATAAGTAGAAATTGAAACTATAATATGAATGAAATTTTCCAGGAAAACTGTACAGAACATGTTCAAAGTGACACATGAGGAAAATCCACATTTACTGGTTAGGTGTTAGTTAATAATTCAATTTTAGGGTGCCTGGGTGGCTCAGTGGGTTAAGCTGCTGCCTTTGGCTCAAGTCATGATATCAGGGTCCTGGGATCGAATCCCGCATTGGACTCTCTGCTTAGCGGGGAGCCTGCTTCCCTCTCTCTCTCTCTCTCTCTCTGCCTACCTCTCTATCTACTTGTGATCTCTCTCTCTGTCAAATAAATAAATAAATCTTAAAAAAAATTCAATTTTAAAAGTTACTATTTCTTGAATGTGCATTATGTCCAAATCTTGATGCTAAATATTTAATAATAACATTCTCATTTGATCTCCATAATAATGTGAGATAGATACTATTACTATTTTTGTTTTATAGGTGAATTAACAGTCTCAGAGAGGTTCAGTTACTTGACCAAATCACACACCTAGAAAGTGGTAGAACCAATCAAATGATTGACCCAAGTTCTTAGCCATTGCTGTGTGCTTTCCAATATTTATTGAGCAGCCAAACACAATAAAAGGTACTTGTAATACAACAATGTAAAAGACAGATGACCCTGCTTTCATGGGACTTTTTTCCTCTTGGTGAGATTGATCTTAAAACTTATTTAAAAAATTGGCAGAAGACATGAACAGACACTTCTCCAAAGAAGACATACAAATGGCTCACCGACACATAAAAAAAGTTCATCATCATTAGCCATCAGGGATATTCAAATCAAAACCACATTAAGATACCACCTTACACCACTTAGAATGGCCAAAATTAACAGAACAGGAAACAACATGTGTTGGAGAGGATGTAGAGAAAGGGGAACCCTCTTAACTGTTGGTGGGAATGCAAGTTGGTACAGCCACTTTGGAAAACAGTGTGGAGATTCCTTAAGAAATTAAATATAGAGCTACCCTATGACCCTGAAATTGCACTACTGGGTATTTACCCCAAATATACAGAAGTAGTGAAAAGAAGGGTCATCTGTACCCCAATGTTCATAGCAGCAATACCACAGTCGCCAAACTGTGCAAAGAGCACAGTTCATCTGTTGAATGGATAAATAAGATATTGTCCATATATATAATGGAATATTATACCTCCATCAGAAAGGATGAATACCCAACTTTGTATCAACATGGATGGGACTAGAGGAGATTATACTGAGTGAAATAAGTCAAGCAGAGAGAGTCAATTATCATATGGTTTTACTTGTGGAGCATAAGGAAGAACATGGAGGACACTAGGAGAAGGAAAGGAAAAGTGAATTGAGGGAAACCAGAGGGGAAAAAGAACCATAAGAGACTGTGGACTCTGAGAAACAAACTGAGTGTTTTGGAGGGGAAGGGGGTGGGGGGGGAGGAGATCCTGGTGTGGGGTATTAAGGAGGGCAGGTATTGCATGGAGCACTGGGTGTGGTGCAAAAACAATGAATACTGTTATGCTGAAAATAGATTTAAAAATTAAAAAAAAAAAACCTCAAAAAAAAAAAGAAAGAAAGAAAGGGGAAATCATATGGGGAGAGGAACCATGAGAGACTATGGACTCCAGGAAAGAATCTGAGGGTTTCAGAAAGGAGTGGGGAGGGGTATGGGATAGTCCGGTGATGGGTATTAAGGGGGGCATGTGTTATAATGAGCACTGCTGTTATACACGAATAATGAATCATGGAACACTATATCAAAAACTAATGATGTATTGTATGGTGACTAACATAACATGATAAAAAAATAAATGAAAGGAAAATATAAAATAATAAACTAAAATAAGTCTCTTGTAGGGAGCATATCAATGTGTTTTTTTGTTTGTTTGTTTGTTTTGTTTTATTTATTTATTTTTTACACATTTTGACACCCCGTGTCTTTAGTCTGATTACATTCAGAATGATTATTGATAATATGTATTTAGTGCCTTTTTTTTTTTTTTACTTTTTTGTTGTTTCTGGGGATTTTCCTCTGTTCCTTTCTAGTCTTTGACACTTTTCATCTTTCCTTTCCACTCAAAGAGTCCCCTTTAATTTTGTTTCCAGGGCTGGTTTAGTGGTCAGAAACTCCTTTAGTTTTTGTTTGTCTGGGAAACTCTTTATCCCCCGCTTCTGCTTTGAATGAGAGCCTTGATGTATGGAGTATTCTTGGCTGAAGATTTTTCCCATTCATTGTGTTCAATATATCATGCCACTGTCTTATGGCTTCCAAGTTTCTGTGGAGAGATCTTAGATAATCTTATGGGTCCTCTCTTGTAAGCTAGGTACTTCTTTTGTATTGCTGCTTTTAAGATTTTTTTCTTTATTTCTATATTTTGCAAATTTAATAACAATAATTCTTAGTGTTGGCCTGCTTTTGTTGATTTTGGCAGGAGTTTTATTTCATTTGTTTGTTTTTTTATACAGCAAGTTCCTATCTATTCTTTCTTTTTTAAAAAAAGATTTTATTTATTTATTTACAGACAGAATTCACAAGTAGGCAGAGAGGCAGGCAGAGGCAGGGGGGAAGCAGGCTCCTCAATGAGCAGAGAGCCTGATGCGGGGCTCAATCCCAGGACCCTGAGATCATGACCTGAGCTGAAGGCAGAGGCTTTAAGCCACTGAGCCACCCAGGTGCCCCTTGGCAGGAGTTTTCAGTGCCTCTTAGATTTGGATATCTGCTTCCTTTCCCAGATTAGAAAAGTTTTCTGTTATTATTTCTTTAAATAAATTTCTGCCCTCCTTTTTCTCTCTCCTTCTGGTACTCATTTGATAGGAATGTTATTATGCTTGATGGAATCACTGAGTCCCTAAATCTATTCTCATGATCCATAATTTCTCTCTTTTTTCAGCTTCATTAGTTTACATTAGTTTGTCTTTCATATCACTTATTTATTCCTCCATTTCTTTCATCTATGTGTTAATTACATCTACTCTGTTTTGAATCTCATTTATTGCTGTTTTTCATTTTTAAATTTTTTAAAAGATTTTTTATTTATGTATTTGACAGAGATATTTATGTATTTGACAGAGATATTTATGTATTTGACAGAGAGAGAGAGAGAGAGATCACAAGTAGGCAGAGAGGCAAACAGAGGGGGAGGGGAAAGCAGACTCCCTACTGAGCAGAGAGCCCAATGCAGGGCTTGATCCGAGGACACTGAGGTCATGACCTGAGCCAAAGTCAGAAGCTTAACCCACTGAGACACCCAGGTGCGGCATCCATTTTTTAATGTTTTTTTTTAAACTCTTTCATATCTGTGATAAGGACTTCCCTGAATTCTCCATTTTCTTCTCAAGCCCAGCGGTATCCTTGTGATTGTTATTCTAAATTCTCCTTTGGAAATATTACTTATATGTGTTTCAGTTAGATGTCTGACCATGACCTTTTCTTGTTCTTTCTTAGGGATGAGTTCCTTCATATTGGCATTGCCTAAGTCTATGTCTTCTGTGTGTGAGAAAAGCCAGTTATCTTTCCTGCTCCTATGCATAATGCCTTTATGATGAAGATGTCATATAGTGTCCAGGGTCTGGTGCTTCAAGAAGTGTCTCTGGAGTGTGCTGTGTGCTCTGCTGCTGTCTTTGTTGCTTTATCTTTCAGGCCAGTCATCTGCAGAGGCTTTCCTTGTCTTCAGTGAGCTGTGCTTGGTCCTTGACCAGAATGGGCAATTTTTAACTAGGTGTGCTCTTGTTGACTTGTTAAATGTGATCTGATGGTACTTTCTCTAGAACTGGAGCCTTGAAAAACTCTCTTGTCAGAAGACAGTGTGTGTGTGTGTGTGTGTGTGTGTGTGTGTATTTCTGTTGGTATTCTGGGCAAGGGACTAAGGCACACTTGCCAGAGAAGGGCAGTACCAACAGTGTGCAAATGTGTGGGACTTGGCGTAAGCAAGTTAGGCAGCCACTTGGGGCTGTACTGATTATTGAAGCTGCTTTATGATGAGGGGTGGGGAAAGGGCTGGCAGAGGGTTCTCCATGCTTGCTGCTCTCAGAAGAGTGAATAATCTCCCACCATGCATCCCAGGTGTTTTTCAGATTGCCATTTTCACACTATCTGTCTCTGGGTAGTTTACCTGCCAGGAGCAACACAGTGCAATTTGGGGTCTACAACAAACATGTGTGCTACTTTTAAACCTCCAAATTCAGGTATGTGCTGGTCTTCTGGGGCAGGGTCTCACTACACTGGGACTGATGCCAGTTTGACCAGAGGAGTAGGTTTTCCAGAGCAACGGGACATGGTATTTGGACCAAACAGGCTAGGCAGCTAGTTTGGGGGTAGGCCACTCTCAGCAGGCGGTACTGTATCCAGGTGAGGGGAAGAGGAGCAAAAATGGTGCCTACTGGCTCCTTTGTCCCTGGAGAGGCAACTCTGCAAATACTACTTCTCACAGATGCACTCCAGAAGTTGACCTGAGGACTGATAGAAAAATGTCCACAACTACAGGGAGAGAAGAAGCCACCTTGAGGAAGATAAGAAGTGCAGAGACATAGTTTGAAGAGAAACAGATCATGTGCTTTGCAGAGGGGAAGGAGCCCTGGTCACAGAGGAGGGTGAGAGGGAGGGGAGCACACAGAGATTCACATAGGGATAACACTTTACAAAGGTATTGGCAAGGAAAAGGAAAGAGGCTGATGTTTATGAGTTTTTCTAACCAGTGGGGCTCAAAGATTGGAGTGTTAAAAGTCCTTGGGTTTGGCTGGGATAGAGCCCTGAGGACACTGTCCTACTTCCTTAGATAAGGCAAGCAAGAAACACAGGGGCAGACAGTATGATTGAGGTACACCTAAGGCTCACAAGAGAGAGACTGTTCACTCTTATTGGAGTGGTTACACTAGTAGAAGATAAAAAAGACAATAAGATAATAATTGGTTCTAGAAACAAAGTTTTTTTTAATGACAAAAGTATAAGTCCATTGGGAGGACAGAACAATTATAAACTTACATGCACTTAACAGAACTACAAAATAAATTAAACAAATATGACAGAATTGAATGGAGAAATAGACAATTTAACATTAATAGTTGGTGTCTTCAAAATCTTGCTTTAAATAATGGATAAAACAGGGATGCCTGGGTGTCTCAGTTGATTAAATGTCCAACTCTTGATTTCAGCTCAGGTCAAGATCTCAGGGTCCTGGGATTGATCCCTGCATTGGACTACTCTGCTCAGAGGGGAATCTGCTTGAGGTTCTTTCTCTCCCTCTGCCCCTTCCCCTACACTCTCTATGAAATAAATAAGTAAATATTTAAAAATAAATAAATAAATAATGGATACAACAATTAAGTAGAATATCAACAAGGAAACAGAATACTTGAACAACATTATAAACCATCTAGACCAAAAAAAAACGTTTTTAGAAAATTCTACCAACAACAGAACACACATTCTTTGTAAGTGCACATGGAACATTTTCCTGGAGAGATTATATTTCAGCTCATAAAATAAGTCTCAACAAACTTAAAAGGATGAGAGTATACAAAGTATATTCTCTGATGATAAGGAATAAAAATAGAAATCATTAACAGAAGGAAGTTTTGGAATTCATAAATATATGGGAATTAAATAGCACATTCTTAAATAACTAATACATCAAAGAGGAAACCACAAAGGAACGGGAAAACAGGGGTGCCTCAGTAGCTCAGTCAGTAAAACATCTGCCTTCAGCTCAGGTCATGATCCTGGACTCCTGGGATAGAGCCCCACATCAGAAGATGTAAACACAACATACCAAAACTTCCAGTATACTGAAGAAGCAATGCTTAGAAGAAAATTTATAACTGTAAATCTCAATATTAGGAAAATGAGATATGTCAAGTCAATAATTTAAGTGTACATGTTAAGAAGCTAAAAACAAAAGAGCAAACAAAAGCCAAGCAAGAAGAAAGGAAATAATAAAAATCTGAAATTAATGAAATAGAAAACAAATAATAGATTTGTCAATGAAAGCAAAAGTTGGTTCTTTGAAAAGGGCAAGAAAATTGATAAACCTTTACAACGAAGAAGAAAGAAAGGGGGCAAATTATTTAAAGTAAGCATGAATGAAGGAACATCACTGTAGAGTTTACAGAAATTTATTCTAAAGGAATATTATGAACAGCTGAAAGCCAAATAACTATATACTAGGATGAAGTGGACATCTTCCTAAAAAGGCATGAACTACTGAGACTGGCATAAGGAGAAATAAAAAATTTGAATACACCTATAACAAGTAAGGAGATAGAATTAGTAATTTAAGTGTGTAAGTCTGATGTTTCACAGACCTGTACCTCTGGGGAAAATAATACATTATATGTATTATTAAAATATATAATATAATATAATATATATAATATAAAAATAAGTAAAAAAAAAGAATTGGTAATTTTTTAAAAAATGAAAAAAAAAACTTACAGCGAAGAAATTATCACGCCCTAATAGACTCACTGGTAAATTCTGCCAAATATTTGAAGAATTAACAACAATATTTAATAAGATCTTCCAAAAAATTAGAGGAGGAGAGTATACTTCTCAACTTTTTAAATAAAGCCAGTGTCATCCAGATACAAAACCAAAGACATCCTGTGACAAGAAAAGTGGAGATCAATATTCTGTTGAATATAGAAACAAAAGTTCTCAACAAAATATAAAGAAACTGAATCCAACAATATATGAAGGAATTATACACGATGATCACTGGGATTTATCATAGGATAATACAAGGCTGGCTCAACATAAAAATGTTTCAACACACACAGCATATTAATAGGCTAAAGGAAAAATACCTCTTGGTCATCTCAACAGATGCAAAAAGAACACTTGATACAACCCAATATCCTTTCATGATAAAAAACATCGAAGCTAGGAATAGAAGTAAACTTCCTCAACAAAAACCCCATAATTAGCATTATACTTAATTGTGAAAGAGAGAATATTTTTTTCCTAAGATCAGAATCAAAATAAAGGTATCCACCCTTGGTGCTTTGTTTGCAAAATTTTGATGGAAGCTTTAATCAGAGTTGTAGACAACAAATAGTTATAAAAGGAGTCATTGGGTATAATGATATTGGTAAAGGTAAGTCATGGTCACAGCATGCTGGATCTAGAAGGTCATATTAAGAACACTTTGATTTATTCTAAGAAAAAGAGAATAGGACAGAAATAATGACATTCAGATGGAGGCTTTGTTTTGCATTTCACTCTTTAAAAATACTATGCATTCCTTTTAATTGTAGTTAACCACATGTTTAATTTCTAAAATGCTGAAATAATTTAAATTTTAAGGTTATATTTAAAAGTGATTATGTATTCTGGGCACCTGGGTGGCGCTCAGTCATTGTCTGCCTTAGGCTCAGGTCATGATCCCAGGATCTTGGGATCAAGCCCTACATTGAGCTCCCTGCTCAGCAGGAAGCCTGCTTCTCCCTCTCCCACTCGCTTGCTTATGCTCCCTCTCTCAATGTGTCTCTCTCTGTCAAATAAATAATTTTTTTAAAAAAGCGATTATGTGTTCATCATAATATAGGTTCAAAATTTGATTTGAATAAAAAATATTAAAAATATTTTTTCACTCCAAGAAACTCATATTCAGCATAAAAGAAAGGTCCCTGGGAAATTATCACCTCTTCACTTTAAGTTGAAAATGTAATGCTTAGTCAAAGAATATCTATGGTGATTATTTTTTCATTCTGTGCCCAGAATTCTCCATTAAATACTATGTTCTGAAGGTTGAATCTAGAAAGCTTAGAATTGACCTGGGCTATTTTACTGAAATAAGAAATATACCTGCTGGGCATTGATCTCTGGTCAAGGCATGTATTTTTTTTTTTTTAATCATTGTAGATCCAAGGAGTTTGTGGGAAACCTGTCTCTACTTTTCAGCATTGTTTATTGTTAACAGTGAAATTTATGACTTGCACCTGGTCTTAGTGAGGACCACAGGGTGTTTGTCATTGGGGCTGACTACATAACAAAAATGGATCTGAAAAATTAACACAATTGAAACTTGTGCCCAACCTTTCCAGACCTAATGCTTTTAGGATTTAACTGTAATCCATTTATTAACTTTACTTTGGTTTCTATATTATGTCATATTTCTGCAATAAACCACATATTTGTAAACACTGTCATTTTGGATCCTGTTAGCATTACTTAGCAATGAAGCCCTATCTAACTACCAATTTCAGTGCAGACACCTATTTGCCATGGCAAGATTTCAACCTCCTCAGTACAATTAACAAAGTCCTTCCCAATATGGCCCAGTTTACCTTTCCATATGTGTACGTGTCCCTCCTGCTGGCCTCTCACCCAATATAATTTTATTTTCTCATTTGTATTTTTATAGAAAGTGGTTCATCTAACCATTGTAATACTATGGTATTGAATCATGACCATCTGTTAATATTTTTGTATCCACCCATCCTTAATACACTGTCTGACAAACAGTGAGTGCTCAATAAATTTTCAATGGATGCACATGTGCATGAAAGATTGTCCTTTGGTTTGGCCTTACTGTTCTTGAAATAACATTTATCTAATAAAAATTACACAAAATGGCAAACACAATGTGTTTGTGAAAATATATGAAATCATGAAACCAAATAATATTTCTATCTATCTGACCTTGCTAGTGTTCATAACCGGTTCTACTACCACCTAATTCTAACCTATTTTTCATTTATTACCATAATTTAACTTGGTCATCACATATGGTAGAAAGCTTCATTGACCTGCACTGAAAGTATAATTCTAAATGTGCCAGAGATAGTTAAATGAATTAAAATGTGATATTGGCCCAGGGGTTCAGTCTAAAAAAATACTGAATGGACAGTTAGCTTATCTGAAAGGAGAGTACAATGGTAATTTAAATAATTCGCTGATAATCACCCAGGAGGGATTTGGAAAGTATGCTTTTATAGATAACATTCACAAAAATATTTAAAATTTATGCTTGAAAACCTTTAGCCAAATTTGTTTTAATTCCTATAAAATGCAGAGTATTATAGTTTTCTTTTTTAACTTTTAGGCTTCACATTAGGCTTTCATGTTCACATAAAGTACTAAAATGGGATGAAAATTTATACAGTCACTTGTGTAAGAATAATTTCAAAATGTTAACCTGGCCAAAAACTGACTACTTTCAGCCAGTGAATACCCTCTTGTATTTATGATTTGATGCAATTATTGACCAAGAAGCCATGTTCCATTAAAAAATGTCTTTCTTACCATCCAGAGTCTAGTTTTTAAAACAATAAAGATATTAACAGTGAAAAAGTTTTAAACTCCTACAAAACAGCAGCAGCTGTAACAAAAATGTTGGCAAACTCAAACTCTGTTGAGTTATTATCACAGGAGATTAGAATTTAAAGTTCTGTTTCAGAAATCACAATAGGAGACTGTGCCAATAAAATTTAACAAGTTCTGTCTGTAAATCAAGAAGTTGTTGATAAAATGTTACTTTTTAATCTCCTAAGATAACTTAGGTCTGCTTATTTCACTACTATAACATTTTGAAAACTGGAGTTCAGTTTTACTAACTATAGTTCTTGTGGTTTTCATGATGTATTCTACAGAAATATATACATGCTTTGTCCCCCTGAATCCCTGAAATGCATAAGTTTAATTTCTTCTCTATCTTCAGTAATTTAAGTGTGTTGTTATTCAATATAATACATAGAAGAGTAATATGGGGTTTTGTTTTAGCATGTATTAATTCTCTTTTTTTAAATAATGGGGGAATATGTATCAAACCACTGAATGTTCTTTCTTTATACATGCATCTTATATGTACTATCCAATTTTTAAAACTTTATTACATTTTTTATTGTGCTCAGTTAGCCAACGTATAGTACATCATTAGTTTTTGATGTAGTGTTCAATGATTCATTAATTGCATATAAGATGCAATATAGTTTTTATTTTATTCCTGGTAGAGTTAACTTAGAATGTTATATCAGTTTGAGGTGTTCAATATAGTAATTCAACAGTTCTGTACCTTACTCAATGCTTATCATGATAAGTGTACTCTTTAATCCCTATCATCTATTTCTCTCATCCTCCACCCACCTCCCCTCTGATAACCATCAAATTTGTTCTCTATAGTTAAGAGTCTGTTTCTTTGTTTCCCTATCTTTTTTTTCCTCCTTCATTTTGTTTCTTAAATTCCACATATAAGTGAAATCATATGGTATTTGTGTTTCTCTGACTTATCTCCCTTAACATAATACTCTCTAGCTCCATGCATGTCATTGCAGATGGTAAGATTTCATTCTTTATTTGGTTGGATAATAATGGAATATATTAATATATTAAATATATAATATATATTATTATAATGGATGAATAGTATAATAAATAAAATATACATATTTGTAATATATTCTGTTATTATAATAATATTCCATTATTTTATATGTCTGTTATATATTCTGTATGTGTTATATATAATGGACTATTAAAATTCTATTATTTATATATATTACATAATGTTACATATATAATGGAATAATTGAATAATAGTATAATATAATATATAGTAATAATAGTATATAGTAATATATATAGTAATAATGTAATATATAGTATATAGTAATATTATATATATACATATATACATATGTATACACACACACACACACACACACACACACACACACACACACACCTTCTTTAGCCATTCAGCTGTCAATGGACACATGGGCTGCTTCCATAATTTGGTCATTGTAAATAATTTTGCAATAAACATAGGGGTGCATATACCTTTTCAAATTAGTGTTTTTGCATGCTTTGGGTAAATATCTAGTAATGTGATTACTGGACTGTGGGTTAGATCATTTTTATTTTTTGAAGAACCTCCATACTGTTTTCCACAGTGGCTGTACCAGTTTCTTCACATCCTCACCAATACCTGTTGTTTCCTCGGTTGTTTTTAGCCATTCTGACAGGTGTGAGGTGATAGTTTATTGTTGTTTCAGTGTGTATTTCCCTGATGATGACTGCTGTTGAGCATCTTTTCATGTGTCTGTTGGTCATCTGCATGTCTTTGGAGCAATTTCTGTTCATGCCTTCTGCCTACTGTTTAATCAGATTTTTAGGGGGTTTTTTGTTTGTTTTTTTTTTTTTGGTGTTGAGTTGTGGAAGTTCTTCATATATTTTGGAAAATAACCTTTTTTTTTAAAGTATGACTTTTGGGACATCTGGGTGGCTCAGTCAGTTAAGCGTCTGCCTTTGGCTCAGGTCATTATTCCAGGGTGCTGGGATTGAGCCCCGCATTGGGCTTCCTGCTCAGCGGGAAGCCTGATTCTCCCTTTCCAACTCTCCCTGCTTGTGTTCCCTCTTTCACTGTGTCTATCTCTGTCAAATAAATAAATCAAATCTTTTAAAAAATATGACTTTTGCAAATATCTTCTCCCATTCAGTAGGTTGTCTTTTAGTTTTGTTGATTGTTTCCTTCATTGTACAGAAGCTTTTTATTTTGATATAATCCCAATAGCGTATTTTTGCTTTTATTTTCCTTGCCTCAAGAAACATATCTAGATAGAAAAATGTTGCTACAACCAATGTCAGAGAAATTGCTGCCTGTGCTCTCTTTTAGGATTTTTGTGGTTTCAGGTCTCATATTAGGTCTTTAATCCATTTTGAGTTTATTTTTGTGTATGGTGTAGGAAAGTGGCCCAGTTTTATTCTTTTGCATGTAGCTGTCCAGTTTTCCCAACACCATTTGTTGAAGAGACTTCCCATTGCATATTCTTGTCTTTTTTGTTGAAGAATAATTGACCATATAATTATGCATTTGTTTCTGGGCTTTCTATCCTCTTGTATTGATTCATGCACCTATTTCTGTGCCAGTACCATACTGTTTTGTTTACTACAGCTTTGTAGTATAATTTGAAATCTGGCACAGTGATAACTTCAGTTTTTTTTTTTTCTTTTTCAAGATTGTTTTGGCTATTCAGGGTCTTTTGTGGTTCCATACCAATTTTAGGATTGCTTGTTCTTGTTCAGTGAAAAACGCTATTGGTATTTTTTTTTAAGATTTTATTTATTTGTTTGAGGGAGAGAGAGATAGTGACAGAGATTGTGAGATAGGGCATGAGCAGGGAGGAGAAGGAGAAGTACACTCCCTGAAGAGCAGGGAACCTGATACAGTGCTCAATCCCAGGATTCTCAGATCTTGACCTGAGCAGAAGGCAAATACTTAACCAGCTAAGCCACCCAGGCACCACTGCTGTTGGTATTTTGAGAGAGATTATATAAAATCTGTAGAATGCTTAGGGTAGATGGGCACTTTAACAATATTTGTTCTTTCAATCCATGAGCATGGAATATCTTCACACTCATCTATGTCATCTTCAATTTCTTTCATCAATGTTTTGTACTTTCAGATACAGATCTTTCATCTCCTTGGCTAAGTTTATTCCCAGGTATTTTATTCTTATTGGTGCCATTGTAAACAGAACTGTTTTATTAATTTCTCCTTCTGTTGCTTCATTATTAGTGCATAGGAAAGCAACGAATTTCTGCACATTGATTTTGTATCATATGACTTTACTGAATTCATGTACCAGTTCTTTGGTGGAATCTTTAACGTTTTCTATATATAGCATCACGTCATCTTTAAATAAGGAACGTTTTATTTCTTCCTTACCAATTTGGATGCCTTTTATTCTTTTTTCTTTTCTGATTACTGTGGCTAAAACTTCCAACTTTGTTGAATTAAAGTGGTGAGACTTGACATCCTTGTCTTGTTCCTAACCTTAGGGGAAAAGCTTTCAGTTTCTCAGCACTGAATATGAGGGTAGCTGTGGGTTTTTCATAGGTGGCCTTTGTTATGTTGAGGAATGCTTCTTCAAAACCTACTTTGTAGAGGTTTTTTATGTTGAATGGATGCTGTACTTTGTCAAATGCTGTTTCTGCATCTTTTGAAATGATTACATGGTTTTTATCCTTTCTCTTGTTGATATGATGCATCATGTCAATTAATTCTGAATATTGAACCACTTTTCCATCCAAGGAATAAATTTGATCATGGAATCTTTTTTTTTAATGTATTGCTAGATTCAGTTTGCTGATATTTTGTTGAGAATTTTGCATCTATGTTCATCAGAGATATTGGCCTGTCGTTCCTTTTTTTTTTTTTTTTTTGGTAGTGTCTTTTTCTTGTTTTGGTATCAGGGAAATGTATGCCTCATAAAATGACTCTTTTGTCATTTTCTGAGTTATTTACACTGATATGAGTGTTACCTAGTTTTGTCTGTGGGATGAGGTAAGCCTAGGGTACTCCTATTCTGCCATCTTTCCGTACTTTCCACTTTTTTTTTTAATACAAATGGAGTTAGACATGGCTATTATAATTCTGTTATATGAACAGCCAACTAAAGATCTAGTACTTTTTTTTTAAGAAAAAGCACAAGTGGAGGAGGGTAAGGGAGAGAGAGAATCCTAAGCAGACTCCATGCTCAGTGTGCAGACGTGGGGCTTGATCTCATGACCCTGAGATCATGACCTGAGCTGCAACCAAAAATTGGATATTTAGGGACACCTGGATGGCCCAGTTAGTTAAGTATATCCCTTTGGCTCAGGTCATGATCCCAGGGTCCTGGAATTGAGTCCGGATTGGGATCCTTGAACAGCAGGGAGCCTGCTTCTCCCTCTGTCTGCCACTCCTCTTGCTTGTGCATGTGTGCTGTCTCTCTCTCTTTCTCTCTCTTTAACAGATAAATAAAATCTAAAAAAAAAAAAAGTTGGACACTTAAGCAACTGAGCCAGTCACACGCCCCTAACTACTGTTTATAATAACGTACTTCCGAGGTTCCCCTAAATACTGTTTATAATAACACACCACAACTCTGCCATTTAAAATTTTCTCTTTTTTAAAGTTTTGTTTTATTTTATATTTTATTTTATTTTATTTTATTTTTATTTTATTTTCAGTGTTCCAAAATTCATTGTTTATGCACCACAGCCATTGCTCCATGCAATATGTGCCCTCCATAATACTCACCACCAGGCTCACCCAACCCCCAACCCCCTCCCCTTCAAAACCCTCAGTTTGTTTCTTAGAGTCCACAGTCTCTCATGGTTTGATTCCCCTTCAATTTCCCCAAACTCACTTCTCCTCTCCAACTTTCAATGTCCTCCATGTTATTCCTTATGCTCCACAAGTAAGTGAAACCATATGAAAATTGACTCTCACTGCTTGACTTATTTCACTCAGCATAATATCTTCCAGTCTTGTCCATGTTGATGCAAAAGTTGGGTATTCATCCTTTCTGATGGAGGCATAATACTCCATTTATATACGGACCATATTTTCTTTATCCATCCGTCTGTTGAAGGTCATCTTGGTTCTTTTCACAGTTTGGTGACTGTGGCCACTGCTGCTATGCACATTGAGGTATAGATGGCCCTTGTTTTCACTACATCTGTATCCTTGGGGCAAATACCTGTGGTGCAATTGCAGGGTCATAAGGTAGCTCTATATTTAATTTCTTAAGGAATCTTCACACTGTTTTCCAAAGTGGCTACACCAACTTGCATTCCCACTAAAACTGTAAGAGGGTTCCCCTTTCTCCGCATCCTCTCCAACACATGTTGTTTACTGTCTTGCTGATTTTGACCATTCTAACTGGTGTAAAGTGGTATCTCAATGTGGTTTAGATTTGAATCTCCCTTATGGTTAGTGATGATGAGCATTTTTCATGTGTCTGTTAACCATTTGTATGTCTTCTTTGGAAAAGTGTCTCTTCATGTCATCTGCCCATTTTTTGACATGATTATCTGTTTTCTGTGTGTTGAGTTTGAGGAGTTCTTTATAGATCTTGGATATCACCCTTTTTCTGTAGTGTTGTTTGAGAATATCTTCTCCCATTCTATGGATTGCCTCTTTGTTTTGTTGACTGTTTCTTTTGCTATGCAGAAGCTTTTGATCTTGATGAAGTCCCAAATGTTGTTTCCTTTTCCTTTTGAGACATATCTTGAAAGATATTGCTGTGGCCAGTGTTGAAGAGGATGCTGCCTATATTGTCCTCTAGGATTTTGATAGATCCCTGCCTCATTTTGAGGTCTTTTATCCATTTCAAGTTTACCTTTGTGCATGGTATAAGAAAATGATTGAGTTTCATTCTTCTACACATAGCTGTCCAATTCTCGCAGCACCATTTATTGAAGGGACTGTCTTTTTTCTGCTGGATATTTTTCCCTGCTTTGTCAAAGATTAGTTGACCATAGCGTTGTAGGTCCATATATGGGCTCTCTATTCTGTTCCACTAGTCCATGTATTTATTTTTGTGCCAGTACCGTGCTGTCTTGGTGATCACAGCTTTGTAGTAAAGCTTGAAATCAATCAACATGATACCCCCGGTTTTGTTTCCCTTTTTAACATTTCCTTAGCAATTTGGGGTCTGTTCTGGTTCCAAACAAATTTTAGGATTGTTTATTCCAGCTCTTTGAAAAATGCCAGTGGAATTTTGATCAGAATGGTATTGAAAGTATAGATTGCTCTAGGCAGTATAGACAGTTTAACAATGTTTATTCTTCTGATCCATGAGCATGGAAAGCTCTTCCATCTTTTTGTGTCTTCTTCAATTTCATTCATGAGTTTTCTGTAGTTCCTCAAGTACAGATTCTTTACCTCTTTGGTTAAGTTTATTCCCAGGTGTCTTATGGTTCTTAGTGCTATAGTAAATGGAATTGATTCTCTAATTTCCCTTTCTGTATTTTCATTGTTAGTATATAAGAAAGCAACTGATTTATGTACATTGATTTTGTATCCTGCCACATTCCTGAATTGCTGTATGAGTTCTAGTACTTTGGGGGTGGAGTCTTTCATCTTTTCCATATAAAGTATCAAGTCATCTGCGAAGAGAGAGAGTTTGACTTCTTCACTGACAATATGAATACCTTTTATTTCTTTTTGTTGTCTGATTGCTGTTGCTAGGACTTCTGGTACTATGTTTTTTTTTAAGGATTTTATTTGTTTATTTGACAGAGAGAGATCACAAGTAGGCAAAGACACAGGCAGAGAGAAAGAGGGAAGCAGAATCCCTATTGAGCAGAGAACCCAATGTGGGGCTTGATCCCAGGAACCTGGTATCATGACCTGAGCTGAAGGCAGAGGCTTAATCCACTGAGCCACGCAGGCACCCGTTTCTAGTACAATGTTGAACAACAGTGGCGAGAGTGGACATCCTTATCGTGTTCCTGATCTCAAAGGGAAGGCTGTCAGATTTTTCTCATTGAGGATGATAAGCACTTTTCATTTTTTCATAGATAGATTTTATGAAGTTGAGGAATATTCCCTCTATCCCTATACTTTGAATCACTTTAATCAGGAATGGATGCTGTATCTTTTCAAATGCTTTTTCTGCATCAATTGAGAGGACCATGTGGTTCATCTCTTTTCTGTTATTGATTTGTTCTATCACATTGATTGATTTGTGAATGTTGAACCACCCTTGCATCCCAGGGATAAATACCACCTGGTCATGGTGGATAATCTTTTAAATGTATTGTTGGATCCTATTAGCTAGGATCTTGTTGAGAATCTTAGCATCCATATTCATCAGGGATAATGGTCTGAAATTCTCCTTTTTGGTGGGGTCTTTGCCTGGTTTGGGAGTCAGGGTAATGCTGGCTTCCTAGAAAGAGTCTGGAAGTTTTCCTACTGTTTGTATTTCTTGAAACAGCTTCAGGTGAAGAGGTATTATTTCTTCTTTGAATGTTTGGTGGAATTCTCCAGGGAATCTGTCAGGTCCTGGGATCTTGTTCTTCGGAGGTTTTTGATCACTGCTTCAATCTTGTTACTAGATATTGGTCTATTCAGGTTGTCAATTTATTCCTGTTTCACTCTTGGAAGTTTATAAGTTTCCAGGAATGCATCCATTTCATCTAGGTTGGCATATAACTCTTGACAATAATTTCTGATGATTGTTTCTATTTCCTTGGTGTTAGTTGTGAGGTGGCCCTTTTCATTCACAATTTTATTAATTTGGGTCCTCTCTCTTTTCTTTTGGATTAGTTTGGCCAATGGTTTATCGACCTTATTGATTCTTTCAAAAAACCAGCTTCTAGTTTCATTGATGTGTTGTACTGTATCTCTAGTTTCAATCTCATTGATCTCTGCTCTAATCTTGATTATTTCCCTTCTTGTGTGTGGGGTTGGATTAATTTCTTGTTGATTTTACAGTTCTTTAAGGTGTAGAGACAGCTGATGTATTCTGGATTTTTCAATTTTTTTTTTGAGGGAGGCTTGGATGGCTATGTATTTCCCTCTTGGACCTCTTTGTTGTATTCCATAGCTTTTGGACTGAAGTGTCTTCATTCTCATTGGTTTCCATGAATTGTTTAACTTCTTTGATTTCTTGGTTGATCCAAACATTCTTAAGCGGGTGGTCTTTAACTTCCAAGTGTTTGAATTCCTTCCAAACTTTTTCCTGTGGTCGAGTTCCAGTTTCAAAGCATTGTGGTCTGAGAATATGCATGGAATAATCTCAATCTTTTGGTATCGGTTGAGTCCTGATTTGTGACCCAGTATGTGGTCTATTCTGGAGAAAGTTCCATATGTGCCTGAGAAGAATTTGTATTCCGTATGTGGTCTATTCTGGAGAAAGTTCCATGCGCACTCGAGAAGAATGAGTATTCTGTTGTTTTAGGGTGGAATGTTCTGTATATATCTATGAGGTCCATCTGGTCCAATGTGTCATTCAATGTTCTTGTTTCTTTATTAATTTTCTTCTTGGATGATCTGTCTATTACTGAGAGTGGCATGTTAAGATCCCCTACTATTAATATATTCATATCTAAATGACTCTTTATCTTGATTAACAGTTGTTTTATGTAGTTGGCTGCTCCATATATGGGCGCATATATATTTATAATTGTTAGATCATCTTGGTGAATAGATCCTTTAAGAATGATTATAGTGCTATTCTTTATCTCTGACTACTGTCTTTAGTTTAAAATCTAATTTATCGGATATGAGAATCATTACCTCAGCTTTCTTTTTGAGGCCCATTAGCATGAAAGATGGTTCTCAATCACCTTCACTTTCAGTATGGATATATCCTTAGTTTCTAAATGGGTCTTTGTAGACAACATATGGATGGCTCCTGTCATTTTATCCAGTCTGCAACCCTGTGCCTATTTGTGGGAACATTTGGGCCATTCACTTTGAGAGTGATTATTAAAAGATATATTTTTACTGACGTCATGTTGCCTGTGAAGTCCTTGTTTCTATAGATTGGGTCTGTAAATTTCTGTTCTATGTCACTGTTGGGTTCTTTCTTCTTTTATAGAACCCCCCTTAATATTCCTCGTAGTGCTGGCTTGATGATCACATACTCTTTAAACCTTGCCTGTCTTGGAAGTTCTTTATCTGTCCATCCGTTTTGAATGTCAGCCTGGCTGATTAATGTATTTTTGGCTGCATGTTCTTCTCATTAGTGCCCTGAATACATCTTCTCAGCCCTTTCTGGCTTGCCAGGTTTCTGTGGATAGGTGTGATGTAATTCTGATGGACCTTCCTCTGTACCTAAGGAATGTCTTCCCCCTAGCTGATCTCAAAAACTCTTGTCTAAAATTGTGATTCATCAGTCTCATATTCAAGTGTCTCAAGGTCTTTCTAGATTTGTTGATCTTGGGGTTGATCTTTCTGCCTCTAGGACATAAATGCTGTTCCATTCCCCAGACTGGGAAAATTTTCATGGAGAATTTGTTCTACTATATCTTCTAGTCTTCCTTCTTTCTCTTCCCCATCAGGGATCCCAATAATTCTGACACTGGAACATTTCATGGCATCATTTATTTCCCTAATTCTGTTTTCATGGCTTCTAAGTTGTTTGATCCAGGCCTCCTCCTGATCCTTTTTCTCTATCAGTTTTTTTTTCCTCTAGATCACTAATTCTATCTTCTGCCTCAGTTGCCCTAGCTGTTAGAGTATTTAGATTAGATTTAGATCTCATTGATAGCATTTTTAAGTTCTTCCCAGGAAGCTTTCACTTCTTCCCTAATGGATTCCATGTTGTCACTCATGGTTTTCTCCAACCTAACCATTGCATGGATAATTGTTAGCCTGAATTGCCTTTCTGACATACTGTTTATGTCCATATCCAATAGCTTTAATGGAAAGGACACTGTCTCTGAATTTTTCCTCTTTCAGTTGTTCCTCCTCCTAGTCATTTTCGTGAAAGGTGGTTGAGGGGATGTGTAGCTGAATATATCAATGGCGATCCAGGCAAGGTGCACTCTGAGCAATCAGAAGTCATCACTAAAAAGAAAGAAAAAAGAAAAAAGAAAGAGAGAGATAGAAATAAAAGAGAAGACTCAGCAAGAATGGGCTCCAAAGGTAAGATTTATAAGGTATATAAGCAAAAAAGGACAAACAAAAAGACCGACAAATATAAATGATAAGAAAAAAAAAAAAAAAGAACCCAGCCAAGACGAACCCTAAGTATAAGATTTATATAATAGCAGAAGAAAAACAGAATACACAGAAACACTGACAGAGGAAAAAAATGGGAGGGTGGTTATAAATCCTCAATGTGGGCAAGGAAGGTTATTTTGATACTTCCGGGGTATATCTTGGTATATTTGTTAAAGGACTCAACTTTCTAGAGATAAAGGGAGATTAAAACTGGTTTATATATAGGGGTAGTATTGATTAGGGAAAGAGTATTGTCTTGAAGCTTAGATCTATATGCATATTAAAAAATAGAAAAGCAAAAGAAAAACACAGGTATATGCATGAAAAAAGTTCAAATTAAAAGGTTACTATGCAGCCATCAAAAGAAATGAAATCTTGCCATTTGCGACAACATGGATCGAACTAGAGGGTATCATGCTTAGCGAAATAAGTCAATTGGAGAAAGACAACTAACATATGATCTCCCTAATATGAGGGAGTGGAGATGCAACATGGGGGGTTAAGGGGGTAGGAGAAGATTTAATGAAACAAGATGGGATTGGGAGGGAGACAAACCATAAGTGACTCTTAATTTCACAAAACAAACTGAGGGTTGCTGGGGGGAGAGGGGTTGGGAGGGGGGTGGGTTTATAGACATTGGGGAGGGTATGGGCTATGGTGAGTGCTGTGAAGTGTGTAAATCTGGCGATTCACAGACCTGTACCCCTGGGGATAAAAATATATGTTTATAAAAAATTAAAAATTAAAAATTTTAAAAAAGGTTATTATGGAGTATGTTGTATTAAACCTCTAGTTGTAGTGGTAAGTAAGTTAAAAAATTAAACAGAACATGAATCGTGAGAATGAATTAAAATTGAAAGTTGTATCTATGAAGTATAAAGGTTTTAGGGCAATACTGGGAGCTTAATATATTGTTTTCTCCTGATGCTGGGGTTTTACAGTTTTATGGGGAACTTGTGGTGGTTGTCCTCTCATTCTTTTGGCTGGCTTTCTGGAGGAGGGGCCTGCCTTGTTGTTTTTCAGTCATTGTGGCTTGGGGTTGAGCCCTCCTGTCCACTATCAAGGGCCTGGGCTCTGTGGAAACCAGTTTTTCAGGCTTTTGTTCTCTAGAGGTTGTTCCCCCCATCCCTCGGCGGCTTTTGGCGGTTCTTCAGAAGTTTACAGAAAAGCAAACTGCACCCAGACTTACTTCTCAGAGAGAAAACTTGGTCTGCTCCCCTCTGGGTTGTCCAGAACACAAAAACACTCCTCTGCAAACTCTGCTGAACCATGCAACCTCCCACAAGCAGAGCACATCCCTAGCCACTGTCTCGGGGGTCCTCCAATGCACCCACTTGTCTCTGCACCCCTGTACCAAAGCAGCAAGTGATATTGGACCAGAGAACCCACTTCCAGTGGCTGCCTTTGCTCGGTCTGCTGTCTGGGGTTCAGACCTCAGGTTGCCAAGGGGAAGATCTCACTGAGTTCCTTTTGGGCCCAGCTGGGAGAGTCCAGACCCTTGGCTGGTCTTAGAGACTGCTGGCTAGCTGCAGGATGGAGCTTTATTAGTCACCAGGAGGGAGTGGGTCAGACCCTTGTCCCAGTACGTAAAAGTTCTATGGAGCGCAGGCTGGTGCCATCACCAGACTCCCTTATGTGGGGGTGGGAGTGTGCCCAGCTGAGCCGTGCTGCAAGCCACGCAACCCTGGGGGCTCTGCTGCACTCTCTCTGGCATCGGTGGTCACTGGTGGTGGCCATCCTGGGACCATGGGTTTAAGCCCGTGCCCATGACCACTCGATTCCATCAGTTGCCCCTTAAGATCTTTTGCTCTTTTTGAGTGTTTTTAGCCAGACTCCAAGTTAATGCTGGCCTCCAATCACAGGGCACTTTCGTATTGGGGTATTACTTTCCAGTGGGTTGCTTCTGGTGCCTCCCTCCCCCTTCTGCTTATCCTCTGATATCAGTCCGAGTATGCCTACTCTGCTTTACTTCTCCACGATTGATCTCCTGTCCCCATAGAGATCCAGAAGTGTATAATCTTACATCTCAGGCTGATTTCAGTGGGTTTTCAGAGTGTTCTGGTAGATAATTAGCTCACTTTAGGGGACTGGTTGAAACAGGGTCTCCTACTTCTCTGCCATCATGCCTCTCCTCTCCATTTAAAATTTTCTGATCTACTACTCAGAAGCTGGTTTAGCCCTCTGTGTTCCTACTGCTCCTAGTGCATACCTCTATCAACATCTGTAACACATTGAATCCAAATGATCTCTTCATTTATCTGTGTTCCATACCAAGCATGCGATATCTGTTTTTTTTCTTTTAATTCTCATTACTTAGAGAAAGTCTGACAAATGATAGCTATTTTCTGTTTATTATTTGTTATTATTCACTTAGAAAACTATATATATTTATTCTAAGTTCATCTTAAATACATTTGCAAGAGTTATAATCAATGCTTGATTTGTAGAAATAGAAAATTCACTATGAAAGTGATGCAATAAGCTTCTTGTTGCAATTACAAATTTAGAGAATTTTTGCCCACAGTGTAAGGAAATGTATTGCTTTTATCTCAATTATCCTGGACTTGTTCTGACAATTAATAGTAGATTGTAGGCATTCCTTTATTGCATGGTAACTTTTTGAGAAGTGGTATAAATATAAACTTAAGAAAATAAATTCTCTCAATGTGTCAAATAGCTCTCAATATTTACACATTCACTATATGATTATTCTAAAGTATAATTACAATTATCTTAAATAACTGAGACATACTTTTACCTCTTCACAATAACCAAAAAGCTTTATTTTTAAGTGCTGATGGCATGTGCATAAAATTCTGAATTTATTGTTATAAGTACACATTTCAGAAGGAACTGGAAAATGTTTTCTTATAGTGTGGCTGGCAGAATAATGCTCCTCTCACCCCCAAGTATGTCTTAACTTCCAGACCTGTAAATTTGTTATGCTACATGGCAGGTGAAACTCTGAAAAAAAAATTGGAGTTTAGGTGAAAAACCTCAAATATAGGAAGATGATCCTGCATTATACAAGTAGACCCAATGTAATCACAATGGCCTTTAAGAATAGAAAAGGGAAACTGATGAATCAATCAGAGATATGATGAAAGGATGGCAGGAGAGATTCAATGTGTAAGAAAGACTTAGCCCATTATTGCTGATCTTGAGGATGGAGGGAGGAGTCCACAAAACAAGGAATACTGTTGATCTATGGAAGCAGGAATGTCTCTAGGCTAATAGCCTGTGAGGAAGCAGGATGCTCAGTCTTATAACCACAATGAACTGAATTTACCAATAATATGAATGAAATCAGAATTTTCCCCTAGAGCCTTCAGAAGAGAAGACAGCCTCATCAATACTTTGATTTTTAGCCCAGTGAGACCCATGTCAGACTACATAATTATAAGAAAACAAACTTGTGTTAATCTAAGTCACCCACTTTGTGGTGGTTAGGTATGGGAGCAATATGATACTAATACAGATGGACTTTTTTGAGGGAAGAATAATAATAGCTACTATGTATTGAGTATTTACTATGAACAAGGAACATTACACATATTGTCTCATTTAATAGTAATAACGATAATATCTTCATTTGTTTAAATGAGGAAATTGAAGCTCATAAAGTCTAAATAATTGTCCAAACTCAGCCTGCTAGTAAATGATAGATCCTAGATAGTTCAAACAGATTGTCTAACTCTGAGCTGTATTTTAACCAGTATGCTACTCTACTTCTCTACAGGACTACAGTAACTACATAAGAAAATCATTCTGAGTGGGGCTTCTGGGTGGCTCAGTTGGTTAAGCAACTGCCCTCTGCTCAGGTCATGATCCTGGAGTCTGGGATCGAGTCCCACATGAGGCTCTCTGATCACCAGAGTGTTTCTCCCACTGTTCTCTCTCCTCTCATGCTCTCTCTCTCATTCTCTCTCTCAAATAAATAAATAAAATCTTAAAAAAAAAGAAAATCATGCTGAGTAATGCTAAAATTATAAAAATAGTGATTCATTGAAATTATATCTATATATAAATTATAAATTATATATAAATTATATACCTATAATTTTATACCTATAATTATTATCTATAATAATTATATAATAGATAATTATATATATTAAACATATGATATCTATTATATATTATTAATATATTCTATAATAGATAATAATTATAGATATATAATTATAGATATCTAATTTATATATAATAAAGATAATATAGTATTAATATTTTGTAATATATAATATATATTATAGTATTAATAATAATAGTAACAATAATAATAGTAATGAGTAATATATATTAATATTATAATATGAAGTAATATATATTAATAATAAGTAATATATATTAATAATATAATATATTATATAAAGTAATATATTAATAATAAATAATAGTAATGATGATATATTAATATATAATATATAATATAGATGATAATTATATAATAATTATATTATTATATAATAGATATATTTAATATATAATATATAATCATATATAATATATGATTATATATTATATATTAAATATATAATATATTTTATTTAATTTATTTATTATATATGATTAATATATAATATAATCATATATATGAGATTATATATTATATATTAAATATATCTATTATATAATAATAATATAATAATATAATAATATAATTATTATGTATAAATTATAATCTATAATTATCTATATGCATATGTTCAGGTGATCTACTATATAGTTTTCTACTGTGTTTTGTTATTTATTTGAGAGAGAGAGAGAGAGACAGAGTGAGCATGAGGGGGGATGGTCAAAGGGAGAATCAGACTCCCTGCTGAGTAGGGTCCTGATGAAGAACTCGATCCCCGGACTCCAGGATCATGACCTGAGCTGAAGGTAGTTGCCCAACCAACTGAGCCACCCAGGTGCCTGAGGTTCATGTATTTTATGGAAATAATCTTAGAAATAATATCTCAGGGGTAACTGGGTGGCTCATATATATATATATATATATATGCATATATATATATATATATATATATATATATATATATATATAAACACACACAAACATACATTACAGATTAAGAAATGGAGTTTCAGAAGCAATTTTTTAAAAAATCAAACCACCCTTGGCTGCAAAAAGTGGCAGAAGAAAGCCTGGTATCCAGAATTATGATGCTCCAAAGTATATTAACTCCTCATGAATGAGTCATTGTGAAATGTTACCTAGTAAAAGACTATCTGTTCTGTAGAATGGGATAATAATACAATGTTTGCCTACTGTAGTTGCAGAGATGACTAATGAGATAGTGCACTATATATAATGTCATTAACCTAGTAGTCATTTATGATTTCCAGCACAGAAGCCCCAAAGCACTAGGCCTACCACTCTTAGCCTGGTGACCTCTTGTGGCATCTTGGATTATCTGTAAACAGGCTTTGCTCCCAAGAGAATCTTCTCAATTATGGTGAAGGCAGAAGGTAAGAGCATGGCAGGGAGCCAATTAATCACCAACATACAATTTCCACTGAGCTCCCATCATTGCTAATTCCTTCAGGTGTTTTTTGGATGCCTTTATATAGCTCCTCCTGGCAGTATTTCTACCTATTGATTGTTATTTTTAATGAACTAACATTTGATTTGGAATTCATTCAGGAGTTAAGAGAGGGAATATAGCTCATTATTTGTGAATGAATAGAGACAACTGGCCACTTAAAGTCAAGAAGATAAATATTAAAAATACTGCCATTATTGTTGCTTACTTAATATAAAGATAACTTCTTGGTTTTCTTTTGGAAAAGTGGGATTCTCTCAGTAGGTACATTACTTTTTTTCTCATAAAAATAACTCTCATGTAATGCAGACTGAAAAAAGAGCAGATTTCAACAGTCTTCTTCAGCTACTAAACTGACCTACATTTGCAAGATCAGAAGTAGATAAAACAAACAATACAATAGTTTCCTTTGTAGCCAGAATTACAAGATAAAATTTTAGTTCATGTCCCAATATAGTTCAAGCTATAACATTAAACACCTAAGTCTGAAATGGTACATGTCAATTAGTATACAATATCAGCCATAATATTATACATTCTAATATTCTAATATTATAAACTTTCTTATGTTTCAGTTTCTTATGTTCATCACTAATGTTCCAATATACATTGATTTTATTTTTCTATTACTCTTTTAAGCCAGTATGATCATTTGAAAAGTGAAAACATTAGCTATGTCAGCCTACTATGAAGCAACTTTGTAAGCCACCCAAATTTCCTATCCATCAACCCCTTAAGACAACTGCATTATCTGATTACTTTAGTATTGTGTGAAAATTGTTTAGATTTTGGTCTATAACTAGGTAAAAATATTTACTTTATTGTATCTAATCAGTTGGGCTGATTTTCTCTAATCATTGTAGAAGAAGGCTTGCGGAAGGTGGTTCACCTGGAGATTGGGAAATTATTTCTCACCAAGTTTGTTATATGAGTTTACATTTTTAGCTATGAATTAAGATAAATATGTGATGCACTGGTTTAAAGATAAAATGCAAATTTCCTAAGCAGCTATGTTTATTTCCATAAACATAATTTATGGAAACAGTGGATATAAATAATGTTTTGCTTATTTCTGAGGAATCAATATCACTTTATTTTTTGTAATAATAACATATTGAGTAAAATTTGGTGTAAATTAATAGGTTAATTTAATATTTTCCAATTTTATTCAAATACTACTGACAGATTAAAAATCACATATGTGTATTCAGAGGGTATAATGTGATAACTTATTATACATAATAATAAAGCTAATTAACATATACATCACCTCACATAGTTACCTGTGTGTGTGTGTGTGTATGTGGTGACAACACTTAAGATCTGTGTCCTTAGCAAATTTCAGGTATACAATATGATATAATTAACTGTAGTCACTAAAGATTCTGCTCATTAATTCCAACATGTGGATGTGTGTGTGGCCGGGAGGTCTTCCTCATACCAACAAGCAATCCTTTGATACCAGGTGAGGGTCATACAATTTAACTCAATCCTGACACTATCTACCTGGAAACTTTGTGATGTCTTATATGTTAAGGAGTCAGGTCTACAAGATTGCCTCCCAGCCTTCTGCCCAACTTCAGATGACAATTCCAAGTCCAGGTTGTCTCCTGTATTTCTGATTGACAAGTTATAAATTAGAAGCTTCAGTACCTCCATCCTTGGGCTTAATTGGCTAGAGCAGTTCACAGAACTCAGAAAAACATTATACTTACTAAGTCATTGATTTATTGCAAAAAGATATAATTCAGGAATAGCCAGATGGAAGATATGCATAGGTCAAGGCATGGGAAAATAGTGCAGAGCTTCCATGCCCTCTCCAGGTGCTTTATTCTCCCTGCACTTCCATGTGTTGACCAATCTAGAAGCTCTTTAAACCTAGTTCTTTGGGGTGTTGATGGAGGCATCATTCATTACATAAGCATGGTTATGAAATCTTTGACCATTGGTATCAATTAAACCTCCAGCCCTCCTCCCTTCCCTGGAGGTCAAGGGATTGCCTTAAAGTTTCAATCCTTCAATCACAGGGTTGGTTCCTTTGGCAACTGTCCCCTCTTTAGGTGACCTAGAGGCATTCTAAAACCACCTCACTAATATGACAAAGACACCTATATCACCATAAACCAGTATTTCACAATAAGCAATTCATGGATCATTTATTAAAATAATTTTTTCAAAAATTTTATTCATTTGAGAGAGAGTGAAAGAGAGAGCATGGGAGGAGAGGCAGAGGCAGGGGCGGACTAAGCAGGGAGCTCCCACTGAGCAGGGAGACCTCATAGGGCTAGATCCCAGGACCCTGGGATCATGACCAAAGCCAAAGGTAGACACTTAACCAACTGATCCACCCAGGCACCCCTAAAGTAAATGTTCTTTATCTCTTCACACTTAGGAGATTCCAAGGGTTTTAAAACTCTGAGCTACAAACAGGGTTAAAGACCAAGTATATATTATTATAAATCACAACACCACCGTCAACATGCTATATATTAGATCTCCAGAACTCATTCATCTTATAATTGAAAGTTTGTATACTTTGACCAATATCTATTTCCCCCATTCCCAGTCTCTGACAACCATGATTCTACTCTTTCCTTTTATACGTTCTACTTTTTTATATTCCACATAAAAGTGAAATCATAGGGTATTTGTCTTTGGCTTATTTCACTTAACAGAACATTCTCCAGGTTCATTTATTTTGTCACAAATGGTAAGATTCCCTTATTTTTCATAGCTGAATAATATTCCATTGTGTATGTATCCCACATTTTTTTATCTATTCATTCATCAGTGGACACATATGTTACCATATGTTCGGTATTGTGAATAAGCTGCAATGAACATGATAACTCTCAACATGAACACCCTAAGCACTCTGATAAAATGGCACAGGGTTGCCACTAAAGATAACTCTTTGAGATCTTTATTTTATTTCCTTTGAATACTTATTCCTAGAAGTGGAATTGCTGGATCACATGGTAGTTCCATTTTTACTTTTGGGGGGAATCTTCATACTGTTTTCCATAATGATTGTACCAATTTACATCCCTACTAATAGTGCACAAGGGTTCCCTTTTTTTCCAGATCTTCCACCAAGATAACCCTTGGTATCTTTTGCCTTTTAAGTAATGGTCATCCTAACAGGTATGAGGCGATATCCTATTGTAATTTTTATTTGAACTTTCTTGATAATCAGTGAAAAGGGAACTCATTCATTCAATTCAATAGCAAAACAAAAAACAAACAACTAAATAATTCAATTAACAATAAGCAAAGGACTTAAACAGATATTTCTCCAAAGAAGACATACATACAAATGGCCAACAGGTATATAAAAGGTGATCAAAATCGATAATAATACATTCAATAATGTCAAGAATAGTAAGCCTGTTTAATATTTTTAACATTTTAATTAATATTTTTTAATATTTTTTAAAACAGTGTATATATAGAACATTATTAAAATGTGCTCTCTTTGGAATAATCTATGTGGTCTTCAAGAAAAACAATACTTGCACAAAGCCCAAGATACATAGAATTAATCAAATTCCTTATTTATCTTTCATTAACTTGGCATTATAAAGTGATGACATTACAAATACCTGAATAATTACATTATTAAAAATGAGTTATATGTTACTGCAAGGATTTTGGCAAGCAGTTAGTTCTGGGATAAGCAGTACCGTTAATGAGCTAGGCCAGCATTTCTTATAGCATGCTGTCTGGATCACTAATTTTGTGGAATGCTAACAGGCATTACATGGAAAAAAAGTTAGTTATACAGAGTTATCTAGTGTTTTAAACAGATTTCATTCCTGCAAGATTGTGCAAAGTTTTAGTATGCTACTGTTTGTTGTGAATCTCTAAGAATGTGGTATAGCATGCCGCATTTCTCCAACTTATTTGGCTATAGGACCTTTTGTTACTCAGAGAACTTTTTTTTTTAATAAGTGATTCATAAATTGCTTGTTGTGAAATACTGGTTTATGCATAGTTGAAAGAGAAGCTGAAAGCGAAAAGAAAAAAAATCATGAAAGTACAAAGATAGAACTGTCAGTAAGCAACCAACCAGCATCCTAGGAACAACTTGGTGCCTAACATAGTGATTGATATATATTGAGTATGTGTTTGTAAATAGTCATAAACTGAATGGAAATGTGAATACATGACTGAATTAATCCTGTAATCACTTTTCTTTTGTGACTAGAGTATTACATTTAAGAAATCAAAGTCCAGTTTTATAGAGAAAAAAAACACTGGTTTTCTAATTAGACATACTCAAACCTAACTCTACAAGAAGCCTCAAGCAAATTATTTAATGGCATCAATTAATCATTCTCAGACTCAGTTTATCTGTGAACTATAAGTAATATCTAATTTGCAACTTCTTTTTTATACTTTTTAACTTAACATATAATGTATTGTTTGTTTCAGGGGTTCAGATTTGTGAATCATTGGTCTTACATAATTCACAGCACTCACTTACCCTCCCCAATGTCCATCACCCAACCACCCTATCCCACCCATTCCCCTCCCCTCCAGCAACCCTCAGTTTGTCCCCTGAGATTAAGAGTCTCTTATGGTTTGTCTCCCTCCCCTGTCCATCTTGTTTCATTTTTTCCTCCCTTCCCCCCACAACCCCCCACACTGCCTCTCAAATTCCTCATATCAGAAAAATCATATGATAGTTGTTTTTCTCTGATTGAAATTCCTCATATCAGAAAAGTAATATGATAGCTGTTTTTCTCTGATTGACTTACTTCACTTAGCATAATACCTTCTAGTTCCATCCATGTCATTGCATAATTTGCAACTTCTTATAAAAATTAAAATTACTGTTATAGGAGGATGGGGGCAAGATGGTGGAGAAGTAGGAGACCCTGTTTCAACCACTGTTGCTGTGCCAGAGAGAGAGTGTGGTGAAGCATCCAGGACATGTTCCCTGAGCAGCCAGTGCCTGTGAGAGTGTCAGTGTGGCAGTGCGCATGAGAGTCTGGTGTGGACACTAGTTGGTGCTCTCTAGAACCATAGTCTTTTGCACTCTCCATGCATGCTGCACAACCAGGGTCTGAGTCACTCTACACACCCTCCCCTGAGAGAGGTCCATGAGGGTGCTAGCTGGTGCTCTCTAGGATTGGCAAGAGTCTGAACATTCCCAGCCTAGGCCAATGTGAAAATCTCAGTGCCCTAACTCTGGTTGGGATCTCTCTGGTGGTCCAGACCTGCCCAGACTGCTGTGGCAAAGGCAGTGACTGGAAGTGGGCTCTCTGGACTAATATTGCTCGTGGTTTTAGTAACACCAAGTTACAGAAACAACCTGGAGCTCCTTTGACACCTGAGACTGTGGCTGAGGACATGCTCTGCAGGTGGGAGGTGGCAGAGGGGTAGTCTATGTGCTCTGGACCACCCAGAGGAAAACAGACTGAGACTTCTCTATGAGACAGAGGTCTGGGTGGAGTTTGTGTTCCTCTAAACCTCCAAAGAACCACCAAAAGCCACCAAGGGGAGGGAAAAAAAAAAAAAAAACGCCAGAGAACAAAAGCCAGAAAAAACGGTTTCCTCAGAGCCCAACCCCTTTATAAGGCACAGGAGGACTCAACTCTAGCAAGACTGCCTGAAAAACCACGTGGCAGGCCCCTCCCCCGGAAAGCCAGCCAAAAAAACCAAGAGGACAACCACCACAGGTTCCCCATAAAACTGCAAAACCCCAATATCCGAGGTAAAGAATATATTAAGCTCCTGGTATTGCCCTAAAACCTATATACTTCATAGATACAACTTTTATTTTTAATTTGTTTCCACTATTCTCATTCTATTTATTTTTTTTATAATTTTAACCTATTTATTGTCACAAGGAGAGGTTCAGTACAACAAATTTCATAATAACCCTTTAACTTGAAGTTTTTTGATACATATACTTGTGTTTTTCTTTGGCTTTTCTATTTTTTTTAATATTCATATAGAGATAAGCTTCAAGGTAATCCTCTTTCCCTAACAAATATTACCCTTATGTATAAACCAGTTTTAATTTCCCTTTATCTCGGAAGAGTTGAGTCATTTAACAAAGATATCAAGATACACCCAGGAAGAATCAAAATAACCTTCCTCGCTCACATTGAGGATTTAGAGCCACACTCTGATCTTTTTATTCTATCAGTGTTTCTGTGTATTTGTTTTTATTCTGGTAGTATATAAATATTATACTTGGGGTTCATTTTGGGTGGGTTATTTTTTTTTCTTGTCATTTACATTTGTCGGTCTTTTTATTTGTCCGTTTTTATTTGCATACTTTATAAATCTTAACTTTGGGGCCCATTCTGGCTGGGTCTTCTCTCTCTCTCTCTCTCTCTCTCTCCTTTTTTTTGTTTTTTCTTTCTTTTTGGTGGGGACCCCCAATTGCTCAGAAGTGTTCCAAGGTGCACCTTGCCTGGATCACGGTTGATATATTCAGCTACACAACCCCTCAGCCATCTCTCACCAAAATGACTAGGAGGAGGAATGCCCAAAAAAGAAAAAATTCAGAGACTTTGTCCTCTCCATTAGAGCTATTGGTTATGGACATAAACAATATGTTGGATAGGGAATTCAGGTTAGCAATTATCCAGGCAATGGCTAGGTTGGAGAAAATCATCAATGACAACAGTGCAGAAGTGAAAGCCACCAGGGAAGAAGTTAAAAATGCTACCAAGGAGTTCAATCTAATCTAAATTCTTTAACAGCTACGGTAACTGAGGCAGAAGATAGAATTAGTGATCTAGAGGACAAACTGATAGAGAAAAAGGATCAGGAGTAGGCCTGGAACAAACAGCTTAGAAGCCATGAAAACCGAATTAGAGAAATAAATGACACCATGAAACTTTCCAACATCAGAATTATTGGATTTCTGAGGGGAAGGAGAAAGAAAGAAGACTGGAAGGTATAAATTCTCCATGAAAATTTTCCCAATCTGGGGAATGGAACCAGTGTTCATGTCCTAGAGGCAGAAGTGGTTCCCCCTAAGATCATAGAATCTAGAAAGACATCAAGACAGCTGATTGTGAAAATGATGAATTATAATTTTAAACAGGAGCTCTTGAAAGCAGTTAGGGGGAAGAGATTCCTTACATACAGAGGAAGGCCCATCAGAATAATTTCAGACCTGTCCACAGATACCTGGATAGTCAGAATGGGCTGGTAATTCAGGGCCCTAAATGAAAATAACATGCAGCCAAGAATACTTTATCCAGCAAGGGTGATATTCAAAGTGGATGGAGAATTAAAGAGCTTCCAAGGCGGGCAAGGTTTAAAAGACTATGTGACCACCAAGCAGAAACTACAGGTAATACAAAGGGGGTTCTAAAAAGAAGGAAGTACCCAAGAGTGTCATAAAACCAAAATTTTACAGAGACAATCTATGAAACAAGGACATCACAGGCAACATTATGTCAATAAAACTGTATCGCTCAATAATCACTCTCAACATGAACACCCTAAGCACTCTGATAAAATGGCACAGGGTTGCAGATTGGATAAGACAACAGGACCCAACCATATGTTGTCTACAAGAGACCCATTTTGAACCTAAAGATACATCCAGACTGAAAGTGAAGGGATGGAGAAACATCTTTCATGCCAATGGACCTCAACAGAAGGTCTGGGTAGTGATTCTCATATCAGATAAATTAGATTTTAAACTGAAGGCTATAGTCATAGATAAAGAAGGACACTACATCATTCTTAAAGAGTCTATCTACCAAGATCTAACAATTGTAAATATTTATGCCCCCAAAATGGGAACAGCTAACTACATAAGACAACTGTTAATCATAATAAAGAGTCATATTGATATGAATATATTAATAGTAGGGGATCTTAACACACCACTCTCAGTAATAGATCATCCAAGAAGAAAATCAATGAAGAAAACAAGAACATTGAATGACACATTGGACCAGATGGACCTCATAGATATATACAGAACATTCCACCCTAAAACAACAGAATACTTATTCTTCTCGAGTGTGCATGGAACTTTCTCCAGAATAGACCACATATTGGGTCACAAATCAGGACTCAACCAATACCAAAATATTGAGATTATTCACTGCATATTCACAGACCACTATGTTTAGAAACCGGAACTCAACTACAAGAAAAAGTTTGGAAGGAATTCAAACACCTGGAAGCTAAAGACCACCTTGTTTAAGAATGTTTAGATCAACCAGGAAGTCAAAGAAGAAGTTAAACGATTCATGGACACCAATGAGAATGAAGACACTTCCATCAAAATCTATGGGATACAGTAAAGGTGGTCCTAAGGGGGAAATACATAGCCACCCAAGCCTCCCTCAAAAAAATTGAAAAAATCCAGAATACACCAGCTCGCTTTACACTTTAAAGAACTGAAAATCAACAACAAATTAAGCCAACCCCACACACAAGGGGGGAAATAATCAAGATTAGAGCAGAGATCAATGAGATAGAAACTAGAGATACAGCACAACACATCAACAAAACTAGAAGCTGGTTTTTTGAAATAATCAATTAGATTGATAAACCATTGGCCAAACTAATTCAAAAGAAAAGAGAGGACCCAAATTAATAAAATTGTGAATGAAAAAGGACACCTCACGACTAACACCAAGGAAATAGAAACAATCATCAGAAATTACTATCAACATCTATATGCCAATAAGTTGAGCAACCTAGATGAAATGGATGCATTCCTGGAAACCTATAAATTTCTAAGAGTGAAACAGGAAGAAATTGACAACCTGGATAAACCGATATATGGTAACGAGATTGAAGCAGTGATCAAAAACTTCCCAAAAAACAACATCCCAGGACCCGACAGATTCCCTGGAGAATTCTACCAAACATTCAAAGAAGAAATAATACCTATTCTCCTAAAGCTATTTCAAAAAACTGAAGCAGAAGGAAAACTTCCAGACTTTTTATGAAGCCAGCATTACCCTAATCAACAAACCAGGCAAGGCCCCACCAAAAAGGAAAATTTCAGACCAATATCCCTGATGAATATGGATGCTAAGATTCTCAACAAGATCCTAGCTAATAGGATACAACAGTACATTAAACAGATGGGATGACCAGGTGGGATTTATCCCTGGGATGCAAGGGTGGTTCAATATTCACAAATCAATCAATGTGATAGAACAAATCATTAAGAGAAGAGTGAAGAACCACATGGTCCTCTCAATTTATGCAGAAAAAGCATTTGACAAGATACAGCATCCGTTCCTGATTAAAAAACCCTTCAAAGTATAGGGATAGAGGGAACATTCCTCAATTTCATAAAATCTATCTATGAAAAAGACACAGCAAATATCATCTTCAAAGAAAAGCCGAGAGTCTTCCCTTTGAGATCAGGAAAAAGACAAGTATGGCCACTCTCATCACTCTTGTTTATCATAATACTAGAAGTTTTAGTAACAGCAATCAGACAACAAAGAGAAATAAAAGGTATTCAAATTGGCAGTGAAGAAGCCAAACTCTCTCTCTTCACCGATGACATGATACTTTATATGGAAAACCCAAAAGACTTCACCTCCAAAGTACTAGAACTCATAGAGCAATTCAGTAATGTGGTAGGATAAAAAAATCAATGTACAGAAATCAGTTGCTTTCTTATACGCTAACAATGAAAATATAGAAAGGGAAATTAGAGAATCGATTCCATCTACTATAGCACTGAGAACCATAAGATACCTGGGAATAAACCTAACCACAGAGTTAAAGGATCTGTACTCAAGGAACTACAGAAAAATCATGAAAGAAATTGAAGAAGACACAAAAAGATGGAAGAGCACTCCATGCTCATGGATCAAAAGAATAAACATTGCTAAACTATCTATACTGCCTAGAGCAATCTATACTTTCATGCTATTCTGATGAAAATTCCACTGGCATTTTTCAAAGAGCTGGAACAAACAATCCTATAATTTGTTTGGAACCAGAATAGACCCTGAATTGCTAAGGACATGTTGAAAAAGAAAAACAAAACTGGGGGCATCACATTGCCTGATTTCAAGCTTGACTACAAAACTATGATCACCAAGACAGCATGGTACTGGCACAAAAAGAGACACATACACCAGTGGAACAGAATAGAGAGCCCAGATATGGACCCTCAACTTTATGGTCAAATAATCTTTGACAAAGCAGGGAAAAATATAGAGTGGAAAAAAAGACAGTCTCTTCAATAAATGGTGCTATGAGAATTGGACAGCTATGTGTAGAAGAAAGAAACTCGACCTTTCTCTTACACCATACACAAAGATAAACTCAGAATGGATTAAAGACCTCAACGTGAGACAGGAATCCATCAGAATCCTAGAGGAGAACACAGGTAATATCCTCTTTGACACCAGCCACACCAACTTCTTTCAAGGTATATCTCCAAAGGCAAAAGAAAAGAGAAAATGAACTTTTGGGACTTCATCAAGATCAAAAGCTTCTTCACAGCAAAGGAAACAGTCAACAAAACAAAGAGGCAACCCACGGGTTGGGAGAAGATATTCACAAATGACAGTACAAAGGGCTGATATCCAAGATCTATTAAGAACTCCTCAAACTCAACACACACAAAACAGGTAATCATGTCAAAAAATGGGCAGAAGATATGAACAGAAACTTCTCTAAAGAAGACATACAAATGGCTAACAGACACATGAAAAAAATGTTCATCATCACTAACCATCAGGGAGACTCAAATCAAAACCACACTGAGATACCACCTTACACAAGTTAAAATGGCCAAAATTTGCAAGAGAGTAAACAACAAGTGTTGGAGAGGATGTGGAGAAAGGGGAACCCTCTTACGCTGTTGGTGGGAATGCAAGTTGGTCTAGCCACTTTGGAGAACAGTGTGGAGATTCCTTAAGAAATTAAATATAGAGCTACCCTATGACCCTGCAATTGCACTACTGGGTATTTACCCCAAAGATACAGATGTAGTGAAAATAAGGGTCATCTCTACCCCAATGTTCATAGCAGCGATGGCCACAGTCGCCAAACTGTGGAAAGAACCAAGATGCCCTTCAACGGACAAATGGATAAAGAAGATATGGTCCGTATATACTATGGAATTTTATGACTCCATCAGAAAGGATGAATACCCAACTTTTGTATCAACATGAATGGACTGGAGGAGATTATGCTGAGTGAAATAAGTCAAGCGGAGAGAGTCAGTTATCATATGGTTTCGCTTATTTGTGGAGATTAAGGAATAACACAGAGGACATGGGGAGATGGAGAGGAGAAGTGAGTTGGGGGAAATTGGAGGGGGAGATGAACAATGAGAGACTCTGGACTCTGAGAAACAAATTGAGGGTTTTGGAGAGGAGGGGAGGGGGAGGTTGGGTGAGCCTGGTGGTGGGTATTATGGAGGGCATATATTGCATGGAGTACTGGGTGTAGTGCATAAACAATGAATTCTGGAACACTGAAAAGAAATTTTAAAAATAAATAAAAATTAAAAAAAATACTATTATACTTCAAAATGTCCTGGTGCAGTATGTGTTTTCAACAAGTGTTGGTTTCCTTTCCTCCCAAAGAACTGTACTTTTCCAAATTATCATGGAGGAAAATCTTATAGGTATGGGAGCCACAGTGAATCTGATACCAATCTCTATTCGTGTACTTGCCAGCAGCTCTGTAGCCCTGTGTCATCCTTCATTTCTCTAAGACCTGTTTCTCTTCACATAAAATGAGATTAAAAAATAGTAGGCTTGATGGGTTATTGAGATAACAAAAATATAAAGTGCCTATCAAGCAGACTGCACAAAGCAGGCCCTCATAATTAGCACCCATTATTCTTGGTCTCTGAGAGGCTTAGCAGTGGACACCCTATTTAATAAACAGCAAACCCACTGTTAAAAGTTTTGAGAAATTGTATAGTTCATGGCTTGCAGACAACAGGCTTCCAACCCATTAAGTCTATTTAAAGAAAAAAATAATAATAAAAAAAATTAGGACCACATAATCAGAGAGGTAATGAACTATTTTCTAGATTTTGCAAAATATCCACTACCATTGAGAATGTCATCAGATTAGAATCCATTTCTCTCTTTTACTAACCTAAATAACAATATAAAGTTTAGAAAATATAGTAATCATAATTAGATTATCTGAACCAGAAATGAAGACAGTTGGATAAAGGACAAGTACAAAAATGTGATGATTATAGCCTTATAATTGATTTAGATCACATTTTTCTCTGGCTTTTATCCTTTGCTTCCTAAACTTCCACATTTTTAAAAATACTCATTATTTTCTTCTCTTTCAAATCAAGTCTTATAAGATAAAATCACAGTCCTCTGTACACACACACACACACACACACACACACACAATCTTTTACAATAGCATAATAGCCACATAGATTTTATTTACTGTCTATGAGATTTAAAACAAAATCTTTGAAAGATTGACACTTTGTCAGCTACTCTATTGACTGCAAGGCAAATTCTCTCCATTGAGTTATAAAGTGCAGGGAATAGATGTTTATAATGGCAAAGATGACAGACTTTTAATTAGAATGGCACCAGCATACCACTATAATTTTACTCTTTGTCTAGTTCCTACAAGAACCTCCATAGATCATAGTTAATGGCACTCTGGGAGCTTCAACATTTCTGAGAGGGGTCACGTAATTCAGTTAGTGTCTGATGAGTATCCAGTATACATGTCAGAGAAGGAGAAAAGGGAGGAGTTGGCATTTTGCTCAAATACCACAAGTCAGAAACAAGAGAGACTAAAAACAAAACAATGGCCAGTGGCACAGAAATCCATAAGGAAAATTTTTCTGGCAATTTTGTCTCTTATCTGTAATGTCAGTTTTGGTTTGTGATTGATTTATCTGAAATTTTCTCCTATTTGGTCCTTTAACATTTTTTGGTCGCACAATTTTCCTGAATACAGAGGAAAATGGGTGCTAGGGGATAAAAGAAAATATGGAATGTTGATATTGGAATTGTTTGATTCATTGACATTATTCTTCAAAGCTGTCCTTATCTTACCAGTATAGTGCTGCAACATCCTTCTCCAAGAGGGGTAAATAATGAAACATAACATGAGGGAATTGAATAGTCATCTGCTTTGTTTCTTCTCTGGAGTGTCTCCCAAAGTAGAAATAGTTCCAAGTGAATATGTAAGTTCAGTTGATGTTTTGTGCCCAAAAAAGATAGACAAAATTTTGAGGGTAACAAATCTGGAAGCTTGGTATCCAGAAGAAATGAAGTTTGGTGGATTTTTTATTTCACCTTCCTCTTTATGGAATAATCAAAGAATGGTTATCTTAGGATTCCCTAAAGCCAATAATAAAAGATTTTTGGACTTCGATTAGTGCTTTATAAAGTGCAATACATATATATTTTTTTTTTGGAAAAGTATTTCCTTTAATGAAATTCAGATCTTATTCAAAGACATGAAGTGATACTTTGAATACCTATAAAAGAGAGTGATAATGACTGGGAGAGCACATGGAGGGATTAAGAGACTGAGAGTGTCCTATTTCTTGATTCTGAATGGTAGTTACATGCATTGGCTCACTTTGTGATCATTAATTGATCTGTACATGTATGATTTAGGCACTTTTATGAAGATGTATTAGATGTCAAACATGCTAATAATTTTTTAAAGCTTTTATTTATTTATTTGCTAGACAGATCACAAGTAAGCAGAGAGGCAAGCAGAGACAAGGGGGTGGGAAGCAAGCTCCCTGCTGAGGAGAAAGCCTGATGCGGGGTTCAATCCCAGGACCTTGGGATCATGACCTGAGCCAAAGGCAGAGGCTCTAAATCACTGAGTCACCTAGGCACCCCACAAAAGCTAACAATTTAATTTCATTGTAGAAATAACAATGGAAATTTATTTTATAAATCGTGCTAGGAGAAACTTTTAAAATGACAGTCAACTGATAATACTAAAGGAACTTTGTTTCTTGTATGTTGATAGAAAAAATAGTTTTAATTGGTGATTTACTATAAGTGGATGAATGAAAGCCAGTTCTTTCCTGATAGACTGGAGTTACTATCTCTAATAACTAGCTATGTTTAAGTTTTATAATAGTCTAATGATTTGTGTGAATTTCTCAGGTAAAAGTGTTAATGAATATCGAGTTTTTGCATTGCTATTCTCTATAAAAGCTAGAGGGCACAGATTGCATGGACCACTGGGTGTTATACGCAAACAATGACTCATGGAACTCTACATCAAAAGTTAATGATGTTTAGCTTATTGGCATATAACTGTTGATAAAAACTTCTGATGATTGTTTCTACTTCCTTGGTGTTAGTTGTGATCTCTCCCTTTTCATTCATAATTTTATTAATTTGGGCTTTCTCCCTTTTCTTTTGGATTAGTGTGGCCAATGGTTTATTGATCTTACTGATTCTTTAAAAAAACCAGCTTCTAGTTTCATTGATACGTTCTACTGTATCTCTGGTTTCTACATCATTGATCTCTGCTATAATCTTGAATATTTCCCTTCTTATGTGTGGAGTTGATTTGTTTTTGATTCTCCAGTTCTTTAAGATGTAGAGACAGCTGTTGTATTCTGGATTTTTCAATTTTTTTTGAGGGAGGCTTGGATGGCTATGTATTTCTCCCTTAGGACCACCTTTGCTGTATCCCATAGGTTTTGGACCAAAGTGTCTTCCTTCTCATTGGTTTCCATGAATTGTTTCAGTTCTTCTTTGATCTCCTGGTTGATACAAGTATTCTTAAGCAAGGTGGTCTTTAGCTTCCAGGTGTTTGAGTTTTTCCTTGTGATTGAGCTCCAGTTTCAAAGCATTGTGATCTGAGAATATGCATGGAATAATCTCAGTCTTTTGGTATTGGTTGAGTCCTGATTTGTGAACCAGTACATGGTCTATTCTTCAGAAGGTTCCATGTGCACTTGAGAAGAATGAGTATTCTGTTGTTTTAGGGTGGAATGTTCTGTATATATCTATGAGGTCCATCTGGTCCAATGTGTCATTCAATGCTCTTGTTTCTCTATTGATTTTCTGCTTCGCTGATCTATTTCTGAGAGAGGTGTGTTAAGATCTCCTACTATTAATGTATTCATATCAATATGACTCTTTATCTCGATTAACAGTTTTCTTATGTAATTGGCTGCTCCCATATTTGGGGCATAGATATTTACAATTGTTCAATCATCTTGGTGGATAGTCCCTTTAAGAATGATGTAGTGTCCTTCTGTATCTCTGACTACAGTCTTTAGTTTAAAATCTAATTTATCTGATATGAGAATCGCTACCCCGACCTTCTTTTGAGGCCCATTGGCATGAAAGATGCTTCTCCAACCCTTCACTTTCAGTCTGGGTGTATCTTTAGGTTCAAAATGGGTCTCCTGTAGACAACATATGGATGGGTCCTGTAGTTTTATTCAATCTGCAACCCTGTGTCATTTTATGGGCGCATTTAGGTCATTCACATTGAGAGTGATTATTGTTAGATACGTTTTTATTGACATCATGTTACCTTTGAAGTCTTTTTTCTGTAGATTGTCTCTACATTTCTGTTCAATGATATTTTTAGTTTTTTTTTTCTCTTTTATAGAACCCCCCTTAATATTTCCTGTAGTGTTGGCTTGGTGGTTGCATAGGCTTATTATCAACAGTTATATGCCAATGAGCTAAGCAACCTAGATGAAATGGATGCACTCCTTGAAAACTATAAACTCCCAAAATTTAACCAGGAAGAAATTGACAACCTGAATAGACCAATATCTAGTAACGAGATTGAAGAAGTGATCAAAAAGCTCCCAAAAAAATGAGCCCAGGACCTGATGGATTCCCTGGGGAATTCTACCAAACTTTCAAAGAAGAAATAACACCTATTCTCCTGAAGCTGTTTCAAAAAATTGAAGCAGAAGGAAAACTTCCAGACTCTTTTTATGAAGCCAGCATTACCTTGATCCCCAAACCAGGCAAAGACCCCACCTAAAAGGAGAATTTCAGACCAATATCACTGATGAATATGGATGCTAAGATTCTCAACAAGATCCTAGCAAACAGGATCCAACAGCACATTAAAAAGATTATCCACCATGACCAGGTGTGATTCATCCCTGGGTTAGAAGGATGGTTCAACATTCGCAAATCAATCAATGTGATAGAACAAATTAATAAGAGAAGAGAGAAGAACCACAAGGTCCTCTCAATTGATGCACAAAAAGCATTTGACAAAATCTGGCATTAGTTCCTGATTAAAACACTTCAAAGTATAGGGATAGAGGGAACATTCCTGAACTTCATAAAATCTATCTATGAAAGACCCACAGCAAATATCATCCTCAATGGGAAAAAGCTTGCAGTCTTCCCATTGAGATCAGGAACACGACAAGAATGCCCACTCTCACCACTCTCGTTCAACATAGTATTAGAAGTCCTAGAAACAGCAATCAGACAACAAAGAGAAATAAAAGGTATCCCAATTGGCAATGAGAAGTCAAACTCTCTCTTCGCAGATGACATGATTCTTTATATAGAAAACCCAAAAGACTCCACCCCCAAATGACTAGAACACATACAGCAATTCAGTAATGCAGCAGGATACAAAGTCAATGTACAGAAATCAGTGGATTTCTTATACGCTAACAATGAAAATACAGAAAGGGAAATTAGAGAATTGATTCCATTTACTATAGCTCCAAGAATCATAAGATACCTAACCACAGAGGTAAAGGATCTGTCCTCAAGGAACTACAGAACACTCATGAAAGAAATTGAAGAAGACACAAAAAGATGAAAGACCATTCCATGCTCTTGGATTGGAAGAATAAACATTGTTAAAATGTTTATGCAGCCTAGATCAATCTATACTTTTAATGGCATTACGATCGAAATTCCTCCAGTATTTTTCAAAGAGCTGAAGCAAATAATCAAAAAATTTGTATGGAATCAGTAGAGACCCCGAATTGCTAAGGAAATGTTGACAAAGAAAAACAAAACTGGGTTCATCACGTTACCTGATTTCAAGCTTTACTACAAAGCTGTGATCACCAAGACAGCATGGTACTGGCATAAAAACAGACACATAGACCAGTGGAACAGAGTAGAGAGCCCAGGTATGGACCCTCAACTCTATGGTCAAATAATCTTCGACAAAGCAGGAAAAATTATACAGTGGAAAAAAGACAGTCTCTTCCATCAATGGTGCTGGGAAAATTGGACAGCTATATGTAGAAGAATGAAACTTGACCATTCTCTTACACCATACACAAAGATAAACTTGAAATGGATAAAAGATCTCAACGTGAGACAGGAATCCATCAGAATCCTAGAGGAGAACATAGGTAGTGACCTCTTCGATATCAACCACAACTTCTTTCAAGATGTCTCCAAAGACAAAGGAAACAAAAGCAAAAATGAACTTTTGGGACTTCATCAAGATCAAAAGCTTCTGCACAGCAAAGGAAACAGTTAACAAAACAAAGAGACAACCCATGGAATGGGAGAAGATATTCGCAAATGACAGTACAGACAAAAGGTTGATATCCAGGATCTACAAAGAACTTCTTAAACTCAACACACAGAAAACAGATAATCATGTCAAAAAATGGGCAGAAGATATGAGCAGACACTTCTCCAATGAAGACATACAAATGGCTATCAGACACATGAAAAAATGTTCATCATCAACAGCCATCAGGGAGATTCAAATTAAAACCACATTGAGATACCACTTTACACCAGTTAGAATGGCCAAAATTAGCAAGACAGGAAACAACAGGTGTTGGAGAGGATGTGGAGAAAGGGGAACCTTCTTACACTGTTGGTGGGAATGCAAGTTGGTGCAGCCACTTTGGAGAACAGTGTGGAGAGTCCTCAAGAAATTAAAAATAGAGCTTCCCTATGACCCTGCAATTGTACTACTGGATATTTACCCCAAAGATACAGATGTAGTGAAAAGAAGGACCATCTCTACCCCATTGTTTATAGCAGCAATGGCCACGGTCGCCAAACTGTGGAAAGAACCAAGATGCCCTTCAATGGACGAACGGATAAGGAAAATGTGGTCCATATGCACTATGGAGTATTATGCCTCCATCAGAAAGGATGAATACCCAACTTTTGTAGCAACATGAATGGGACTGGAAGAGATTATGCTGAGTGAAATAAGTCAAGCAGAGAGAGTCCTTTATCATATGGTTTCACTTATTTGTGTAGCATAACAAATAACATGGAGGACAGGGGGAGATGGAGAGGAGAAGGGAGTTGAGAGAAATTGGAAGTGGAGGTGAACCATGAGAGACTACAGATTCTGAAAAACAACCTGAGGATTTTGAAGGGACGGGGGGTGGGAGGTTGAGGGAACCATGTAGTGGGTATTAGGGAGGGCACGTATTGCATGGAGCACTGGGTGTGGTGCAAAAACAATGAATACTGTTACGGTGAAAAGAAATTTTAAAAAAAGTTAATGATGTACTGTATGGTGACTAATATAATGTGATAAAAAAGGAGTATTATTTAGTTTAGCATTTCACTTCTGAACCTCTATACCATGGCACAGTTGTGTGTGACAAGTAATTTGTTACTGAATGATTTAAAATACAAAGTTTACAAACCTTCTATCTTATGTAGTCTATTCAATATTATAGTTATGCTGTCTGTTTTATTGTGTATGCCCTTATGCTTTCTTGAACAAAAGAGAAAAAGATAGAACACACTAGAAATAGCAAGTGACTGACAGACTACTTTATGTATTTCATCATCCATAACTGAAATCAGAATCTGTCTATGGAAATGTATTTAAGTTCATAATTTTTACACATTCTGTGAGACACAGAGAACAACAACAACAACAACAAATTTTGGCAATTACTGCTTTAAATCACAATCAGATAATGAAGTTGGGGCTTAGCATTGGAAAATAGATCTAAGAGCTAGCTTGGAACATTGACTCCAATCTATGGTTTCCTTATTCATATTATCAGTAGAGCAAGATCCACATCTTGATATAAAACCCAGTTATGTTTCACATCATTAGTGAGGCCATAGAGATCCATTCCATAGTGATCTCTCATCCAAAATCTTTGAGATATCTGAAGAAAAAGAATCAAGGTTAGTAGAGTACAAGAATAAATTATGACACTCTAAATAAGCATGCATATATGCCCAATTAATATACACAAATTCAATAATGCTTGAAAGAGAAAATAACAGAACAGTCAGTATTATGTTTATATTTCTATTATGAAAAATAATTTTTAGCTTACATAATGTAAGTTTGACTTGCATCTGGAATTGATTGTGTCTGGCTGCCTGCTCTGAAATCTCATGCATGCAAAAATCAGACATACCCCAGACATTTGAATATAGTTTGAGTTTTCACAGGCCTCACCAGTTTCTGAGAATAGATGAGGTAACCTATTAGTAAATTTAAAATTCCATTGGCTCTTTTCCCCACCTGCTTACAGGACCTCAACCTTCGGTAGAGTCCCTTAACTCTTTCTGGGAATTTTGGGGAAATATCACATGTAGTTAAAGTCTGATCCTGCTGGACTAACAGGCTCAAAAGTCTCTGCTAGCTTTATTATCCCTCACTAAGCAAAACAGACTCTTGCTAGTTCTCACTGTTGCTACATTATCTTGCTAACTTTGCCATTGCTCTGTCAGGAACTAGGTCCCCGCTAGAATCATGACCATCAATTCACTGGCAGTCTCATCATGCCGAAGTTGACAACTATTTTGTGAAGTTTGGTGGCAAGTTTCCCCTAGTTCCATATGTCATCTTTTAGAAGTAAAGTGTACATTGTATGGAGGCATGGACTTTCTCTCTTCTCTCTCTCTCTCTCTCTCTCTCTCTCAATCTCTCTTTCTGGAATGTGCAAGTGTGGGGGAGGGGCAGAGGAAGAGAGAGAATCTTAAGCAGGAGCTACACCCAGCATGGAGCTGGATGCAGGCCTCTATCTCACAACACTGAGATCATAACCTGAGCCAAAATCAAGAGTCAGAAGCTTAACTGACTGAGCTACCCAGGTGTCCCTTTCTCTCTCTCTCTCTCTCTCTTTTTTTTTTAACAGAGATTTTATTAGAGAGCAATTTTGAGTTTTAATTATAATTGAAGAGTAGAGTACTCTCAGAGTTTTAGCCACATATTTAGGTTCATAGTTCAGTGCTCTCAGGGAGAAGCATCAAGACAATAGAGAGAAAAGAACCAGGGGGATGCCCTCCACATGTAGAACAGAGGCTTTGTTTCCTGATCCCTTTATCCACAGAAGGTGGGTTATCTCTTAGAGTTTTAGATACCTCTGCCTCTGTTGCAGCAACAAGAGTTCAGCAGCTGGTGATGGTCTCAGGATGGGTAGGAGAGAAAGAAGAAAATGGGATTTTTCCTCTACTCTGTGGCTTGAAGGGGTCCCTTTTCCTGGTATGGTGGTCAAAATGAGAGATTCCTTTTGAAATTTCAGATGTTTGTACCCTCTACACAATTCCCTAATATAGCTTTGTCTCCTCATCAAAGCCTAGAATGAAAAAGGGGGGGAAATAGAAAAGGAAACTTACCACTGCTGGTCTGTCTTGATTTTCATTTCCCAGACCAATCTGCCTGTTGTTATTTACATTTCAGAGACCTCATATCTTTGTTTTTCATGTTTTGTCCGTAGTTTTTAGTTGTAGTCATCTGGTAAGTTAGGTTGTAGCAGGCTTATTTCACCTCAGCCAGCACCAGAAGTCTTCTCACTCTCTTTTTAAAAAGATTTAATCTGACAACATTTGTTCAAGAGCTAATATTTATGAGGTTCTTTTGCATGCACCCTTGGTGCTGCTATTCCAGTTTTCAATGCTTATAGACATTAGGATCTCACAGTTGGTCAGGAAAGCTACTAGGGTTTAAACATAAGTCATTTGAATTCAAATGGCTCTCTCATTTGCTCTTAGAGAGAAAAAAATACCTCACAATTGTCAACAGAATAAAATACATCAAACATATTTTTTTGTAATTTTTCAAGTGAGTGGAAATGTTTTATGAATTGCAATTGACACATCACAATAAAGTATCTAGGTACACTTCATCGGTTCAAAAATATTCTAATACATAAGATGCCACTATGTTCTGAGTTTCTCATTTAATAATTTCATCAACTATCTTTCTGTCCTCATTCAAATTATGATTGGGGGAAATTTTCTTTTTCTCTTCCCATAAAATTAAGATTACTTCTCAGCCTCCTCCTCTCCCTCTTTTACCTTGCCCCACTTTTTACTGACCGAAATTCAGCCCACAGAGAAATATAAGAATCCTTGTGTTTCTTTCCAACTTTTAGAGTACATTTTCTTGGCAGAAAATTATAATTCTTGTTTATACAGAAAATCATTTAGCCAAATGAATATTCCTCGCCCATTCTATAAAAACAGGACTTTTTTGGCTTATAGTTTTTGAAGGACTAATTTCTATGCCTTAAATTTGAGGAACAATCCCTGAAAAGGTCTCACAATTACAAATTTAAATTTACACAATTACAATCTTAGTAAGTTGACTTTAAAAAAAATAAGAGAAAATTACACAAAATATTGTACAGTTCAATGAATTATCAAGTAAATGAACACCTATATAACTGCTAATCAGGTTAAGAAATAGGATATTGCCAGAACACAAAGTAATTGGACTTTCAATGTTTTTTTAGAGATTGTTCTAGTGTTTCAGTAGTCATCTAATAGTATACCATCATTTAAATTAAGTGCAATAAATTTATACACTTTAAACATATCTACAGAAAAAGATGGAGCATCTACATGTGATTGTCCTTTACAACTTTTATAGTCCCAGTAAATGCAAGGGTAACTTGTTGTATCCCATAAATGTCTTCCTAAATACTGTGTATAACTGTATTTTACCAAATATAAAGCATTTAAATGCAATAAACAAGGAAATTGGATTATTTGAAAGTTGTTGTAAATCTTTCAGGATAGGACAATTCTCTTTACGAAATAAATAGCCACCACTAATTTATGTTTTAAAACCATATTTGTGGGGCGCCTGGGTGGCTCAGTGGGTTAAGCTGCTGCCTTCGGCTCAGGTCATGATCTCAGGGTCCTGGGATCGAGCCCCGCATCAGGCTCTCTGCTCAGCAGGGAGCCTGCTTCCTCCTCTCTCTCTGCCTGCCTCTCTGCCTGCTTGTGATCTCTCTCTGTAAAATAAATAATAAAATCTAAAAAAAAATATTTGCGTACTTTAAGTTTCTTTAAAGTGGAGTATATACATTTCTAATAAGGCAAGTTTAACAAGCCTTCAGTAGCATTGATGGAACTGGAAGTTCTCTATTATTAAAACCTGAACTTATTGTGGCTCTAATAAAATATAGAATGGAGGGGTGCCTGGGTGGCTCAGTGGGTTAAGCTTCTGCCTTCGGCTCAGGTCATGATCCTGGGGTCCTGGGATTGAGCCCTGCATCGGGCTCTCTGCTCAGCAGGGAGCCTGCTCCCTACCCCCCACCCTGCCTACTTGTGATCTCTCTCTCTCTGTCAAATTTAAAAAAAAAATCTTTTAAAAAAAATATAGGGGGCGCCTGGGTTGCTCAGTGGGTTAAGCCTCTACCTTCGGCTCAGGTCATGATCTCAGGTTCCTGCAAGCCCCACATCAGGTTCTCTACTCAGCAGGGAGCCTGCTTTCCCCTCTTTCTCTGCCTGCCTCTCTGCCTACTTGTGATCTTCCTCTCTGTCAAATAAATAAATAAAATCTTTAAAAAATATAGAGAGAATGGATGTACCGGATTTTTTTTTTTAATTCTTGCCTATGCCACTCAAGAAGTGATTGTAGGTTTCCTCACTTTAAGCTGACCTAAATAAAGTGTCAAATTTAGATCCTCTATAAAGATTGTCTTTATACATCTTAGTTAAGATCTGAACATGTAATGTAACTTTGAATAGAAGCATTTTTGAGCATCTCACTTTAATTAATCTAAGACCCACAGTATCTTGAACTTTGCCTCATGCTTACGATTTCTACTGAGAATGTGGTAAATCACTGTAGAAGAAACTTATTTAGTTGCCTTATGCTTTCACAGGTTCACATATAAATCTGAATAAGCAAAATTTTTCTCTAAGAATCAGCTGTAGTACCCCATATGCTACATAAGCATTATATTAAACATTGAAAATTCTTATCTAGTTTGAAAACTCTGCAAGTTTTCGCTCTATAAGTGAAATATCCAAAGTTTTCTATTGTGAAAAAAAGTCCTAATTTACTTCTCTAAACTTACGTACAGCTTCACATAATTTTGTTTTCTTTAATGAAGTGAAGATTTTTCCCCTCAAAGAATTTTTAATTAGGCATTTATCTAAGACAAGATAAGCATAATTTTACACATCCATTAACTAATGTGCATTTAGAAATCTGTTATTAACAGCTTGAAATTGTGCCAGTTCTCTGTGCACCAATTAAATATTCACAAGTAAATGTGCAATAGCCTTCTTTAATTTTGATAACTTTTTCTTGAACTTTAAGTGTTCCCACCTACCAAAATTTTTTAAAAAAGATCACCTTTTTTTAAAATGAAGATTGCGATCACTCTATTATTTTTTCTTTCAAAAGTCCTAGTCTAGCTAGAGTTCTCTTAGCCTAGATTATAGAATGCAAATTCAGTTAGGGTTAATATCAGTATGTTTCATATGGTTACGATAACCTTATCAAATTGTAAAAGCTATCTTAAAATAAAATAAAAGGTATTTTATTATTTTTAAAATGCATATTTTGTCATAAATTCTAAAATCTGTGAAATGAAGCATAATATGTATGTATCAAATTTACATGAAAATAAAGTTTTGAAATATATCTTTGTTTATTCTGTGAAAGGTATTTTCTCTCATACAAGTAATTCAGCTGTCATTTTCTGTCTTGATAGAAATACCAAATTATGCATTTTTCATGATTTTAAAATAATTTCTTAATGTATCCTTATAGCTTTTGCATTAATTGATTTGTGTTTTCCTTGATATATGAATGTACTATCCTGTGCCATGGTGACTTACATCAAATACATTAGTATGCTGACTTTGGAAGCAATAATACCTTGCAGAAATATAATACTTTAAAATTGTCAAAGTGCCTTCTCATCCATTATTCAATTGATGCTCATAACAGTACTGTGGAATAGTTATGGCACATGTTACTTCCCACATTTCTTTTTCTTTTTTTTAATGTGTTAAGAATTTCATTTATTTATTTATTTTATTTTGTTAAGTTAGTCCACACAGTACATCATTAGTTTCTGATGTAGTATTCCAAGATTCATTGTTTACATCTCACATTTTAAAGAGGAGAAAACAAAAGGCTGAAATTACTTGACAAGGTAGTGTCAGAACTTAGGGTTCCTTATCCTGATGATCCACCAGCAAAACATCGGAGTTTGTTCAGTGATTTGGAAGAGGCAATAAAGACTTTTTTAGATTGTTACTTGTCCTCCCATCACTTTTTTTTTTCCAATGCATCTAATCTTTTAAATTAGGACCACACTTTGTTTTATATTCTGCTAAATCACTGTTATGTAAAGTAGAAGTCTCAATCTACAAACATAACCTATGTATGCACATAATTATTAGTATTGTCTCAATTATTGCACAACAGTGATTGGAGTTTATAAACAATTTCTTATGAGCTATTGAATTCCCCACCATCATTCTCTGAATTCATATTATTTTATCAAATATGAGTAAACAATATAAACAATTACTCAGCAAAGCTGTTAAAACCAAATTATCGTAATAAAATAAGCTCTAAAGTATCAAGAATCCCAAGTCAAATTTTAGCAATCCTTTTCAAATATATATTTAAAACTGCTATTTTAATAAGCTCTGGGCAGGAGAGGAGTCAAGATGGTGGAGAAGTAGCAGGCTGAGACTACTTCAGGTAGCAGGAGATCAGCTAGATAGCTTATCTAAAGATTGCAAACACCTACAAATCCAATGGGAGATCGAAGAGAAGAACAGCAATTCTAGAAACAGAAAATCAACCACGTTCTGAAAGGTAGGACTGGCAGAGAAGTGAATCCAAAGCGACAGGAAGATAGACCGCGGGGGGAGGGGCCAGCTCCCAGCAAGCGGCAGAGCAACAGAACACAAAATAAGGACTTTTAAAAGTCTGTTCCGCTGAGGGACATCACTCCACAGGCTTAACCGGGGTGAAGCCCACGCGGGGTCAACGTGGCCTCAGGTCCCGCAGGGTCACAGAAGGATCGGGGGTGTCTGAGTGTCGCAGAGCTTGAAGGTATTAGAACAGGGAAGCCGGCTACAGAGACAGAGCCGAGGAGTGAGCTCACAGCTCGGGGTTACCTTGAACTGGTGGCAGGCTTGGTCAGCTCGGAGCGTGACCGGAGGCCAGGGTGATGGGAGTAATTGGGAGTTGTTCTCTGAGGGCGCACTGAGGAGTGGGGCCCCGGGCTCTCGGCTCCTCCGGGCCAGAGACTGGGAGGCCACCATCTTCATTCCCATCCTCCAGAACTCTACACAAAGTGCTCAGGGAACAAAAGCTCCCAAAAGCAAACACAAGCAAGCGGATTACTCAACCCGGCCCCTGGTAAGGGCGGTACAACTCCGCCGCGGGCAAAGACACTTGAGAATCACTACAACAGGCCCCTCCCCCAGAAGATCAACAAGAAATCCAGCCAGGATCAAGTTCACCTACCAAGGAGTGCAGTTTCAATACCAAGGAGAGCAGTGGAATTCCAGAGGAGGAGAAAGCAAAGCACGGAACTCATGGCTTTCTCCCCATGATTCTTTAGACTTGCAGTTAATTTAATTTTTTTTTCATTTTCAATTTTTTTTCTCTTCTTCTGCTAATTTTTTTAAACCTTTACCCTTTTCTTTTTTAACATGTTTTAACTAGTTTATCTAATATATATTTTATTTCCTTTTTGTATTTTTTCTTTATTGGTTTTCTTTTTTTAATTGTTTCTTTTTTTTTTCTTTCTGAACCTCTTTTTATCCCTTTCTCCCCCCTCATGATTTGGGATCTCTTCTGATTTGGCTAAAGCATATTTTCCTGGGGTTGTAGCCACTCTTTTAGTATTTTACTTGCTCCTTCATATACTCTTATCTGGACAAAATGACAAGGCGGAAAAATTCACCACAAAAAAAAAGAACAAGAGGCAGTACCAAAGGCTAGGGCCTTATCAATACAGACATTGGAAATATGTCAGATCTAGAGTTCAGAATGACGATTCTCAAGGTTCTAGCCAGGCTCGAAAAAGGCATGGATGATATTAGAGAAACCCTCTCGGGAGATATAAAAGCCCTTTCTGGAGAAATAAAAGAACTAAAATCTAACCAAGTTGAAATTAAAAAAGCTATTAATGAGGTGCAATCAAAAATGGAGTCTCTCTCTACTAGGATAAATGAGGCAGAAGAAAGAATAAGCGATATAGAAGACCAAATGACAGAGAATAAAGAAGCTGAGCAAAAGAGGGACAAACAGCTACTGGACCACGAGGGGAGAATTTGAGAGATAAGTGAAACCATAAGACGAAACAACATTAGAATAATTGGGATTCCAGAAGAAGAAGAAAGAGAGAGGGGAACAGAAGGTATATGGGAGAGAATTATTGGAGAGAATTTCCCTAATATGGCAAAGGGAACAAGCATCAAAATCCAGGAGGTTCAGAGAACCCACTCTCAAAATCAATAAGAATAGGTCCACACCCCGTCACCTAATAATAAAATTTACAAGTCTTAGTGACAAAGAGAAAATCCTGAAAGCAGCCCGGGAAAAGAAGTCTGTAACATACAATGGTAAACATATTAGATTGGCAGCAGACTTATCCACAGAGACCTGGCAGGACAGAAAGAGCTTGCATGATATATTCAGAGCACTAAACGAGAAAAACATGCAGCCAAGAATACTATATCCAGCTAGGCTATCATTGAAAATAGAAGGAGAGATTAAAAGCTTGCAGGACAAACAAAAACTGAAAGAATTTAGAAACACCAAATCGGCTCTACAGGAAATATTGAAAGGGGTCCTCTAAGCAAAGAGAGACCCTAAAAGTAGTATGTCAGAAAGGAACAGAGACAATATACAATAACAGTCACGTTACAGGCAATACAATGGCACTAAATTCATATCTCTCAATAGTTACCCTGAATGTAAATGGGCTAAATGCCCCAATCAAAAGACACAGGGTATCAGAATGGATAAAAAAAACAAAACCCATCTACATGTTGCCTACAAGAAACTCATTTTAAAACCGAAGACACCTCCAGATTTAATGTGAGGGGGTGGAAAAGAATTTATCATGCTAAGAGACATCAGAAGAAAGCAGGAGTGGCAATCCTTATATCAGATCAATTAGATTTTAAGCCAAAGACTATAATAAGAGATGAGGAAGGACACTATGTCATACTCAAAGGATCTGTCCAACAAGAAGATCTAACAATTGTCAATATCTATGCCCCTAACGTGGGAGCAGCCAACTATATAAACCAATTAATAACAAAATCAAAGAAACACATCCACAATAATACAATAATCGTAGGGGACTTTAACACTCCCCTCATTGAAATGGACAGATCATCCAAGCAAAAGATCAACAAGGAAATAAAGGCCTTAAATGACACACTGGACCAGAAGGACATCACAGATATATTCAGAACATTTCATCCCAAAGCAACAGAATACACATTCTTCTCTAGTGCACATGGAACATTCTCCAGAATAGATCACATCCTGGGTCCTAAATCAGGTCTCAAATGGTATCAAAAGATTGGGATCATTCCATGCATATTTTCAGATCACAATGCTCTGAAGCTAGAACTCTATCACAAGAGGAAATTTGGAAAGAACCCAAATACATGGAGACTAAACAGCATCCTTCTAAAGAATGAATGGGTCAACCAGGAAATTAAAAAAGAATTGAAGAAATTCATGGAAACAAATGATAATGAAAACACAATGGTTCAAAATCTGTGGGACACAACAAAGGCAGTCCTGAGAGGAAAATATGTAGAGGTACAAGCCTTTCTCAAGAAACAAAAAAGGTCTCAGGTACACAACCTAACCCTACACCTAAAGGAGCTGGAGAAAGAACAAGAAAGAAACCCTAAACCCAGCAGGAGAAGAGAAATCATAAAGATCAGAGCAGAAATCAATGAAATAGAAACCAAAAAAACAATAGAACAAATCAACGAAACTAGGAGCTGGTTCTTTGAAAGAATTAATAAGATTGATAAACCCCTGGCCAGACTTATCAAAAAGAAAAGAGAAAGGACCCAAATAAATAAAATCATGAATGAAAGAGGAGAGATCACAACTAACACCAAAGAAATACAGACAATTATAAGAACATACTATGAGCAGCTCTACACCAAAATTTGAAAATTTGGAAGAAATGGATGCATTCCTAGGGAAATATAAACTACCACAACTGAACCAGGAAGAAATAGAAAGCCTGAACAGACCCATAACCAGTAAGGAGATTGAAACAGTCATCAAAAATCCAAAAAAACAAAAGCCCAGGGCCAGACGGCTTCCCGGGGGAATTCTACCAAACATTTAAAGAAGAACTAATTCCTATTCTCCTGAAACTATTCCAAAAAATAGAAATGGAAGGAAAACTTCCAAACTCATTTTATGAGGCAAGCATCACCTTGATCCCAAAACCAGACAAGGATCCCATCAAAAAAGAGAACTACAGACCAATATCCTTGATGGACACAGATGCAAAAACTCTCACTAAAATACTAGCCAATAGGATTCAGCAGTACATTAAAAGGATTATTCACCACGACCAAGTGGGATTTATTCCAGGGTTGCAAGGTTGGTTCAACATCCACAAATTAATCAATGTGATACAACACATTAATAAAAGAAAGAACAAGAACCATATGATACTCTCCATAGATCCTGAAAAAGCATTTGACAAAGTACACCATCCCTTCCTGATCAAAACTCTTCAAGTGTAGGGATAGAGGGCACATACCTCAATATTATCAAAGCCATCTATGAAAAACCCATCGCAAATATCATTCTCAATGGAGAAAAACTGAAAGCTTTTCCGCTAAGGTCAGGAACACGGCAGGGATGTCCGTTATCACCACTGCTATTCAACATAGTACTAGAAGTCCTAGCATCAGCAATCAGACAACAAAAAGAAATTAAAGGCATCCAAATCGGCAAAGAAGAAGTCAAACTATCACTCTTCGCAGATGATATGATACTATATGTGGAAAACCCAAAAGACTCCACTCCAAAACTGCTAGAACTTGTACAGGAATTCAGTAAAGTGTCAGGATATAAAATCAATGCACAGAAATCAGTTGCATTTCTCTACAACAATGACAAGACAGAAGAACGAGAAATTAAGGAGTCAATCCCATTTACAATTGCACCCAAATCTATAAGATACCTAGGAATAAACCTAACCAAAGAGGCTAAGAATCTATACACAGAAAACTATAAAGTACTCATGAAAGAAATTGAGGAAGACACAAAGAAATGGAAAAATGTTCCATGTTCCAGGATTGGAAGAATAAATATTGTGAAAATGTCTATGCTACCTAAAGCAATCTACACACTTAATGCAATTCCTATCAAAGTACCATCCATTTATTTCAAAGAAATGGAACAAATAATCCTAAAATGTGTATGGAACCAGAAAAGACCTCGAATAGCCAAAGGAATATTGAAAAAGAAAGCCAAAGTTGGTGGCATCACAATTCCGGACTTCAAGCTCTATTACAAAGCTGTCATCATCAAGACAGCATGGTAGTGGCACCAAAACAGACACATAGATCAATGGAACAGAATAGAGAGCCCAGAAATAGACCCTCAACTCTATGGTCAACTAATCTTTGACAAAGCAGGAAAGAATGTCCAATGGAAAAAAAACAGCCTCTTCAATAAATGGTGTTTGGAAAATTGGACAGCCACATGCAGAAAAATGAAATTGCATCATCTCCTTACACCACACATGAAAATAGAAATGGATGAAAGACTTCAATGTGAGAAAAGAATCCATCAAAATCCTTGAGGAGAACACAGGCAGCAACCTCTTTGACCTCAGCTGCAGCAACATCTTCCTAGGAACATCGCCAAATCAAGGGAAGCAAGGGCAAAATTGAACTATTGAGATTTCATCAAGATCAAAAGCTTTTGCACAGCAAAGGAAACAGTTAACAAAACCAAAAGACAACTGACAGAATGGGAGAAGATATTTCCAAACGACATATCAGATAAAGGGCTAGTGTCCAAAATCTACAACGAACTTATCAAACTCAATACCCAAAGAACAAATAATCCAATCAAGAAATGGGCAGAGGACATGAACAGACATTTCTGCCAAGAAGACATCCAGATGGCCAACAGACACATGAAAATGTGCCCCACATCACTCGGCATCAGGGAAATACAAATCAAAACCACAATGAGATATCCCCTCACACCAGTCAGAATGGCTAAAATTAACAAGTCAGGAAATGACAGATGCTGGCGAGGATGCGGAGAAAGGGGAACCCTCCTACACTGTTGCTGGGAATGCAAGCTGGTGCAACCACTCTGGAAAACAGCATGGAGGTTTCTCAAAATGTTGAAAATAGAATTACCCTATGACCCAGCAATTGCACTCCTGGGTATTTACCCTAAAGATACAAACGTAGTGATCCGAGGGGGCACGTGCACCCGGATGTTTATAGCAGCGATGTCTACAATAGCCAAACTATGGAAAGAACCTAGATGTCCATCAACAGATGAATGGATAAAGATGATGTGGTATATATACACAATGGAATACTATTTAGCCATCAAAAGAAATGAAATCTTTCCATTTGCGATGACGTGGATGGAACTAGAGGGTATCATGCTTAGCGAAATAAGTTAATCGGAGAAAGACAAGTATCATATGATCTCCCTGATATGAGGGAGAGGAGATGCATCATGGGGGATTAAGGGAGTAGAAGAAGAGTAAATGAAACAAGATGGGATTGGGAGGGAGACAAACCATAAGTGACTCTTAATCTCACAAAACAAACTGAGGGTTGCTGGGGGGAGGGTGGTTGGGAAGGGGGTGGGGTTATGGACATTGGGGAGGGTATGTGCTATGGTGAGTGCTGTGAACTGTGTAAACCTGGCGATTCACAGATCTGTACCCCTGGGGATAAAAAGATATGTTTATAAAAAATTTAAAAAAAAAGCTAAAATAAAAAAAATAAAGAAATGAATTATGGAATTATCCTAAAAATACCATAAAAGAAAGCAGACCTTACAGAGAAAACAATAGAATGTCAATAATTCAGCTTCCTTTGAGCTCTTGATATAGCAAAGACAGAAGCTAGGACTACACTTGAATTTTGTAGATACCCAAAAGCTTAATTTAAATGATCCTGGTTTCAGAATGCTTTTCATCATTTATAATTGATTAACATGAGGGAATGTCTTTTGTTTGGGCACTCTTTCACCTTGTCATTCCTGTGTCATTTCTTTTGTTTCCCAAACCCTATAACCCATCAACTCTAATATGCAAGTAATTACAACTTTCTGCCATAAAGAATTCTGCAGCTTCAGCTTCTTTAGATTTCATGTATAAGAGATGTATAAGTGATGTCATGCAGTATTCATCTTTCTCTGTCTGATTTATCTTATTAGTACAATGTCTATGGACCCCAGAAGAAATCAATGCTACCAACACCTTGATCTTGAACTTCCAGGCTCTAGAACTGTGAGATAATAAATTTCTGTTGCTTAAGCAAAAATAAAAATAAAAAATAAAAGTAAAAAAAAAAATAAGCTCTGAGATACTATACTTAAAACTCATCAATCAATGGAAATCTTCATTTTGCCCTTATATTTGCTTTTATGGGGGGAGGGTGGAAATGAAATTTATTTTTTTTAATTTTTAAAAATTTTTTTTTGTGAAACTAAATCATATAATTACAAAGCATAAGAACTTATGTCAGAAATCATGTAGTGTTTTAGTGGCCTGAGAACAGGGACATTACAAAAACGTGATTGGGAGTAAAAAGCAGCTGAAATAATGGGCTCTTTTTAAACAAAATTCCTTCAGGTCTTTGTTCTTACATTCTTTGTTGTTATCTAATCCTTACTTTTGCATCTTCCCTTGTTTTTATATTCATTCATCATGGTTTGGACCATTTAAAATTACCTATAGCTCATACATTACAATGACTCATTGTGTGAACTTTTGATGATTGGATTTACCCTTAATATCTCACAGTAGACTCTGTATTTTTTTGCATTTTATAATTCAATTAGTTTAATAAGGATACTTAATTTTATTTATTTACTTACTTATTTTCTTATTATTTTTTTAATTTCTTTTCAGCGTAACAGAATTCATTGTTTATGCACCACACCCACTGCTCCATGCAATACATGTCCTCTATAATACCCACCAACTGGCTCCCCCAAACTCCCACCCCCCCCTTCAAAACCCTCAGATTGTTTTTCAGAGTCCATAGTCTCTCATGGTTCATCTCCTTCTCCAATTTCCCCCAACTCCCTTCTCCTGTCCATCTCCCCATGTCCTCTATATTATTTCTTATGCTCCACAAATAAGTGAAACCATATGATAATTGACTCTCTCTGCTTGACTTATTTCACTCAGCATTATCTCTTCCAGTCCCATTCATGTTGATACAAAAGTTGGGTATTCATCTTTTCTGATGGAGGCATAATACTGCATCGTGTATATGGACCACATCTTCCTTATCCATTCATCTGTTGAAGGGCATCTTGGTTCTTTCCACAGTTTGGTGACAGTGGCCATTGCTGCTATAAACATTGGGGTATAGATGGCCCTTCTTTTCACTATGTCTATATCTTTGGGGTAAATACTCAGTAGTGCAATTGTAGTGTCAAAGGGAAGCTCTGTTTTTAATTTCTTAAGGAATCTCCACACTGTTCTCCAAAAGTGGCTGCACCAACTTGCATTCCCACCAACAGCGTCAGAGGGTTCCCCTTTCTCCACATCCTCTCCAACACATGTTGTTTCCTGTCTTGCTAATTTTGGCCATTCTAACTGGTGTAAGGTGGTATCTCAATGTGGTTTTAATTTGAAACTCCCTGATGGCTAGTGATGAATAACATTTTTTCATGTGTCTGATAGCCATTTGTATTTCTTCTTTGGAGAAGTGTCTGTTCATGTCTTCTGCCCATTTTTGGACATGATTATCTGTTTTGTGTGTGTTGAGTTTGAGAATTTCTTTATAGATCCTCATATCAACCTTTTGTCTATACTGTCATTTGTGAATATCTTCTCCCATTCCGTGGGTTACCTCTTTATTTTGCTGACTGTTTCCTTTGCTGTGCAGAAGCTTTTGATCTTGATGAAGTCCCAAAAATTCATTTTCACTTTTGTTTCCTTTGCCTTTGGAGACATTTCTTGAAAGAAGTTGCTGTGGCTGATATCAAAGCAGTTACTGCCTATGTTCTCCTCTAGGATTCTGATGGATTCCTGTCTCACGTTGAGGTCTTTTATCCATTTCTAGTTTATCTTTGTGTGCGGTGTAAGAGAATGTTCAAGTTTCATTCTTCTACGTATAGCTGTCCAATTTTCCCAGCACCATTTATTGAAGAGACTGTCTTTTTTTTCCACTGGATATTTTTTCCTGCTTTGTCGAAGATTATTTGACCACAGAGTTGAGGGTCCATATCTGGGCTCTCTACTCTGTTCCACTGGTCTATGTGTCTGTTTTTATGCCAGTACCATGCTGTCTTATTGATCATAGCTTTGTAGTAAAGCTTGAAATCAGGTAACTTGATGACCCCAGTTTTGTTTTTCTTTTTCAACATTTCCTTAGCAATTTGGGGTCTCTTCTGATTCCATACAAATCTTAGGATTATTTGCTTCAGCTCATTGAAAAATACCGGTGAAATTTTTATCGGAATGGCATTAAAAGTATAGATTGCTCTAGGCTGCTCAGACATTTTAACAATGTTTATTCTTCCGATCCAAGAGCGTGGAATGGTCTTCCATCTTTTTGTGTCTTCTTCAATTTCTTTCATGAGTGTTCTATAGTTCCTTGAGTACAGATCCTTTACCTCTTTGGTTAGGTTTATTCCCAGGTATCTTATGGTTCTTGGTGTTGTAGTAAATGGAATCAATTCTCTAATTTCCCTTTCTGTATTTTCATTGTTAGTGTATAAGAAAACAACTGATTTTTTGTACACTGACTTTGTATCCTGCCACATTACTGAATTGCTGTATGAGTTCTAGTAGTTTGGGGGTGGAGTCTTTTGGGTCGTCCATATAAAGATTCATGTCTTCTGTGAAGAAAGAGAGTTTGACTTCTTCATTGCCAATTTGGATACCTCTATTTTTATCATTTATCACTATTATCCATTATCAATCTCATTCATCCTGACCTCCCAAGTTTTATATTCCTACTTGATGGAAAAGGTGTTTATTCATTTTCTATGCCCACATTCTCTAAGAAACTCCTGACCTATTTATAACCTAAAATAATATACACATTTAACTTCTCTTGCATTCTTTTGTGGAATGTGATAAACCATGGTCTTTTAACCTGTATGTGTTTCATTTTGAGTAGTGTTAAGTTACTGGTGAAATTTAGGTGGCAGGTGGAATCCTCCAATAACTTCTAACAAATCTTTATTGGAAAAAATATTTATCTCTGTTTATGTACTATTGATATATTTATTTATCTTTTCATTAGAAAGAAAAACAATGAAATTGAATCAATATGATTCATCTCATTTTATAGAATTCAAGGTATCACCTTCATATTCTTAGGTAAGAAATTTAAAGTTTCCAGGTCAGCTTCTAAGGTAGTATAAATCGCTACTAGGTACAGTTCAAACTAAACACTTGTGTAAAGGAATGAAGGGAAAGGTTACTAATCCGAGACCTGCAAAACAGGTAACGAAAACAAGATGAAGCCTAAAATTCACCCCCAAAATTTTTTTGCCACAAAACAGTCAGAATGCTTTAGAAGGTACCAATGAACAAATGCACAACCCAAAATATATTAACTAAAGATATGAAACACCTAAATAGAGAAAAGAATATAGGGCTTTTGAGTATGGCCATACTTTGTAAGTTGAGAATCTTTTTGGAAACACATTTGACAGGAGACTTAAAATGTTAAAATATTTTGATCCAATAATCTCATTTTCAGTAATTTACCATAGGGAAATGATGAACAAATGCACAAAGATCATCATTATATTAGAATTTATATTTATAAAAAAAGTAATTAACAAAGATGTTCAATATTAAGAAATGTTTAGGTAAGTGATATTTTATACACGTTATATCATCATTAAAATAGTATTATGATCCAGGGTGCCTGGGTGGCTCAGTCAGTTCAGCATCTGCTTTCAGCTCAGGTCATCATTCCAGGGTTCTGGGATTGAGCCCCCCATCAGCCTCCCTGCTCAGCAAAGAATCTTCTTCTCCATCTCCCACTCTCCCTGCTTGTGCTTTCTCTCTCTCTGTCAAATAAATAAGCAAAATCTTTAAAAAATGATATTGTGACCCTTTAACAACAGAGGAAAATGTTAAATGAAAAATATACATAATATGCACACTATGCTTGCTATTGAGCAAACACATATGATTATGAAAACTGGTTTGAAAAACCAATTACTTCATTAGGGTTCTGGACTTGTATCAAAAAATATTTTTTTATCCTTCCTTGATGAACTTTCTATAATTCTATTTGTATATTTTAACATAGGTTGAATCTGCCTGCACTATTGGTGCCTGCACATGATATCTACCAAAGTATAATTGCACTGCAAGCCAAACACATTTGCCATACTGCTTCTATAGTTCTTCAGCAGTGCCACAGAAGAGAAATATTAGAACCAACGAATTATCCTAAAAATGCCTCTGTATTATCTAAGAATTATGGTATAGTCTATGCACAATCTTATTTTCTTTCCAAAATCCATCCAAGAATATCCGTTATGCCCATTGACTCTGTTTTTGCTTGATAATAGAATGGAAGTCTGTCATTTTAAAAGTCACAATCTTTCCTTCATTTATTCAATAATGGAATTGAAGTCCTGTCTCTTAGCTGTTTATTGGGTCTTCATCATCCAATTTCATGAAAAACTCTACTCTGTATGGAATGCTATTGGGTGTTTTCATTTATTACCATTTAACCCTCATCATACTCCTATGAAGACTAAACTCTTGTCATTAGTAGAAAGAAGCTAAAGCTCAAGTAAGTAAAATAATTTAAAATTACACAGTTTATTAGAACTATTTTTTTTTAAACCCAGAACTGGCCGAGTTCTCAATCAGTTTTCTTTCTAAGATACCATGCTGGGTATCTCTTAAATCTTCTCCTCATCTTCATTCATTTACTGACCATAGACTATGTAATACACACTGTGGTAACTTCAGGATACATGAACAAATAAAACAGTCTTGTTCTCAAAGAGGCTTAATCTATACTGCCTTTGCCATTCATTCATTTTTTGTGCATTTACAAATTATGTGATAATCACCTACTATGTGACCAGTACTTTCTTTTTTTAAGAAAGGAAAAAATAACATGGCATAAACTATTGTTTAATTATAACAGAAGATAAAACAGTAAAAAAGTATGCAGTCATAATAAAGATATAAACATATAATAAAAATGTTCTAATGCCAGGCAAGATCCTTCAAATGAATTAGAAATGCTTAAAAACAGTAAAGCAGGTAACTGAAGAGAAACATTCCTAAGACAAAATGTGAGGTGAATCTGATAATAATCCCAAGTAGGAAAGCCTAAAAGCAAAAACCTCTACAATTCACATCACTGACATAGGACTTCATTATTGTTATTACAGCAAAACACAGCCAACATTGGTACACAGGCAGTGAATTTAACTCTGCCTCATGTTATCTTTTTTTTTTAAGATATTATTCATTTATTTGAGAGAGAGAGCAAGAGCTAGTGAGAAGAAAAGCAGAGGGACAAGCAGACTCCATGCTGAGCATGGAGCCCAAGGAGGGACTTGATCCCCCAACCCTGATGTCATGACCTGAGTTGAAATCAAGAGTGAGCCACTTAAGCAACTGAGTCACCCAGGTGCACCCTGCTTTGCGTTTTTCTTACCCTATGCTCCTTCCTTCACTTTCTTCAAACATTTTTCTTACCCTTTCAATTTTACTTTCAGCAAAACAATTATAGCCTTTCACTTTGTAAAAGCAGAAGTCTAACTTTTCAACATATATGATCCTCTTACTCTATTCGTTATCACCAGAGAAATTGATATACTTTTTTCATATCCAGAAAAATATATAAATAACAGTTTCTCATCAGAGTGTTTAAGTTGTAATTTTTGTGTTCCTTGTCTCCTTACAAGTGAAAAAGAAAAATAATCTGAACAGTATGTTAAAATCTCTCATTTGAACACAGCTGGCTGTAGGTGAAAAATCTCATCAGTAGCAGTAGGCTATAATATTTTTATTATCATATAGAAAACATAAATTTTAAAAAATTTCTTCAGAAGTATTCCAACAACAAATATATTGTCATGGTGCTGAATAACAGAACCTAAACACTAATCTGTCTTTCCTGTATGCGAATGTTCAAAAAATGAATGTTGTTCTTTTGCTCACTCACACTCTTACTCTCCAATACTATGGCTAATTTAGGAGACAAGATCAAAATGAACTGTAAGAAGTAATAACTGGACTAAATATTTGGGTAATGTGATAAAGATCATTAGAAATAAGGATTATTCCTACTCTGGATAATGTAGGATGGCTTTGTTGTGATGTTCACTTCTCAAAATTTGTTACCAGATCTAATATGACTTTATCACAATTGGATTTTTCTGCTTATTTTCTGTAGATTATTGTTTTTAAATTAGTCATAACGTTCCATGTTGTTCAGGTATAACGATCTCATATTACACTGAATCAGCATCTATACTGATCTGGTGTAGTTTAGCACTGACAAATAGTTTGGTGCATTGGAAAGAGCTTCAGATTTTGAAACAGTCTGCATTTCAAATCCTGCTTCTACCATCATCAATTAGCTGTGTTCTTTTAAACAATTGTGTCAGAGATGGATAGTGTGACTGTCTTCCAAAATTGGATGCAATGTCTGTTATTACTTCTTGTGTCCCCAAATGAGGGGTGGTATGAAAAAATCTTTGATTTTATGAAGAATAGTTGCATCATATTAGGGCTATAAACAGTGTTGTTGTTGTTGTTTGTTTTTTATTGTTTTCTTACTGTATAGAAGTTCTAATATGTGTACAAGGGTATTATAAATGCCTAAACTAAACACTAAGTAACTAAAAAGGGGGGCTGGGCCAGTTACTAAGTTATTCTTTCTCAGCTTCAAACCACCCTTCTGTACTTTGTGATGCTCATTCCAGGAGTCTGCAAATCACACTTCTGCTTTCCTAGTTATTGAGTTGAGTTTTGCCTTATAGGGCATGATTGGGAGACAAGAATGGAGGAGCAAGAAGTGACATGCTCCTTCCTGCTAAGTCTTGTTGATTTCCTATTCCTTTGAGCCTCACACCTTTCCCCAGTAAGTTTCTATACCCTGGAAGCCACAGATCTTTTCCATAGCCACAGTTAAATCCAGTATGCCATTTTCCCAGTACTTACATAACCAGCTTTGCCCCATCTGTTTCCCTTCCCCCCCAAGTCACCAATGCCTGCTCTTCAGGGGTCTGAGAACTGGCACCATGGATCACTTCCTCTAGGTTTTTAGTTTTAATTATCCCAACGTCTTCTTTTCGTTCATCTTAAGGTGTGGTAGCTGCTTGTATAGTTTCTAAGTCCATCATGATTTAGTGTTTTCTTTACTTTTTCAGTTATCAAGTTAATAGTCTTTATACCTATTATTTTCCCTTATATTCCTTATATTAAATTGACGCTGCTCAAGTAACTAGGGTGTTGGTTTTTTTTTTTTATTCCTTTACTGGACTCTGACTGTTATAACAAGCTACTATATTTTCCTGAAATTCAGTTTCCTCATATAAACATAAGAATAATAGTGCATGAAGTCTTCATTATCAAAGAGTAATTAGCACTAGAAAAGTTCACTTAAGTGAATGTATCTTAAAAGAAGATCAAAAATACATTGCAAATCGTGAATAAAAGGTTTGATTGGGACTAAAGTTTGAAAAATCACCAAAATTATATAAAACATTTACCTTACATCTAACAAAGTTATAATTAGAACTGCATTACTTCTCAGAAAAAAAGATTGATTTGATGTTGATTTTGACTTTTCTTCTATGTATATATAATTTTTCTGAAAAAGTGTATAGTAATAAGTTACACTGAACTTTTAAAAGCTATTTTTGTATACTCTTTAATAGGTCATTTCTGAAAAATTATTCAAGGGCTTCATCAGTTTTCTAAAGGACTCTGCCTTTACTGTTCTAGTAAATGTTCCCTTATTCAACTGTTAACAGGTCTCTCTCTGAAAGATTCTCACTTGTCAATGGTTTCACAAATAATTTCCCATATCAAATTCCCAAAATTTCATGAAATTTTGCATCTCTTATAAAATTTAAATTTTACATTGTGATAAATTTGAATATGTCTTCAGTAAAATACTGGATTATAACTAGGGTATAATGGAAAAAGAGGGATGCTAGTATTTATCATGAAGAGATAATTAAGTAGGTATTGATTTTATGTAGTTAGTTCATTAGTGAATATTTTGGCATTTTGATTACGTTTATTTCTCAAGAAAACTTGAATTCCTAGCCAGTAAGATTACCTGTATATGGTTGGTAGGATTGTTGTATTAAAAGAGATCATGTGTAGGGAAACCTGGGTGTCTCACTCAATTAAGCATCCAACTCTTGATTTTGGCTCAGGTCATGATCTCAGGGTTGTGGTATCAAGCCCCACATACAACTCTGCTCTGGGCTTGGAGCCTGCTTAGGATTCTCTCTCTTCCTATCCTTTTGCTCCTACCCCAATTAAAAAATATATATTAATAAAAAAGAGGATAATGTATAAAAAGCATTTATGACAGAGATGCCTGGGTGTCTCTGTCAGTTAAGCATCTGACTCTTGTTACCAGTTCAGGTCATGATCTTAGGGTCATGAGATGGAACCCCTCATTGGGTTCTGGGCTCAGCATGAGTTTGCTTAAGATTCTTGCCCTCTCCCTCTGCTCCTCTCCCCCCAAATAAAAACACACATATTTTTTTCAGTATTTTAAAAAGATTTTATTTATCTGGAGGGGTGGCAGAGGGAGAGGGAGAAACAGACTCCCCACTGAGTAGGGTGTGGTGCATGGTGTTCCACCCCAGATCCTTGAGATCATGACCTGAGCTGAAGGCAGACACTTAACTGACTGAGCCACCAAGGTGCCCCAATAAATGAATCTTTTAAAAAAAATTATCACAGTGCCTGAACCATAGTTGGTCATAAAAGTTACCATTATTAAACTTTAGCAATTTTAATAAATGTATATTTTATCATATTCTTTTAATTTTTATACCTATTATACCTGAATTGATCTGATTTTTTAATGAGAACAAGTTTAGATAAGAAGACAGAATAGAACATGGGTATACCAAACTCCATCAAGAAATAGAAAATACAGGGGTGCCTGGGTGGCTAAATGGGGTAAGCCTCTGCCTTCGGCTCAGGTCATGATTTCAGGGTCCTGGAATTGAGCCCTGAACTGGGCTCTCTGCTCAGCAGGGAGTCTGCTTCCACCTCTCTGCCTGCCTCTCTGTCTACTTGTGATCTCTCTGTATCAAATAAATAAATAAAAATCTTTAAAACAAAAAAAAAAGACATAGAAAGTACAGTTTTATTGGACATATGCTGTGGTTGCTTCTTCACCTTTAAAATAAAATAAGACCTTTTTTGAAAAGCCAGTTTTAGAAACAGGGTCTGGGTATTTTGCTGCAAAGATGTATCAGTTTTTGGAAACTGAAAGTCCTGTAAGGGCACTTGAAATTATGTTTTCAAATTCATGGATAGAAGTAAAGAGAAGTAACAAGGTAATAAAATGGAGTTAGAAACATATTGCCCAATGTTCTAAGAGAAACTAAAATGATCCATAGTGTTGTGACTTTGTTTTAAATGGAAACAGCTCTGCTTGAACTTTTGACATAAAACACTTACTATACTTCCTGCAATGCTAAGGTTTTGCTCATGGCATGCTGCTATCTAATAGGAAAGGGTTGAAGCAAATTGAAACATGAATCTCAAGAGATGTGTATTGAGGTGAATTTGTATTTCTGTCAATAAAAATATGTTCGCACATTAAATGGTCTCTCATATCTAAAATTTTTCTTTATGTTTTTTGAAACAGTTGATTTCTGTGAGTAACAGCTTCAGATTGATACTTCAAAAAAAGATTTCAACACATGAAAATATTTTGTTAGTAATGCCACTTTGTATTCATTGTGGTTTGGTTTGATTGCATTTTATAATAGAAATGTGAAGATCAGGTTTACTAAGTGGCAGACATCAAGCTTTGATAATGTAATATATTTTGACAACAATATCAAACTTTAACAATATAGCATACTTATCATTCATTGTTTTTTAAATGCATATAGTATTCCTAATTTTAAATGGGTTGTCAACCAAGATCAGACTTAACAACTGAGCCTGCATCTATATGATTAAGGTTCCACATGACAAATAAACTTGGTCAAATATGTCATATGTACTTTAAGAACATAGAAGAATAAGCCATAGGCTGAACTACATTGAATATTATAAAAGTATGACACAATACAAAAACATTCCACAAAACTTTTGCATGACAACATAACAACACTCAATAATAACTAGAAAATATAATGAGTTTAATTATTTCTTCAAAATCAATTTCCCTTCTAGACATAAATATTTTTTGAATGAAATTATCCTTTTTTCTGTCCTCAGGCTTAAATCTTCAAATAATTCTTGATTTTTTTTCTTTCTGGAGAGGTTCAAAGATAATCTGGTTATGAAATTCTTGACTTTGCTTATCGCAAATGTTGATTCACACCATCTCTCCTTCACATTCCAGCAATCGCCAAATCCTTCTCCTTTATTCCCCTTGTCATAACCCCTGTTCAGGCCCTCACCACTGCTTCCCTGGATAGTTATCATGATCTTTTAACCAATTTCTTTGCCTTCAGTCTTTCCCCATTTCCTGGCCAGTAAATCTTCATAAAACACTATTTTGTACGCATTACCCTCTCTTTGAATTCTTCAGTGGTCCCAAATCACCTAACAAATAAACCTGTAATTCCTCAGTTTCAAAATTATCTCTCACAGTCTGTTCAAAATCTTCCTATATTCCTCTGTATTTCAGAAATTTCTTCTCTGCTCTCTTCTTATGTAATTTCTACCCTATTCTCAAACCTCTACTGAAATCACAAAGATTCGGTGTAGACTAACCTGTTTGCACCACCTTATAGTGTTCTCCCCAGTTGCCTCTCAGCAACTATAGGTAGTGCTGCCAAATCTTATTGTAAAATTAATACTTACTACCTACCACATTTGTGAAACTTTGTATAATAATTCAATATACCACTTCAATACAAGTATTTGCTAAAGATGCACAAGTAGTTTACACTGTAGCTTTCAATAACAATTGTCATAGCATTGATTATTTTGATGTCTATAAAACCTTGATACAGTGCGAGCCCTTTGATTCAAGGAAATACACTGAAGTTCTGAAATATTTTTCATGGCACTGTAGCAAAGGCACTTCATGGCACTGTGTCAAATGCACCTCTCCTCTGTTTTGTTACTGTCATTTCTACTGCCAAGTTGGAAAGCCAAAACATTATTTTGTAGATTTCTTCTTACCAAGCAGTGCCATAACCTTCTTTCTTTATGTCTTATGCTGCGTCTTTCTTGCAGGCAAAATTAGCATGAGTTTTGATGCTTATCAGTAGTATCAGTACAGTCTAACCAAAGTTGTATTACCTCTCATGCACAGTAGTCTTTATAACAGTCCAGCTCTGCAACAGTTTTATAAATAGTAGTGACTGTGTTTTATGATAATATCTTTAGTCCAGATTGATTATTTAGTATACAAAAACCTGCAATAAAAGTGAATTATTTAAAAGTAAGTGGACTATTCAATGTATATTCACCATTTTCTTTCAATATAGCTTGGTGTAAATTTTTCCCTGAACTGTCAAATATACAATATTGCAGTGAAAAAAAATCATTTTCTCTGTGCTGTTAACACATTGTTTCTCCGACTAGAACTCTAGAAGCCTGATTTTTTTCTCTTCTTTCACTTCATAAAACAGTGAGAACAAAAACAGGATAAAGCCCATAGCAACAAGATATTTATTTTACCATCTGTTTGATTTATGTCAAATTTAAACTGCTTGTATTTTAGAAATGAATCTGTTTTCTGTCTTCAAAAGGATGCAATCAAACATCTCTCAGCTCCTAATTTTTAGCACTTAGAGGTCCCCTTGGGCTTCTGTCAACTACAACCTATTGCACAGGTACTTTTCACTAAACTCATTGTAAAGTGATTAGGTTCCAGCAAGAGAGTGCAGTGCTGCAGCCTGCTTGCATTATATGTGGCTTTGCAACTGAATCTTGTACTGTTAAATCTCTTCAAATAGTGAGTGTAGAATGACTCTTGGGATTCAACACATAGAATGTGGAAAAGGATTTTGTCACTTCTCTTCTACAACACTTTTCCAAAAAGATATGCACACACATAAATGCACATGTGTGCACAAACAAATTATATACAAAATGTATGTTGTTTAAAATAAGATGCCAGGTGTGCCTGGGTGGCTTAGTCATTTAGGCAGTTAGGTGTTTCACTTCAGCTCAGGTCATGATCTCAGGGTCCTGGGATGGAGCCTCCACTAGGCTCCCTGCTTGGTGGGGAGTCTGCTTGTCCCTTCCCCTTTGCCCCTTCCCCTCCCCCTGCTCCTGGTCTCTCAAATAAGTCAATAAAAAAAAAGATGCCATTCTCAGCTCAAACACACTTTTAAAATCTATGAATTATTTTTCAGTTTATTCTTAGCTATTAGCTAATTTATTCTTAGCTATTCCAAAAGCTAATTAAGTAGCCCTACTTTGATTCTATGTGTAGTTATGATTAATATATAGAAGAGTGCTGTTTTTTCATTAGCACATTTAAATTGAGAGTGCTTCTTGCCTTAGGGTTCCAGTGTTAGTCAATATTTTTGGCCCTGATAGACTGTCTCAGTTTCTCCATTGAAATTAAAATTAGACTAATTATGTAGAGACACAGAATATCAGAACTAGGAAGTTTATTTGGTTATTTAATTCCAATCCTCCCTAACGAGGTAGGTGTTATCCCAGCGTTCTTATTCACCACTGCCAGAAACTAGCACTGCAGTGTAATTAATACTGAATAGTTTATACTAGAACCTATTTCAACCACATTGTCCAGCTCATATTCCTGAATTCTTGTCCAACTTATATGGTAGGTTATGCTCATAAAACACCTGAAGACGTTTTCAAATATAAAGAAGAGGGCATCTTGGTGGTTCAGTCAATTAAGCATCTGCCTTTGGCTCAGGTCATGATCCCAGAGTCCTGGGATGGAGTCACACATTGGGGTCCTTGCTCAGTGGGAAGTCTGCTTCTCCCTCTACCCTTCCCTCCTGCTCATGATCTCTCCCTCTCTCACCCTCAAATAAATAAATATAATATTTTAAAAAACACAAAGAATTTGTACAGTCCTTGAAAAAAACACAGAACTTCACATTCTGAAATTTTCATGCTATAACAACTTCAAGTATAAAGGTTAATGAGAAACAAATGATCTACTTTGAGTACAGAAGTCTAAATTTATTTCATTATTTGCTATTTTTTCCATTGTTTAAGCTGAACTACTATTTATTCTGTAGACATGATTGATTTTTTAAATGGGTAGATTATTTGCATATCAGTTTCATTTTGCAATAAAACTCATTTGCATATGGAATTCATTTTGCAATGAATGGGTTGCATTTTGCAAACTTTCACCCTTGCTCAAAGATTCTGGCTCACTAGAAAGGTCTTAGACATTATCTTTCTACAGGGTACTCTGTGGAGATAGCAGGATTTCGTAGATTAAATTGGACAGATTCTTTTAGGCCTTTGTTTCTTTCTCTTTAATATGAAGATAATGCAACTAACTCAGAGTGTTATTGTGAGGTTTGTTATATATATATTTATTTCAACAGATATATATATATATGTATATACATGTGTATATTTTTCCCAGAACAAAGGAAACACAAATACTGTTTATTATTATGTTAATTTTATAATTATTTGACTATATCTCATATTTATATTTGATATGAAATTTATTAATCCAATATAAAATGATTAATGATGTAATTTATTGTGGAAAAATGCATCCTAGATACAGTATATATTTGAATATTCTACGCTTCTGGTATACATACATATATATTTTTTTTAATATATATGCCACTAATAATGTTTTGACACTTGTAAAAACTGAAATATGAGAGTAATTACTTTATCAAATGAAATAAAATATTACTACCCTCCTAATATGAAAAATTAAATAAAAGTATTATTTAACTCTCCTCTTATTTGTTAGTATCACAGATATTTTTCACACTGGGTGTAAATTCTTTTATTCTTTTATTCTTTCATAGGTTCCCAATCTATTTGCCAACCTCATGATCCGTCACCCCTAAATGTACCCTAAGCTCCAGCCACACTTCTATAATTACAGTTCGCTATAAAAAAGAAGCTTTTCTTCTCACTATTTTTTTGGGGCAGTTTAATAACATTGTAATTTTCTTTTGCTTATAATGTTAATAAAATTCATCCTGTGAAGCTATCTTAGCTGACTTTTTTGGGGGGCAGGGTAAGTAATCTGACAATATTCTCCATTTATAACATCATTATGCTTCACTCTTTTTAGTAAGGATTTATAGGTATATTATTTGTAATTAAAATGGAAAATTCAGAATTATTAAAAGAGAAAATTATTAATAATTTTACCCATATGAATTGGAATTGGAGGTAGAAGTTTAGACAGTGGGCTGGATATTTACTTTTTATTTAAATCACTTTCTGTCTTTTACTGTTTTTATATATAAAGTAAAAAATACTAATACTATTTTAATTTTAATGAAACTTGTTTAAACATCTTTAAAAGGCACTCTGAAGAGTTGCATGAGCATGCGTATGAAATTGGATGTAGTCACTTTTTACATCTGTGTTATTTGAATGTTTATTTATGAAGAATTTTCATTATTTTGCTGTTTTAAAAAACTGCAATGACTTTCCCATTACCTATATTAAAAATGCATATTCCTTAGAATACAAAATTCTTTGTTATCTGGCACTGCTCATACCCACCTTCAATCTGGTCATGTTTATGTATGTAGATGCAGTTTAACATTCCAAATCTTCACAACCTCACACAGTATGTTTCTTTTATCTATAATGCCTTCCTTAATCTCTCTGTTCATCATTCTAGCTAACTCTTACGCAGCCTTGAAACCTGAGGTCTAGAGATAACCCTCTAGAAACTGGGTTGCTGTACACCTCTTTCTCTGTGTTCTGAAAGAATCCAGTATCTTAACAGAACATCAGACTCTACTGCAATTGTCTGTTTACTTCCCTGACACTCATTTGATTTTGTTTTTTTTGTTTGTTTGTTTTTTGTTTTTATTTTTTTATAATCATTTTTTATTTATTTTCAACATAACAGTATTCATTGTTTTTGTACCACACCCAGTGCTCCATGCAATCCGTTCCCTCTCTAATACCCACCACCTGCTTCCCCCAACCTCCCACCCCCCCACCTCTTCAAACCCTTCAGATTGTTTTTCAGAGTCCATAGTTTCTCATTGTTCACCTCCCCTTCCAATTTCCCCAACTCCCTTCTCCTAACTCCTCATGTCCTCCATGTTATTTGTTATGCTCCACAAATAAGTGAAACCATATGATAAGTGGCTCTCTCTGCTTGACTTATTTCACTCAGCATAATCTCTTCCAGTCCCATCCACGTTGCTACAAAAGTTGGGTATACATCCTATCTGATGGAGGCATAATACTCCATAGTGTATATGGACCACATCTTCTTTATCCATTCGTCTGTTGAATTGCATCTTGGTTCTTTCCACAGTTTGGCGACCGTGGCCATTGTTGCTATAAAGATTGGGGTACAGATGGCCCTTCTTTTCACAACCTCTGTTTTTTTGGGGTAAATACCCAGTAGTGTATTTGCAGGGTCATAGGGAAGTTCTATTTTTAATTTCTTGAGGAATCTCCACACTGTTCTCCAAAGTGGCTGCACCAACTTGCATTCCCACCAACAGTGTAAGAGGGTTCCCCTTTCTCCACATCCTCTCCAACACATGTTGTTTCCTGTCTTGCTAATTTTGGCCATTCTAACTGGTGTAAGTAGGTATCTCAATGTGGTTTTAATTTGAATCTCCCTGAAGGCTAGTGATGATGAACATCTTTTCATGTGTCTGATAGCCATTTGTATGTCTTCATTGGAGAAGTGTCTGTTCATATCTTCTGCCCATTGTTTGATATGATTCTCTGTTTTGTGTGTGTTGAGTTTGAGGAGTTCTTTATAGATCTTGGATATCAACCTTTTGTCTGTACTGTCATTTGCAAATATCTTCTCCCATTCCGTGGGTTGCCTCTTTGTTTTCTTGACTGTTTCCTTTGCTGTGCAGAAGATTTTGATTTTGATGAAGTCCCAAAAATTCATTTTCACTTTTGTTTTCTTTGCCTTTGGAGACATATCTTGAAAGAAGTTGCTGTGGCTGATATCGAAGAGATTATTGCCTATGTTCTCCTCTAGGATTCTGATGGATTCCTGTCTCACGTTGAGGTCTTTTATCCATTTTGAGTTTATCTTTGTGTAAGGTGTAAGAGAATGGTCGAATTTCATTCTTCTACATATACCTGCCCAGTTTTCCTAGCACCATTTATTGAAGAGACTGTCTTTTATCCACTGTATATTTCTTCCTGTTTTGTCGAAGATTAACTGACCATAGAGTTGAGGGTCCATATCTGGGCTCTCTACTCTGTTCCACTGGTCTATGTGTCTGTTTTTATGCCAGTACCATGCTGTCTTGGTGATCACAGCTTTGTAGTAAAGCTTGAAATCAGGTAACATGATGCCCCCAGTTTTATTTTTGTTTTTCAACATTTCCTTAGCGATTCGGGGTCTCTCCTGGTCCATACAAATTTTTGGATTATTTGCTCCAGCTCTTTGAAGAATACCGGTGGAATTTTGATTGGAATGGCATTAAAAGCATAGATTGCTCTAGGCAGTAAAGACATTTTAACAATGTTTCTTCTTCCGATCCAAGAGCATGGAATGGTCTTCCATCTTTTTGTGTCTTCTTCAATTTCTTTCATGAGTGTTCTGTAGTTCCTCGAGTACAGATCCTTTACCTCTTTGGATAGGTTGATTCCCAGGTATCTTATGGTTCTTGGTGCTATAGTAAATGGAATCGATTCTCTAATTTCCCTTTCTGTATTTTCATTGTTATTGTATAAGAAAGCCACTGATTTCTGTACATTGACTTTGTATCCTGCCACGTTACTGAATTGCTGTATGAGTTCTACCAGGGCTGAGGTTCACAATGCTCTCAATGAGTTCCAATCTAATCTAAATTCTCTCAAAGCTAGGGTAACTGAGACAAAAGGTATAATTAGTGATCTGGAGGACAAACAGATAGAGAGAAAGGACCAAGAGGAAGCCTGGAACAAACAGCTTAGAAACCATGAAAACAGAATCAGGAAAATAAATGACGCCATGAAATGTTCCAACGTCAGATTTATTGGAATCCCTGAAGGGGAGGAGAAAGAAAGAAGTCTAGAAGATATAGTGGAACAAGTTCTTCATGAAAATTTTCCCAATCTCGTGAATGGAACCAGCGTTCGTGTACTAGAGGCCGAACGGTCTCCACCCAAGATGATAAATTCCAGAAAAACATCAAGGCACCTGATAGTCAAATTAAGGAATCATAATTATAGGTATAATCTCTTGAAAGCCACTAGGACAAAGAGGCTCCTTACTTACAGAGGAAAGCCCATCAGAATAACGTCACACCTGTCCACAGAGATGTGGCAAGCCAGAAAGGGCTGGCAAGATATATCAGGGCACTAAATGAGAAGAACATGCAGCCAAGAATACTTTATCTAGCAAGACTGACATTCAAAATGGATGGAGAGATAAAGAGTTTCCAAGACTGGCAAGGCTTAAAAGACTATGCAACCACCAAACCAACACTGCAGGAAATATTAAGGGGGGTTCTATAAAAGAGGAAAAATCCTAAGAATAGCATTGAACAGAAATATAGAGAATCTACAGAAAGAAAGGTTTCAAAGGTAACACGATGTCAATAAAAACGTATCTATCAATAATCACTCACAGTGTGAATGGCCTAAATGTGCCCATAAAACTGCACAGGGTTGCAGATTGGATAAAATGACAGGCCCCATCCATATGTTGTCTACAAGAGACCCATTTTGAACCTAAAGATACACCCAGACTGAAAGTGAAGGGATGGAGAAGCATCTTTCATGCCAATGGGCCTCAAAAGAAGGCTGGGGTAGCAATTCTCATATCAGATAAATTAGATTTTAAACTAAACACTGTAGTCAGAGATACAGAAGGACACTACATAATTCTTAAAGGGACTATCCACCAAGATGATCTAACAATTGTAAATATCTATGCCCCCAATATGGGAGCAGCCAATTACATAAGAAAACTGTTAATCAAGATAAAGAGTCATATTGATATGAATACATTAATAGTAGGAGATCTTAACACACCTCTCTCAGAAATAGATCAGTGAAGCAGAAAATCAATAAACAAACAAGAGCATTGAATGACACATTGGACCAGATGGACCTCATAGATATATACAGAACATTCCACCCTAAAACAACAGAATACTCATTCTTCTCAAGTGCACATGGAACCTTCTGAAGAATAGACCACGTACTGGGTCACAAATCAGGACTCAACCGATACCAAAAGACTGAGATTATTCCATGCATATTCTCAGATCACAATGCTTTGAAACTGGAGCTCAATCACAACGAAAAGTTTGGAAGGAACTCAAACACCTGGAAGCTAAAGACCACCTTGCTTAAGAATGTTTGGATCAACCAGGAGATCAAAGAAGAACTGAAACAATTCATGGAAACCAATGAGAATGAAGACACCTCAGTCCAAAACCTATGGGATACAGCAAAGGCGGTCCTAAGGGGGAAATACATAGCCATCCAAGCCTCCCTCAAAAAAGTTGAAAAATCCAGAACACAGCAGCTGTCCCTACACCTTAAAGAACGGGAGAATCAACAACAAATCAAACCAACTGCACACATAAGAAGGAAAATAATCAAGATTAGAGCTGAGGTCAATGAGGTAGAAACCAGAGATACAGTAGAATGTATCAATGAAACTAGAAGCTGGTTTTTTGAAAGAATCAATAATATCAATAAACCATTGGCCACACTAATCCAAAAGAAAAGAGAGAAAGCCCAAATTAATAAAATTATGAATGAAAAGGGAGAGATCACAACTAACACCAAGGAAGTAGAAACAATCATCAGAAGTTATTATCAACAGTTATATGCCAATAAGCTAAGCAACCTAGATGAAATGGATGCATTCCTGGAAAACTATAAACTACCAAAATTGAACCAGGAAGAAGTTGACAACCTGAATATACTGATATTTAGTAACAAGATTGAAGCAGTGATCAAAAACCTCCCAAAAAACAAGAGCCCAGGACCTGATGGATTCCCTGGGGAATTCTACCAAACTTTCAAAGAAGAAATAACACCTATTCTCCTGAAGCTGTTTCAAAAAATTGAAGCAGAAGGAAAACTTCCAGACTCTTTCTATGAAGCTAGCATTACCCTGATCCCCAAACCAGGCAAAGACCTTACCAAAAAGGAGAATTTCAGGCCAATATCACTGATGAATATGGATGCTAATTTTCTCAACAAGATCCTAGCAAACAGGATCCAACAGCACATTAAAAAGATTATCCAGCATGACCAGGTGGGATTCATCCCTGGGCTACAAGGATGGTTCAACATTCACAAATCAATCAATGTGATAGAACAAATTAATAAGAGAAGAGAGAAGAACCACATGGTCCTCTCAATTGATGCAGAAAAAGCATTTGACAAAATCCAGCATCTGTTCCTGATTAAAATGCTTCAAAGTATAGGGATAGAGGGAACATTCCTGAACTTCATCAAATCTATCTTTGAAAAACCCACAGGAAATATCATCCTCAATGGGAAAAAGCTTGCAGCCTTCCCGTTGAGATCAGGAACATGGCAAGGATGCCCACTCTCACCACGCTTGTTCAACATAGTATTAGAAGTCCTAGCAACAGCAATCAGACAACAAAGAGAAATAAAAGGTATCCAAATTGGCAATGAAGAAGTCAAACTCTCTCTCTTCGCAGATGACATGATTCTTTATATGGAAAACTCATTTGATTTTGCATTGTATGTAGTCGGGTTCTAGAACACAGAGATAAATGTTTGTTTATTCAATAATACATGTTTGTTTTATACACACTAACATGTATGTATATATATTTTCATACCAAATTCCAATAGAATCTTTACTTTTAAATTGTTATGTCTTTCTCTATATTATACAGTAGTGAATAATAAAAGCAATGTCTTATGTAGCTTTGCATTTTCCAAACCCATTACACAATTACTTTCACATATTAAAATTTTTATTGAAATATATATAGTATTTTAACCATCAGTGCACATCTTGACTCCCCACTGTATATTCATATCTCATAAATGATTAAAAGTTTATCATTTTACTGTGAAACAAACCCTAATATTAACCATTATTGAGTATTTAGTTGGTCCTTATACCAAGTCCTTATAGGAATATTACAATATTCAAAATTATCCTTTGGCCTTCACCCAAGAAATAATTATAGAGAGTTTTGAGGATGTTCAGTGTTTCCCTGGAGATAAGAAAAATACATAATGACTGTAATTCTGTGAATTGATTCCCCAGAAATGGGGACTGGTTTCCAGTGAATTTTCAATGTTTTCCTATTGTTTCTCGTATAACAAAGAACATTCATTTATTCAATTTACATTGAGCACCAACTATGTGTGAGGCTGCACTAAGCCCTGGGCATACACCATTGAACATTGAAGATAATTTATAAAGTACAGATCAGCAGTATTTTGCTATAAGTTGTATAGCAACAGCAGCAAAAATATTAGCAGCCAAAACATATTGAGTACTTAATACATGCTGAACACTATTTATAACAGTCTAAAGATAAAGTTGGTATTGCTTTCATTGAAACATATGTGAGGAGGTCCATCCAGAGTCTCTGCCATTCTCCCAATCCCATACAAACTTTCAGGTATCATCCTTGATATGTTTAGGCTCCCAACATTTAAAACAAGATTACAGTCCTTATTTTTCAAGTTACTTTAGGTGCCCTTTGATAACAGCTTCAAGATCCCAGCAGTCACTTCATTTCACTCAAAAACAAACAAACAAACAAACAAACAAACAAAAAAAACCTGACACTCCTCCGAAGACCCAGACCTAGCAAATCATGATACTATGAGCTTTCACCAGCAGGCAGCTACAGGGTCACTCCTGCCATGGTCTCCACCTGGGTCTGGGCCCTGGGAAGCCCTGCTCACTAGGCCAATGGACTGGGCTTGGTCTCACAGCCTCAACATGAGGTCTCCACTCACAGTCCAGATGAAATCCTGGGCCTTTTGATACCACCTGTAGCAAATCAGGAGCTACCAGGGCCCAGTCACCAGGAAAGCCAGGGTTCAGATGAAGAGCCTCCATGTTTCCATAGGTCCCCCAGGGATCTGGGATATTTTGCTAACAGTTTTCCAATTAGAAAGCTCTCAGGGGCATGAGGCTGGGAGTAGCTACTTCAGGAAGATTGTGAAGATAGAACAAATATTATTTTGCCATGAAGTGGAATTATAGTTTCAAAATTGGATTGGCTCAAACACAGTAAGTAGTAACATTTCCATACAGAAGAGGGTGGGGAACTAAACAACAACAAAAAAATCTTTACTGAAAAAAAAATAAATAAACTGCACTTCAAACCTGAGCTTTCTTCTGGGCTATAGTGAACTTATTAGCTGAGCAGTTGCACTTTAAAGTAGATGAAAATGCAAAGTCTACAGCCTACTTACTTGCTGACTGAGAAATAACATTGATATTTGAAGACAACTGAATTGATATGTATATGTAATTTTATTTTAATGATGATGAGGCTGGTTATTCTGAGGGAGCCCATTTTGTCTGGGTAAGAATGTTTTTGTTCTGGGATTTAATGAAAGCAAAAGTGTCAGGAGTATGGAGAGAGAGGGAGAGAGAGAGAGAGAATGTTCTTTGAGTGTTTTTGCAGGAGAGAAGGAAAAATTCCACACCAAAAGATCAAAAGGGTTGCAATTTTTATTTTTTATGAAACAAGATTTCCATGGAAGGCTTGGGAGAATAATGATAAAATACACGTTATAATTAGGTACTCTGTTGGACCAAATGGGCTTTATAGTCCAGGTGGAAGATTCCAAGTTCATCTCCTATCAGATCTCTGTGGTGAGAGCAGTATTTTGTTGCATTTTAAAGCAGGAGATGAAAAGGCTAAATTAATTTTCGACATATCCATCCCCTGAAAATGAAAGAATAACCCAACAGCAGTTGTTACCTTTATTTTTTAAGAGTAATGCTGAGTTACCAAATATACAGAGAATGTGACTCTCCTCAGTGATGTGGGAAACAAAGGCAGAGGAAAATTTTTTGTATTTCTCAACTACCTATAGGCCATTGACAAGTCCTTGAAACAGGAAGAATGACATTCTTCTAGGGACTCAACTGCCTCAATGTTGATACTTTGCTAAAGACAAAAAACAATCCTAGCCTGAACCGCACATCCCAGGATCCTGTAAGTCTACTTTAACATATAAAATTCCTTTGGAAACTTCCTTTATCTCTAACCCCCCCCCAATATATGAGTTGGTAATCATCCCCCAAGTATATAGCCCACTGATATACATCTGAAGCATCTCATGACTAAGATTTTATTAGATAGTAATAAATGACTTTTTCCCAACAATAGTCAGCCCCCTCAGGGTCCTGGAAACCTGCTTGTAGAATGCCTTAGAGACTTATGATAACCCCCTCCCAATTTAAAATTATATAACATACCACTCCTCATGACCCCAGTGCAGCTTTTTCTGCCCACGGGTCCTGTCCCTGTGCTTTAATAAAACCACCCTTTTGCACCAAAGATGTCTCAAGAATTCTTCCTTGTCCATTGGCTTTGAACCCTAATGTCTTTCCAGCATCACCCAGGGCATGATTTTAGAGGTACCAGATACACCTTTTTTGTAAAATGATCCTTCAGTTTTCTTTTGAGGCAATTCTTTTGAATGATTTTTTTTTCTAGTAAGCATCACTTTCCTGATCTTAAAGTTAAAAATTTCTCAATATAGATGATTTAGAAGATACAAAATATTTTAAAAAACAAATAATCATTCATCACCACATGCAATATGCTACTTTCTTTTAAGATTTCCTTTGTTGTTGCATTAAGAGGTTTCCTCACTCCAATATTGCACAACGAATTCCTTATATTTTCCTTTAAGATTACTTATTAAACATTTAATTGTTTAATCTGTATTTTGGAGACTGGTGATAAGTGACTATGTAAAATTTGGTAAATAAACAATTGGTCCTAGCACTGTTTATTGGCTAATCTTTTCTTTTCCAAATATAATATAATGACACCTGTATAAATTACTAAGTTTGTACTTGCATTGGAGCCTATTGGGAATTATTTTTTCTCATTACTCTATATTATCATATTAATAATAGAATTTTAATTTTTTTAAACACTGTAGTATATTTCTTCAGCTATTCCAAATTTTTATTCTTTTACTTGGATGGTAACATCATATTCCCACACTCCCTTTGCCTTCCTAAATAATCATTGTTATTAATTGCTATTTTCACAGCAATTATCCATAAACTAATTTGAGAATTATTGAGACGTTTATAATATTGAAGAATTCTGTGGTTCTTTCCCCCCCATCTATATAACATGCACCACTCTTCCCTGCCCAAGTCTTTATGTTATTGCTGCAGCTTAAATCACCTTTTCTTCTGTTCTTTAAGGCTCATTTTAAATTCTCAGTTTAAATATCTCAGTGTAAACATTTATATCTCAGTTTAAAATGTCACTCTTCAGAGGAAACCCTTCTGTGATCGCTCAAACTAAAGTAACTCCTACCCTCAACATCTATACAATGAATCACATTGCCCTGGGTTTTTTCTTTTATAGTACATATAACTTAAAAATTATTTTATTTCTATCATTGTTTTCCTGTTTGTTTCCCCAGCCAAATATATAAAAACCATGAAGGAAAGGATTTTATGTCTTTTTCACTGACTTTCCCCTATCATCTAGCACAATGTCTGGTACATATTGATGTTTAAAAATTGTTTGCTGAATGAAAAATGAATGAGTGAATGAAGTCAACTCAGAAAAAACTCCCTCCGCTCTGTGCTTGATGTATACTCTACCACTGACAGTACTGCTACCATTTTTTGTTGTGTAGAGTTACATGTGGCAACTAGTGGAATGGTATCCAGATTTCCAAGAGTTCCCCACTCCCCAAGCCAGTCTCATTACTGACACTATCAAATGACAGTTGTGTTAATGTTCCTCACTCTTTCCCACTTCAAGATATTTCACAGAAATCTCACAGGGTTTGTGTTGTGGTTGGTTTCTTAGATGTGAGGGATCTCCACTACTACTTTGTTTTTCTATCATTTTAGCTGGATTCAAGAAAGATGGAACCACCTAGGCTCCTGGGCCATATTTCTGACAAGACCACTTATTAATTACAACATTAAACTCTATATACTGATTATTTGCTTATTTACTTATTTATGTGATCTATAAGATACTTGCAGAACATTTTAAAGTGCCTTGATACAAATGTGATGTTTTTCTTGGTTCTTCTTATATTTCTACTTATTTAAAAATATATTACAAGGTTTTATCGAAGATTATTCATTGACAAAACAGGAAAAAATATACAGTGGAAAAAAGACAGTCTCTTCAATAAATGGTGCTGGGAAAATTGGACAGCTATATGTAGAAGAATGAAACTCGACCATTCTCTTACACTGTACACAAAGATAAAATCAAAAGGGATAAAAGACCTCAACGTGAGACAGGAATCCATCAGAATCCTAGAGGAGAACATAGGCAATATAACCTCTTTGATATCAGCCACAGCAACTTCTTCCAAGATATAACTCCAAAGGCAAAGGAAGCAAAAGCGAAAATGAACTTTGGGGACTTCATCAAGATCAAAAGCTTCTGCACAGCAAAGGAAACAGACAACAAAATAAAGAGGCAACCCACGGGGACGCCTGGGTGGCTCAGTTGGTTAAGCGGCTGCCTTCGGCTCAGGTCATGATCCCAGCGTCCTGGGATCGAGTCCCACATCGGGCTCCTTGCTCAGCGGGGAGTTTGCTTCTCCCTCTGCCTCTGCCTACCACTGTGTCTGCCTGTGCTCATGCTCTCTCTCTCTGTCTCTCTCTAACTAATAAATAAATAAAATCTTAAAAAAAAATAAAAAAGAGGCAACCCACGGAATGGGAGAAGATATTTGCAAATGACAGTACAGACAAAAGGTTGATATCCAGGATCTATAAAGAACTCCTCAAACTCAACACACACAAAACAGACAATCGTATAAAAAAATGGGCAGAAGATATGAACAGACACTTCTCCAATGAAGACATACAAATGGCTATCAGACACATGAAAAAATGTTCATCATCACTAGCCATCAGGGAGATTAAAACTAAAACTACATTGAGATACCACCTTACACCAGTTAGAATGGCCAAAATTAGCAAGACAGGAAACAACATGTGTTGGAGGGGATGTGGAGAAAGGGGAACCCTCTTACACTGTTGGTGGGAATGCAAGTTGGTGCAGCCACTTTGGAGAACAGTGTGGAGATTCCTCAAGAAATTAAAAATAGAGCTTCCCTATGACCCTGCAATTGCACTACTGGGTATTTACCCCAAAGATACAGATGTAGTGAAAAGAAGGGCCATCTGTACCCCAATCTTTATAGCAGCAATGGCCACGGTCGCCAAACTGTGGAAAGAACCAAGATGCAATTCAACAGACGAATGGATAAAGAAGATGTGGTCCATATACACTATGGAGTATTATGCCTCCATCAGAAAGGATGAATACCCAACTTTTGTAGCAACATGAATGGGACTGGAAGAGATTATGCTGAGTGAAATAAGTCAAGCAGAGAGAGTCCTTTATCATATGGTTTCACTTATTTGTGGAGCATAACAAATAACATGGAGGACAAGGGGAGATGGAGAGAAGGGAGTTGAGGGAAATTGGAAGGGGAGGTGAACCATTAGAGACTATGGACTCTGAAAAACAATCTGAGGGTTTTGAAGGGGTGGGGTTGGGAGGTTGGGGGAACCGGGTGGTGGGTATTAGGGAGGGCACATATTGCATGTAGCACTGGGTGTGGTGCAAAAACAATGAATATTGTTACATTGAAATGAAATTTTATATATATATATATATATATATATATATATATATATATAACAAGGTTATTTCATTTGGTGCATTACAGCTCTTGAGTACTGAACATTAACATTTGTTTTTAAAATTTATTATATTTTTCTGGTTTAGTGTGATGAATGCCTTTGGAAATTCAAATATTGACCAAAATATTTGTAGGTGTTAAGTTTGTTTTACCTCTTTCTCCCTCCCTCTCTCCTTTTCCCCCACCCACACACATATGCACAGTACATCTGACTATTAGTCATCTCTCTTAAGCAAACAAGTCAAAATTTTTTTCCAGCTCAAGAAATTTTCTCTTCACTGTTCTTTGGTTTTTGCTTCTGTTACATCATATCTGTTCTCTTCTAAAATATTTATTTTGTGTGTATTGGATTCTTTGAATTTGTCCACACTATCTTCCATAATCTCTCTCCCTGTTTTTCACCAGTTTACAATTTCCTCAGAGCTTTAAATGAATTTCTTGAATCTGTGTGCTACTTTTAAAATTCAATCATTACCTTATTATATGATATTTTGTTTTTTACAGTTTTAAATTTAACAATCTCATTTAAAAAAAAACTTGTGTGTTTGTTTAACTCTAATCCATCTATCACGATTTCTTGTTCTAGTGTTGTTTATTTATTTTTGGACCAATTATATTCTTAAATCCTGTTGAAAAAAATCATAAAACTTCCTTAACATTCTTCTGTTCCTTGGAATACCTGTGTTTCCCAGTGAGTTATCTCTTCTGATTCGTGAGAACTTTCTTTATTTGAAATGCAGTGTATCTTCACATATTGGGTGATTTTTTTCCCCTTTTCTTTTTTAAAAACCTCAGATCCGAGTATCTATGGTTTCTCACTACTTTACCATAGTTAAGTAGAGGTAAGTTCTGCAAGAAATTGGCATGAATCTTTCAGATCTAGATGCAAATAAAAGAGACATTTTAAAATTTATTATAAACTTATGTTGTTAGTGACTTCATAGTCTAGAGAGATAGAGAAAGGATCCAGAGCCCCAAACAAACCAAGTAGGAAATTTTGCCACTGTGCTATTTCTTCATTTGTGAGGGCAAACAGTGCAAACAAACCTAGAAGCAAGCCCACAATAGTCAGCTTCCTTGTACCAAGAACAGGTCATGGCTGTCCTTAGCTTACTTCTTAGTAATACTGTCTGTAGCATTGACTTTTGGTTTCTAGTGAGCCCTCACTGTCAGTTAAGTTATTATCACTTCTCCACAGGTCTAATTATAGTTCTAGATGTGTTCATGAACAGAGGTCAGGCAGCATTAATGTGATATGGGCTTCAATGTACTTTGGCATACTCTAGGAATTAATTCAACCTTCTTTTTTAAATGTTAAGAAGCCCTGCTAAAGTTACCTCAGTTTACTTCTCAGACGTTATTTTTTCACAGGAGGCAATTTTCTCTTCAGGGTTTTATTTTTCCTTCATCTGATGCCTTCTTATTTGAACTCACAGGAAATCCTCAAAGTTTGTGGTACATCAATTGGCAGGTTTCTACTCTGTTTTTACATCTCTAGTCTTTTCAGTAGGAATATGGAGAATTTCTGTACCATCACTACAATTTTTACTGAAAGGCATTTCTTTCAGTTCTTCTAGGATTCTTTTCTACTTAATTTCTTTTGAAAAATTGGATATGTTTTAAAAATTTGGAACTATGCTGCAAGTACAATATTGGCATTCTGGATTGTTAAAATAATCCTGGTAAGGTGATCCATTAATGCATTATCAGATATTATACTCTTTAAAATTCAACAAATATGTATTAATAAAATTAAATTAGATACAACCCCTCTTCTAAAGATGCCCACAAAAATATGTTTATTGTCATCTAACAGGAAGAGGAAGTTAGGTAAGGAAAAAGTAGTTTTATTTAAGGATTACTAATAAGAAACATGTGATATAATGGGCAACTATACAAGCAAAAACAAATTCAGAGCAACTCTAGTGAGAGACTTCTTACCAAGGGGCAGCATGAGAATTCTGACACAGAAAGCAAAAGTAGGGTTACCAAAATGAGGACTAGAAGAATGGGGATTGGAAGGGAACTGGGAGGACATTGTGCTGACTCATAGTATAATCTATGGTTGGATGAACTTTTTTTTTCTTTTTCTTTTTAGCATGCATCTTAATGTTATAGTATTTCCAGTCCTCTAAGATTAGGATGTTTCCTTAACGGTTTTCCAGTTAGTATTTGTAGATACACACAAAGGCAAATTCTTGAATGACAAGAAATCAATGCAGGTCAAATCTAGTTATTTACCTGTTGAATAAGGATTTTCTATTGCTTTCCATATGGCTGTCCTCCAGCGACTATGGCTTAAAACCTTCTCATGCTTCAAATCTCTCTGACTTCAACTTTTGTCCCATCTTTCTGACTCTTTTGTTCTTTTCTTCTGCTTTTAAGGCCCACCTGTATATTCTAGGATCCATGATATTATCTTCATTTTAAACTCAGCTGTTAGCAACCTTAATTACATTAGCAAATTTACTGAATAATGTGGTCTTGGGAATCATAGGTCAAGGGCATCATTAAAATCCTGCCTACTGTCAAATGTATACAGGGTAGACTTTCATAAGGGAGAGACCTATGCTTCATTGCTTTGATAGCTCATTTCTTTATTCACTGCTATTATTTGCTTTTATACATTTTTACAATTATAAATATTACAGATTTCCAAGGCTGGCTTCTTAACCTTGAACTAACCCCACACACAGAAAAAGAAAAATTCTTTTTTTTTTCCTTCTAAACGTTTGAATCATTGACCAAAATAAAATCCTGGAAGTTATTAGCCTTTGAGTTTTACATAATTTCTTATGACAGAAATGCACAAAAATTCTAGTACAATACCACCAAAAGTTAGTCATGAACAGACCCTTTAGAATACTTAGAAATGTCCATTTTGTCAATAAATGGGTAAACAAAAATGTGAGCACTGGCATCTGAAAGGGTACAGATCTTCCGGTCATAAGAGAGGCAGCTGTTTCAATGCACATTTTTTTGGAGTAAAAGCCCCAGCATACTCTGGAATCCCTAATTATGGTAAAGAACTAAAGTTTGCTATTTTGTACCATCCAGAAAAAAAATGATATTAAACAGCAAGGTATGATCTAAGGAGACTTTGCACTAGATATTAAAGTGATCTAAGATACAGAGCAAATAATATTGCCATTTAGTAGTTCACAATATGAATAGAAAGCCAGGCAAATGAGTTCATTTTTTAAAAAAATTTTAGATCTCTAGAAATGTAAATATATCATAATTCCCTCTTTGAAATGTTAAAGATTCAAAATAAGTGCCTGGCTTCTTTAGACAGTACAATATAACTAATAGAGCAAAAGCTTTGGAGATAGATAAAACTGGGGCCAAATCTTAACATTCTCACTTAGTAAGTGCATGCATATGAGCAATTTACCTAATCTTTCTGTTTAACTTTTTTCACCTATGAAGTAGAAAAAATTAGAAAAAGCCTTCTTTGTAGGCCTATAGTGAGGATAAAACAATTTAAGTTCATACTAACTACAGGGCACTTATTAAGGACTGAAATGGCTTGTAGTTATTTGTCCAAGCCTATGCAACACAAATCTTGGTGGCTACTAACACATGAAGCAAATGTTGGAGTTGGTACTATGATATGATCATCTTTATCATGATTAAACTCTTTCCTCTCCACTTTCTTGTTCTCCCCTTCCTCCTCCTCTCTTGGTGTCTTCTCTGTCTCTCCTTTACCTCTTTTTTCTTGAGCTTTCTTCCACTCTCTTGCTTTTTTTTTTTCTATTTTTTTTTCAGAGTGGTTGGAGAAACAGGAGTAAAATAAGTACTGTGTAGTTATACAGACCAAAGGCGGGGGAGTGTTTCAAGGACCAATTTGTTATTAGTATCAAATACAACAGAGAGATCAAGGATAATGAGAACAGAGAAGATAATTCTGCAGATCTGGCAGGAAGACAGTCTGCTGATGACTTTCATGAGAACAATCACACTCCAACAGAGGTATTAATCTGATGAATCATGAATTTTCTAGTTTAAAAAGTATACAAAGAACAATGAATGGACTCATATAGAGATACAGGCTCACAAGATAATCTTAAAAACCCAAACCAGCTTTATTCCATCCACATATTCTTCCTGAGACATAATGGGGAAGAAAGAAGAGTCTTTGCTAGGGAAGCAAATTAAGGGTTAAGAATTTTACACATCTTCTGGCAAGGCCTTCAGAGAGATTAGAAGAGGAATAACAGTTAAATAAGCATCCCATAAGATATAATATCTTCATCTACTCTGAGTTAGTTTGTGGTCTGCTGTGTAGTGCTGTCTCAGAGAGGTTCATCACATGACTTACTTCCAATGCTATGTCTAGACCCAAACACTTATACACACTTACTGAGTTAACTGGATGTAATAAAAAATGGCAAGGAAATGATGGACTAAACATTTACTCTTTTTCATCTCCCTGTAAATTGCTTTCCTTCCTTTTAAAGTCCCAGAGAAATTCCTCCTTCTGCTTAATTCTTAGTTCTGCTTAGTTCATTTTGTCTGTCTTTAGTATCCCATGTCTGTGTGTATTCCCTGTACATATGTAATTAAATATGATTTTCTCCTGTTAATCTGTTTCTGTTAGTTTGATTTCTTAGACCAGCCAGAAGCCCCTTGAAGGGTAAAGAAAACTTTTCCTCTCCAACACTTGAAAAATAAAAAAAAGGATAAATTTTTATCCTGTAAAATGGGATGTTTGGTAAAAAATAATTTCTTGACCATAAGGCACATATCAGATATTGGAATTGAGCTATCAAATATTTTAAATGTTAAAAATAGAAAAAAAAAACAATTATTAACCTTGGATTGTTCGAATTTGGTTCTGTCTGAAATCAGAGTAACAAATTGTAAGCAGTTAGGATTTTTGCCACCCTGTGAGTTTACCATTTATTTTTTGTTCCTATTGAAAATGAGGAGCAAGGCAGTAAAAGAATACATAATTATGGAAGCTCTGTATGTAAGTAAAGGAGATAATGTGTGATAGACAACTCAGAAAATCCTCCATTTTTAGGGCTTCTTCCTATGGGGTTTGTACCTTTGGATAAGTTATTTGAGTGTCATGAATCTCAGGTTTCTCAACTGGAAAACAGAAATAATTTCTATGCCACTTAATTTATAAGCCAGTTTTTTAAGATCAAATGACTTAACAGTTTGTGAAGTTGTTTTGTAAACTATAAAATTTTAAATAACATAAGTTTTCATTATGAAAATCAATGAGTATCATAATATTTTAAGTGCAATCCTATAACTGTGTAGAATATCACTTGTGCTCAAATTCTGGATTAGACTCTTAGGATACCTTAAAAAGTAAGATAAGAAAAAGTCTATATTTTTAAAATCTACCTGAAAAATCTAGACTAATTAGAATTATACTAAAATAGAATACACATCCATATACCAGTCAAGCATTCTAAAAATAACAAATATGTTTTTTTAATTAATCATTTTTTAAATTTATTTTCAGCATAACAGTATTCATTGTTTTTGCACCACACCCAGTGCTCCATGCAATCCGTGCCCTCTCTAATACCCACCACCTGGTTCCCCCAACCTCCCACACCCCCACCTCTTCAAACCCTTCAGATTGTTTTTCAGAGTCCATAGTCTCTCATTGTTCACCTCCCCTTCCAATTTCCCCCAACTCCCTTCTCCTAACTCCCCATGTCCTCCATGCTATTTGTTATGCTCCACAAATAAGTGAAACCATATGATAAGTGGCTCTCTCTGCTTGACTTATTTCACTCAGCATAATCTCTTGTTGCTGCAAAAGATGGGTATTCATCCTTCTGATGGAGGCATAATACTCCATAGTGTATATGGACCACATCTTCTTTATCCATTCATCCTTTGAAGGGCATCTTGGTTCTTTCCACAGTTTGGCAACTGTGGCCATTGCTGCTATAAACATTGGTGTACAGATGGCCCTTCTTTTCACTACATCTGTATCTTTGGGGTAAATACCCAGTAGTGCAATTGCAGGGTCATAGGGAAGTTCTATTTTTAATTTCTTGAGGAATCTCCACAAAAACAACAAATATGTTTACCACAGAAATTTTAACTTTCTGATTTTAATAGTATTTGGAGGCTGTTTTATGATCTTCTTATGTAGATAAAGCGATGCAAAAGTTTTGACTCAGCTGATTAAATATCTACCTGGACCTCAATTTCCCCCTCTAACTCCTTAGTTGACTCTGGTTGTTTGCTACACTAAAGAGTATATGGTAACTAGATCTTGCATCAAAAAAAAAAAGAAGGAAAAATTTCAAGGAAAGATCTTAAAGTTGCCCCTGATGAGCAAATTCGGTGTTCTACGACTTATTTTCTCACAGACTAAGAAAATTGTGCTTTTTTGATGTTGCATGACACCAGATTTTCCTCACAAAAGGTATTTCTGTAGAATTAAGAATGTTACTGTACAGACACATGAAAAAATGTTCATCATCACTAGCCATCAGGGAAATTCAATCAAAACCACATTGAGCTACCACCTTACACGAGTTAAAATGGCCAAAATTAGCAAGGCAGTAAACAACATGGTTTGGAGAGGATGTGGAGAAAGGGGAACCCTCTTACACTGTTGGTGGGAATGCAAGTTGGTGCAGCCACTTTGGAAAACAGTGTGGAGATTCATTAAGAAATTAAATATAGAGCTACCCTATAACCCTGCAATTTCACTACTGGGTATTTACCCCAAAGATACAGATTTAGTGAAAAGAAGGGCCATCTGTACCCCAATGTTCATAGCAGCAATGGCCACAGTCACCAATGGAAAGAACCAAAATGCCCTTCAATGGACTAGTGGATAAAGAAGATATGGTCCATATATACTATGGAGTATTATGCCTCCATCAGAAAGGATGAATACCCAACTTTTTATCAACATGGATGGAGCTGGAAGAAATTATGCTGAGTGAAGTCAAGCAGAGATAGTCAATTATCATATGGTTTCAACTATTTGTGAAGCATAAGAAATAACACGGAGGACATGGGGAGATGGAGAGGAGAAGTGAGTTGGGGGAAATTGGAGGAGGAGATGAACCATAAGAGACTGCAAACTCTGAGAAACAAACTGAGGGTTTTGGAGAGGAGGGGGGTGGGAGGTTGGGTGAGCCTGATGTTGGGTATTAAGGAGGGCACATATTGCATGGAACACTGGGTGTGGTGCATAAACAATGAATTCTGGAACACTGAAAAGAAATTTAAATAAATAAATAAAAAGTTTTTAAAAAAGAATGTTACTGTGTAAATATATGAAATGATGGTATGTTGTGATACTTGTAAATGTCTTCTTTCTTTTGTTTGCTTTCATAAATGTGTTTATATGTACTGTCTTAACAACTAAGTTGTTAAATGAATCACAGTTCAGCTTAATGTAAAAGTTTCTATTTAACATGACTAAGCCACATAATATACGAATAGTATGGAGCAGGTTTTATAAAATTGCCCAACTTCCTTTGGACTCCAAATGCTTCATATGAACTTAGGAAAAATTAATCTAAACCACATTTAAATGATTGGCTCTGAAATATCCGTTAAATCTCAGCATGAGGATTTGAATGTCATTATTGACAGTTTCTTATACAAAGGAGACCAACACATATCCTGTGTTGCAAAACTGTAGGGCATCTGTACCTGGAATATTGCATACAGTTATAATCACTGGATCACAAGAAAGACACAGAATTGGAGTAGGAGAAACTTAAATAATCACAAAATTGGATACATTGCTATATAGAAGAAGAACCTTAAACTAGGACTTTCCAGTCAAGGGTTACTTTTAGATTCTTGTTTTATAGAGTCAGGAATAATGCTTAAAATTATAAAAGAGGTCTTTTTTGGAAGAAAAACTATTTTCCATGGGAGATGGAATGGTTTGATAAAAGAATATAGGTGTTGGAGTAAGACAGGTTTGAGTGAGAGTCCCAACTCCAAAACATATCTGCTGTGTGACTCTGAACAAGTTACTTTGCCCCTGAATCTCAATCTCTTCACTTATGGAATAAAGGTAATTATAATAACTGTTTTAGGGAATTAAATGAGATAATAATTTTCCCAGTCCCAGACACTTAATGGGAATTCACTGAATGTTATTTCACCATTTAACACATTTTTTAAAAAGTGAAATTATTATTCCAAATGAAGTGGAATTACTATTCAAATAAAGGGCATATGTTATAGTTTAAAGAAGTACAATGATGAGAAGTGACAGTCCCATAGTAGATTTTTAAACAGAAATTAGGGATATTTAGAAAGGTACAAATATTTAGTTAACAAGAAGAATATGTTCTGAGGATCTAATGTAGAGCATGGTGGTTATAGTGAATAACATTATCTATATACTTGAAAGTTACTAAGGGCAAATCTTAAAACATTCTCATCACACACACACACACACACACACACACACACACACACACATAGTTAACTATATGAGGTGATGGACATGTTAATTATCTTATCTTGGTAATCATTTTTGCAATGCATAAATATACCAAATGATTACATTGTATACTTTAAATATATACAGTTACATTTGTCAATCATCCCTCAACAAAGTTAAAAAACAAAATAAAACAAACAAAAAATAAAACAGAAAAAATACCCTGAGCCTTTTGAGGTAAATGTCTAAGAAGATGTCTTAGAAGAAATTTTGGCCAAAATATTAGGAGAAAAAGGTTTGTTTGTGTTTTTTTTTTTTTTTCCCTCTACAGCTGGCCCCAGATAAATGGATTCTTTTTATAAGGCAGTGAGTGAAAATTTCAGAATCAAACATTGGTCTAAAGGGACTTACCCAAAGCTTATTTCCTATTTGGGATAATATTAAGTAAGAATTGGGTATTATCCATCCTGATTTCTCAGCCCTTTAATAATGAGGTTTTTGACTATATGTTTATATGTTTATGTTTATGTTTATATGTTTAACTGTTTCAAATAGCCAAGCAGAGAATCAAAACCATCTCCTGGGGGCGCCTGGGTGGCTCAGTGGGTTAAAGCCTCTGCCTTCGGCTCAGGTCATGATCCCAGGGTCCTGGGATCGAGCCCCACGTCGGGCTCTCTGCTCAGCAGGGAGCCTGCTTCCTCCTCTCTGCCTGCCTCTCTGCCTACTTGTGATCTCTGTCTGTCAAATAAATAAATAAAACCTTTAAAAATAAAAAAAAAATCTCCTGTCTTAGTCTAAAAGTTTGTCGATGGTCAATCATTATGGGCATAGCCTGGTCTCTGCTCCTCTATTTTCATAAAAACTACCTCCTTTTTCTTAATGTCTAAATTGACTGTCAATGAAGACAATTGTATTTTTTCCTTAATTAGGGCACTGATACATGAGTTTCTTACAATTACAGAGAGGTTTACAAATTAACATGCATGTAAAAATTCTCTTGGTTCCTTAGGGGCCAAGGGAAGTCCTCCTCAAGATGGGTCACTTTGACATTCAGATTATTTTGAGTTAAAAGCAATAAAAACCCAGCAGACTCAGGAAAAAACTCTTTACCTCCCCCTCAACTGCCTAAAAAGGATTTGGATGGAGGGCCTGCTCCAGGAAGAGAGCTATCACCACAGAAAACCACATTATAATATAAACTAGGTATGGTAGACAGGAAGGAACCTGGCAAGGCTTGTATGTCAAATTTCTCCATGTGTCAATGGTTTTGAATGGTTCAGCAAACATTGGTTTACCAAACATTTACTCTTTTTCATCTTCCTGTGAATTGCATTCTTTCCCTTTGAAGTCTCCAACTTCAACTTCTTAGTTCAGGATGAAGACTCCCCTTCCAACTTCTCCTTAGTTCAGGATGACATGTATACTTCACTTTGCCTGTCTTTGGAATTTTATATCTATACAAAATTAAATTAGATATTTTCCTGTTAATCTGCCAGACATCAATTTGATTCTTAGTACAGCTAGAAGGACTTTGAAGGGCAAAGGAGATTCTTCTTTTCCAACAGTATAATATAAACCATAATGACTAGAGAATACACCATGATCTCTTTCGGTTCTTGTTAATAAGGTAAATAGCTTATCTCTTGGAATGAAAAGGTCCAAATCTTGCTCTACAATTACATCGTGGTATATTTTCAAATCCTTATGATCCCAGAAGAAGACTTCACCGTCCTGTAGAAAATAGCTTCAAGAAAGCCCTTGATTTTGTCAGATTGTCTAAGAGTCCCTGAAACAAAAGAGGGTTAATCATGCATCTCTTTGGAACTCTCTTGTTTTACTGGTTGTATGAAGCAAGATTCTAACCCACTTTGCTATTTGTTTTTCTTTGGTAACTATTAAAAGAGTTAGTTTTCTTACAGAACAAATAAATCCTGGGTATCCCATTCAAGACCGGTTGTAGTGAACAAAACCAGAGTGGCTTAATATTAATTTTGGTTTTCTTTCTACTTGTAACTTTAGATGAAAAGTGTGTTTATATAGCACCAAATAAAGAAAGACAATATGCAAAATTGAATGTATAGCATGATCACACTCTTATAATATCCATAAGAAAATGTCCTCAAATACATTTATTTGGACTCTTAATCTCACAAAACAAACTGAGGGTTGCTGGAGGGAGGGGGGTGGGGGGGTGGGGTTATGGACATTGGGTAGGGTATGTGCTATGGTGAGTGCTGTGAAGTGTGTAAACCTGGAGATTCACAGACCTGTACCCCTGGGGAAAAAAATATGTTTATAAAAAACAAAATTAAAAAAAAAAGAGTCAAGCAAAAAAAAATACATTTATTTGAAGGGCAGGCTTTATCTGTTTTATAACTTCTTTTCAGAACATAATCCATTCACAATTAAAAAATAAGTTAGATACACATTTAAGGGAAAATCTGTACATCAATCTCAAGAATTGTGAAACATTGTGGATACCCAGTTCTCAAGAATTGGAAACATTGTAGTTATCTGCTGTGTCTGGGAGTGGCTGTATAGGAAGTAAGTCACCTCTTAATTGTGATTTCAAAGTAATGTGGGAATGCCCCTCTGCTTCATATTAGTTCCTCTACAAACTTTCATATAAATGTCTGAATCCCTTCAATTAAGACATTATCTTTCTGGACTGTGGATATTTTCCTTTGTTAAAAATAAGTATATACTTTGGAAGGGGGAAACTATCCAACATATATTAATAAAGGTTTTTAACTGAAACCTCAAAAACAAAACAAAGCAAAACAAAAACCACAAGACCAGGTATACAAGATGACTTGGTTAAGGTTTTTAATGGCAGGCAACCAAAACTCTTTTAGGATAATTTAAGAAAAAACACATTTTATTGAATCTATTTGATATCTTACAAAATCACAAGAAAATAAAAAAAAACGGCTGGAGTAATGAGCAGGAAAAAAGGAGCTAGTGTATAATTGAGAATGCACTCTATCGGTGAGAGACAAAAGTAGTGGGAATAATGCCAAATTCAAAATTTAGGTGGGTGACAAACCTAGCCATATACCTACCCCATAGCTAAAAGGTAAGTTGCAGAAAGAGGTAAACTTTTTCAGTTTCTATAGTGTGAGGTAAGGAATTCTCAATATGGGAGTTCAGATAATATGCACCCAAAAGTAATGACATTCACCCAGCAAATGCAGCGAGGTCATAATGAGGTAATGAGGAGTTTTATGTGGGAGGGTACAATATATTTGTATTCCTTGTATGTGGTATTGATGTGGGAAACAAAGGCAGAAGAAAAATTATTAAAGTTCCTTGCTACCTATAGCCCATTAACAAGTCTTTGAAACAGGTAGAGTGACATTCTTCTAGGGACTCAACAGCCTCAATGTTAATACTTTGCTAAAGGCAAAAGGCAATCTTAGCCTGACAATCCTCCACCCCAACCAGGATCCTGTAGTCTACTTTAACCTATAAAAATTACTTTGGAAACTTCCTTTATCTCTAAACCCCCCAAAATACGTGCTGGCAATCATCCTTCTAGCACATGACCCACTGACATACATCTGAAGGGTCTCATGACTAAGGTTTTATTAGATAGTAATAAATAACATTTTATCAACAATAGCTAGCCCCCTCAAGGTACTGGAAACCTTGCTTCCAGAATTCTTTAGAGACTTACACTATCCCTAACTCCCTCCCAACTTGCAAGTATATAATGGGTCACTGTTCATGACCCTATTGCAACTCTTTCTGCCTATGGGTCCTGTCCCAGTGTTTTAATAAAATCACCTTTTTGCATGAAAGATATCTCAAGAATTCTTTCTTGGCCATTGGCTTTAAACCCTAACGTTTTTCCTACATCAGTATCAAAATAAATTGGAGTGACAGATACATCGAGGGGAAATTTAAGTCAAACCTGAGAGATTTAGTATGAGGTTCATCTGTAGATGTTTATGCAAGTGTAATCTGGTATGATCTGGTAAAAGCAAAGTTTGAAAAGATTATCCTTGCTGCAGTGAGAAAAAGGTCTTTGAAACAGAGAAAAAAAGTGGGATATTTGAGTTTCAATCTTCTTTTTGTTAACATTTCACCAGGCATAATTTAAAAAGGGTAAAAATTTCTGATCCCTAGTTGGTCCTACTTATTCTTACCTTACTACTTCCCCTACAGGTTATGTCATTCCAAAAAAGCTTATTTCCTACCTCCTATGATTAGTAGTAAGCCAGTGAAGTACACCATTTCACATAATTCGAAATTCTCTATATGTGCTGCTGTTGAATAAAATACAACCTTTGACACAAACATATATGTTCTGAAGAAGCTGCTTTTCTGAAACAAAAATCTAGTTTTCCCTTGACCCACTTTAAAATTTTGTTTGCAACTCATTTTCATATCATAAGAATCTTTACTAAACTATTAATGTTAACTGCTTGCTATAACAAAATATTCAAGCAATGTCTTATGTATTTCATTTCACTACTGAGAGGAGCATTGCAGCAAATCCTTGTGTATTTACTCCCCAGCTTATATATTTTATAAACTCTTATTTTGGAATGTTTGTTCATAAAGACAGGAACATCTATAATGTTAAAGTTGTTATTCATAGTACATTTTTATAGGACCTTTAGTCCTTCACATGGATCAACTTGTCATATTGACTTTAATATACCAGAGCCAGTGCATTTTGGGAAGATTTGGGGAAAGCAAAGTTAAACATATTTGCATTAAATAAAACTTTCTCATCTACTCCTTTAAATATTAGTAGCTCAATATTTGATTCAATCAGAATTATCAATATAATCCTTTTCTTATTTTACACAGTCAAAATATACTAATTGCACCTTCTGTAGAAAAATCTACATTGGCATGCCTTTTTTTTTTTAAGATTTTATTTATTTATTTGAGAGAAAGAGAAAAGAGAGAGATCACAGAGAGGGAGAAGCAGACCCCTGCTCAGACACAGGGCTCAATCCCAGGACTCTAGGAATGACCTGAGCTGAGGGCAGCTTATACTTAACCAACTCATACTTAACCAACTGAAACACTCAGGTACCCCTAGATAGGCATGCCTTAATATGTCAACGTGCCTTTTAAGAATGGCATTTTAGACACTATATGAAATAGATGCATTAAAATGTTATGGATAACATGAATTGTACTGGCCAGGAATGCCAAAAAAATCTAAAAACAAAAGCCCCAAAACATAAAAATACAAAAAAAAAAAAAACAGTCTGATAGTTTGTCAGAAAAGTTGTTATGCTCTATGAACAGTTTTTATGGCATAATAAAAATATGTATGATAAACAGTCTTTGCCCATAAATGTTGGTTTAGCTTATTTCAGTATGAAAATATTTTCAAATGGAGCTTTTGCCAGTTATGGCACTAGGTAGATGCAAGGTAGAGGCAGGGGCAAGAATATTGCATTGCATGGAATGTACTTTTGAACTATAGCCAATTTGGCATATAGACATTTTAGCCTCTGGTTTATTCTGTGTATTAGTGAACAGTGACTTTATCATCCAATAGCTGTGATATATTCTGGGCATAACAGAATTCTATATGCTTGTGATGTAGACTTTTTTCCATGTATACATCACTGGTGATATCAGTGTAGGTCAAACATCCAACAAAGGTCAGAGAGTTGTTTCATTGTTAATCTTGTTTAATATTGAAACTGTTAGAAATAATACCCAAGGATAAAAAGGGAGGATGAAATATCCTTCATCCCATGAGGAAGATTTGTTCCTTCATCCATAGTGAATTAAAATTGTCCCTGCTTAGAGAGAGTGAAAACATCTCGTCCCAAGCTAATAAATATGTGGATGCCAAAAGGGGCCTTTTCCAACTGCTAGCATTACTTATTATAAGATCAGCTATGTAGGAATTCACAAAATGAGAGTGACAAACTGGCATTATCTGGCTAATTCTGCTTCCTTTAGGCTCAACCATTCAAGATGGATGATTGTCTACTGTTCTGACGCTCTCAAGAAGCATATAATGCACTTTAGTATTTCATCAATCTTTTGTTTGTCTGAAAATCGTATTTCCTCTTTCCACTTAAGTGAATCTCTTCTTGTTTAATAACACATGCACATTATTTTTTCAATATTCTTTTCTTAGAAGCTGTTTATAGTATTTGGAGATTGCAATCTAACCAATCCATAAACCCTTCATTCTGTAAGCTAAACTTTAATTCATTTACCATTCCTAATACAATAGATCAACTATTATACCAATTATTTCTATTCTTTCCTGAAAAAAAAACACCAGTTCTTCATATCCTCCAAAAATGTGCAACTAAAGTTTCACATAAGATATAGAGAAACTACAATATCCAGAGCAAAGAATGGATCTAGAACATGGGTTTAAACAAGTGGTTGGTCTCGTCACTAGATACATGAAATAAAGTAGCAAGAATTTTAATTTAAAAAAAATTAAATAACACATAGCAATATTTTTCTTATTTTTTTTTCACATGGATAGTCAAATTTATTCAGTTTGGGGAAAATATATGGAGGAAATAAAACTTAGTAAAATCTTAGATTATTATATTCATTTTCTAAAACTATTTTAAAATATTACAGATAATTGTAGATTTTCATGCAGTTTTAAGAAATAATAGAGATCCCATGGACTCTTTAAGCATATATCAAAATTTATGATGATCATGATGATCATGATGTTATGTCAGTCACCATACAGTACATCATCAGTTCTTGATGTAGTGTTCCAAGATTCATTGTTTACATATAATACGCAGTGGTCCATACAATACAAGTCCTCCTTAATATCCACCACTGGGATAACCCATCCCTACCCCCCCTCTTCCCCTCTAAAACCTTCAGTTTGTTTCTCAGAGTCCACAGTCTTTCATGGTTCATCTCCCCTTCTGATTTCCCCTAATTCACTTTTCCTTTCCTTCTTCTAATGTCTTCCATGTTGTTCCTTATATTCCACAAGTAAGTGAAACCATATGATAATTGACTTTCTCTGCTTGACTTATTTCACTCAGCATAATATCCTCCAGCCCCATTCATGTTGATGCAAAAGTTGAGTAGTCATCCTTTCTGATGGCTGAGTAATATTCCATTGTGTATATGGACCACATCTTCTTTATCTATTTGACTGTTGAAGGGCATCTTGGCTCTTTCCACAGCTTGGTGATTGTGGACATTGCTGCTATGACCATTGGGGTGCCTATGGCCCTTCTTTTCACTACATCTGTATCTTTGGGTTAAATAACCATATAGCAAAATTTTAATAAAATAATACATCACTTTACATTATTCCTTCTCAGGGCCAACATGATATCTCTTACCATAGAAACAGAATTTAGAATTTTTAAGATTATAAATTAAAAATCAATAATAGCATATATACTGAAAAAACATCATTCTTGAAATGAAAGAAAAGCAAATTAAAAAAACATCATCTATGTCTTACTTGATGTGGAAATATTTTTATAATGCCATTGATTCACTCAAACATCAATTTCTACATAATGGCCCTCAATGTCAGGCCTCAGTGGAGGCTTTCCTCCATCATGATAACAGGAAATGAACATACCATACATATTAGAGTTAATTGCTAAGACTGAGAAATATATAACAGGTCTGAAATGTTGGGAGCATTAAAGTGTTCTTATGTTAAACAAATAGCAAAGATTAAGTCAATTGAATCATGGTTTGTTTTGAAGCTAAACTTTAAATTCTGATATAATATTTACATCATCTGTAGAAGTCTAAGAAATTCTTTTAATACTGTCTTGAAACTTTATAAAACAATTGTAATAGCAGATGTAATTTGTTCCTGATTTAAGGAGCATATTTCTAGTGTTTCACCAATATATAATCTGAATTTTTCTGGAGGTATGTGTGTGTGTGAACACATATGCTTTCATTTGGAAGAAGCATAGCATTTAATCAAGATTTTGGTATCAGAATTATTAAATCTTTGTGGAATAAATTGAGTTGATTTTCATTATATGTAATTATATATACATATATATTCACAAATTCATGCATGTATTATAAAATAAACATGGACACAAGATTTAAAAAATCCAAACAGTACATAGGATATTAAATTAAAAATACAAATAAAAAGTTCTTACTTATGCTTATGACAGAACAGTGAACTAGATAAGCTGAACAAAGAAAAAAAGGATAATTCCAGTGCAAAACACATTGATGTTGTTTAAAATATTAAAAAAAATGTACTTTGAAGGACATTGGTGATCTTTCAAGAAAGAGAAACACCCAAGGGCCACAAAAATTAAATAGGGAGTTGAAACAAGTGTGGTAAGTGAAATATAGGCTCCCCAGAAAGAGAAAAATTCAGGGAAAAATGAACAATCCCAACAAAAATCAGAAATTAAACCTAAGACTTCTACAAAGTGAGGCACTGCTGAACTGGAAACCCCAGCAAAAATCCAGATCTTTGAGGATGCCTCCTCAATGAAATTGTTTTGTGTGACTTTTGTTTATTTGCTTCAACAAGAACATAAACTATTTAACAAGAAGGTAAGATAAGAAGGTAACAATTATTTCAAAGTGGTAGGAGTAGGACACTCTTAACCCCAAAATATATAGGACATCAAAGAATAAACATTTAACACTTAACAAGAATGTGAGAGAAGTGTTATCTTCTTGAGAGAGTCAGGTTTATACTAAAGCAAGCAGGTAGAAGGAAGCCCCAAAGAAAATGTTGAAGTTTGAAGTATTGACTAATGGAGACAGGGTGAGAGATATATGGATTTCATCTCCATAGTTCCTTTCATGAGAAAGTATCTATGATTTTAAAATTAGATGAGTGACATTAAGTCACTTAAAAAAGTCACTTAAAAAAAAGTCACTTAAAAAAATTTTTTTTTTTAATTTATTTATTTGTCAGAGAGAGAGCACAAGCAGGCAGAGTGGCAGGCAAAGTGGCAGGCAGTGGCAAAGGGACAGGCAGGCTCCCCGCTGAGCAATGAGCCCAATGCGGGACTCAATTCCAGGACCCTGGGATCTGGACCTGAGCAGAAGTCAGCTGCTTAATGGACTGAGCCACCCAGGTGTCCCAAGTATGAATATGTAAATGTAACAATCAAATGCTACTGTTGAAACATTTTTTTTGCCTTTATGTACATAATGTACAAATACTCCAATGAGAGGTAAATAGCATGTGTTATAGAATAATAGTCACAAACCAATTATATTTAACTTTAAGATGTTTGAATATCATATTCAGACATTCCATCCAGAGTTTTCTTCCCTAGTGTTAGTAACTCAAGAGAACAGTGAAAAATACGGAGAAATACAAGTGAAAAAAAAAAAGACTTTGTATGGATTATACAAATACAAATAATTAAAAGTCAGTTGTTTACCTTAATTTTAGCAACATGATATTGTCTAACCTATTTATTTTTTTTCCTAAGAGATGAAAACACATAGGAAAATCTATTATTTGCAGTATAACTGTGATGTTTAATACAGAACATACAGCTATGTTAAAAAACACAAGTAATTCAAGCTTTTCTTTTTCTATGATATTGACATGAGGCATGTTTTTCTATTTTAGTATTTCTTGTTATATCAATTCTATGATTTCGCCCAGCTAGCAATCTTAGTAATTCTTTTATCCAGTGATGGAATTCTTTTAGAGGGAATGAAGAAGATTGGATTTTTTTGTTCAAAAGAAAAATCACTGTGAGGAATTCTTTGATATATTTAATAAGAACAATAGCTAAAGTGTCATTCAACTGCTACTATATACAATCAAGAAACTTTCAGAGGTTGTAAATAAAGATCAGTTTTAAAGATAGATTTTGACATATATACATAATGAGGTTCTGGATTGGGAGCAAGGTCACTGCTGAAGGAGACTAAAGAGATCTTTATACTCCAAATTATTCCCACTTAAATAGACTTAGACTTTGAAAATCTGGCCATATTACTTAGTACAATGTTACCTAAGTACACATGTCATAGTAAAAATGAAAACAATAATTGCATCTATTGCAATTAATATAAAAACCTAATCAAGTGCAAATGTGAGATGAGAACTGGCATAGAGTAATAACAGCAAAAATGGCAGAGTAAGGACCTTCTAAAATTCTCTCCTCCTTAAAAGGATTGGAACAACTGGCAAAGATAATCAGAAACAACTTTTTCAGAAATCTGGAAACTGACCAAAGTTTTGCAGTAATTCAAGAAGAGTTTATTTAAGGAAAAAAAGATAAATCTCAGCACAAGCACCAAGTTTCGTGGCATTTTAGCTTGCTCTATTCTAAAACCCACCTCTAGATTTTCACTAACTCTGAGAACTAACAGTTCATAATTACTGTGAAATCACCACAGAAACTCACAGTCTTGCAATCATCAGGAGGTGCAGAATGGAGTTGGAACTCCTTCAGAGCCTCATTTCAAAAGAATTCACATTACTTGGCCTGTCTGGCATTTCCCTGAGTACTCTACCTGTAAGACTGCCCTATTTGACCTAACTTGGAGGTCACTAGGAGTAAAAAATCTTTTCCTAAGGGGAGTTTGTGAAAAATAATTACAGTCAATTGATTAAATTCACAACTGCCTGAAGCAGTGACAACAGTTGGGACTCAGAACAGGCTAACCAAGAACCTCAGAAGGAAAAGCTGGAGAATGAGTTGTCTGTAAGTCTTTGAAAAGTTCAGACATATTTCTGGAAATCTAGAAGGCTATGCTTGCATATAGGACTGCAAGCAGATCATGGCTATGTGCATGCTCAAGAAAGACCTGAGAAATTCTGTATAAGCAGAAAGTGAGGACTAAAGCACAGTTGTCAACTTTCTGGCTGAGCTTTGAAAGTGCCCCTCCAACAACCATCCACAGTCCCTAGGCAAAAAGCCGGAGACTTATTAGTTCCAGGATATTATGAAATCTCTGTATAATTATCTAGCAACTAAACTAAGGGAGAAGATACTTCTCTGGCCACAGATAACAAAGAATACTTCTCTTGAGGTGCAGATTTTCTAAATCCATGATTCCTCTTACATTTTATTTCTGTTAATTATCAGTCAACCAATTGCTTGTGTGAGGAATTTGGGACTCATCTTTATCTTTTCTCAGTTATGTACTCTCCCTCCCCCAAATCCAATATATCCATAAGTTTTAACTTCTGAATGTATAAGATATATTCCCTTGCTAAAGATTTTTCAGTCTCCTGGGGAGTCTGGGTAGCTCAGTTGGTTAATCATCTGCCTCTTGATTTTGGCTCAGGTCATGATCTCTTGGTCATGGGATCAAGCTCTGTGAAGGCTCTGTAATATGCGTGGAGTATGCTTGTCCCTTTCCCTCTGCTCCTCCCCTAACCCCTCCACCCTGTTTGCTTTCTCTTTGTTTCTCTAAAATAAATTTTTAAAAAGAATTTTCAATTTCCTATCATTTCCAACCTGACCCATTAAAAATTAAATACCCTCCTTAATTCTTAATCTATCCTCACCCTCTCCTTTTTTATTCTATTCCTCACTTTTCTACCAGTTATTAAACATATATAGTTGAAAATATATACATATAAAATATTACATATTATATATTTGTGTTAGTTTTCTATAGCTACTGTAACAAATTACCACAAACAAGGTGACATATAACAACAGAAATTTTTTCTCCAACAGCTCTAGAGGTCAGAAGACAAAAATTTTTGTGTTGGTAGGGCATGGTTCCTCTGAAGTCTCTAGGAAAGAATATTCCCTTCCCTCTTCCATCCTTGGGTGGCTCCAAGCATTCCTTGGTTATTGGTAGCATAACTCCAATCTTGGCCTCTATCTTCATATGGACTTCTCTCCATGTGCCTGTGTCTCAATTTTCTCCCCTTTCTCTCATAAAGACCCCTGTCCTTGGATTTCAAACTCATCTTACATCTGGTATGATCTCATCTTGATATCCTTATTTTAAGTACATCTACAAAGACCTTACTTTCAAATAAGGTCACATTTACAGGCGCCTAGGAGTGTTAGGAGTTGGATATACCTTTTCATCAGCAACTTTTCAACCTACAATAATAGTTTATGAATATATTTATATATTTATTTATAATTAATTTTATATATAGTTTTTCACTTACTTTAATAAAAGCTTACATCAATAAATTTTTGATACCTAAATTATGAAGTCCATTCATTCATTCATTTATTCAATAGGTACTGTGCTAGGAACTGAAGATTTGATTAGGAGTGTGACAGGCACACTCTCTGCCCTCACGGATGTTAGAATCTAAAGTCAGTGAAACTAAAAAGTAATTAAAATGGACATTTATGAGGTTATGGAAATAGATAGTAGAAACACTTGACCTAGTTAAAATGTTATGTTGATGGTCAGAGTTTAAGATACTTTTCCTTCACTCTCTGATCATAATTCACCTTTTAAAATTCATGATCTCAAAAAAAATAAATAAAATAAAATAAAATTCATGATCTCTCACCAAAATGAACTCCATACTCTATTCATACTGACTTCTTTGCAGTCATGATTTCCTCCATACTTCCAGAATTTATACATTCTCTCTTTTTTTTTTTTTATTCTGGAACATCCTTTCTCTCCTACACTTGTACATCAACAATCTCAGCCTCCAAGACTAAATGCAAATGCTACTCTTTCTATGAAGCCTAATCTCTCCATTATCTGTACTCAGTTATTGTTTTCTTCTTCTGTATTCTCAAAGAACTTTCTACATATTTTTGGCAGTTATTTCAATGTGCTATAATTACTTGTTTACATACCTGTTTCTACAAATAGACTATGAGTTTCTTAAAGATTCTTAGTATTATTTACATACACTGATTCAAGATCCAAAAGAGTGACCTAGAAATTCAATACATATGTGACAAATCAATGATGAATAAATAGCACTAAAACCAAATATGGAACTTGTTCTACATGTTATCCTTTTCTATTTTACATTATTTTAAGAAAATATTTTATTTATTTATTAGAGAGAGAAAGAGAGCATGCACAATCAGACAGAGTGGCAGGCAGAGGGAGAGGGAGAAGCAGGCTCCCCACTGAGCAGGAAGACCCACTTGGGGGTCGATCCTAGGACCTTGGGATCATGACCTGAGCTGAAGGCAGATGCTTAACTGACTGAGTCACCCTGGGGCCCTGAAATTCTTTCTGTAACCTCTTCAATCATCAAACAAAGAAAAACAACAATAACTCTTTGCCTATCAAATTAACAATGATAAAAAAGATGTAACATATTTTAATATTCGGTTCAAATTGATGAGCATTTTCACGCTATGGTGGTGCAAATGTAAGTTAGCAAATCCTTCAATATTTTAAAAATATTCCCTGCCTTTGTCTATCAACTAAGATTTTAGAAATCAACCTTAAGAAAATTATCAGAGATGTGGGCAAAGATTGGTAAACAAAACTGTTCACAATATCTGATATATGAAAGAACCTAAATCTCCAACTATAGTGAAATAGGTAAATTATGGTATATTACTAAAGTGGAATATTAGGCAACAGTTAAATCTTACATATTTGAAGCATATTAATGAATGTTGTTAAATAATGCAATGAGAAAAGAGGTGATTTGGAGTTACTAACTTTAATATTTAACTTTTTTCTAAGACTAATACATGTGACAGAATAGTTCTTTCCATGGAACCATGTTCATCTCCCAAATCCTTTTGGATTCATTCTCCAAATGAAGATGCTTTTGCTTTTGCTTTTGTTTTTATTTTTGTAAAGGCAGCATACTCCAAATTTCAGTTTACTGATGGAAAGAAAAAAAGTTCAGACTTTAAATTAGTTGAGAGCTGCCTCACCTGCACCCGCAACTCTCATCACCTCCACCTGCAGTTGAGAAACTGTGAGGACTATAACCTTAAGGAATCATTTCCTTCACTAGATCCACAGATATCCTTTTCCATCAGCCTCATCTTGCTCAGAGGAGAATGAACTTTTCCCTTCTTCATCTAAACTTACTTTGACTTACTACCATAGGCTCTTCTATCAGCATTTGGCAGCTACTTCCAAAGTGTAGCACTCCAGTCTCCTATCTTCCTTGCACTGCTGCATAGATGGGATTCCCCATTTTCCCTACAAAAAGAACACTATGGTCAACTTATTCAGTATGATCATTCCTGTAGGTATTCTCTTTGGGAAATTTTTAAGCTAAACCTTTGGGCCTCTAACTTCCTTCATTGCCAGTAAAACATTTATTATTAGTAAGGAAGGGTCATTTCACTAAAACATTTTTAATAAATTAAGAATAAAAAAAAGCTTTAAGTGAATACAAAAGATTATAACCAGCTTACTTAAAAAAATGTCCAATACTCAACTTGTGCTATTTCTAGCATAACCGATTCAACCAAAACTGTTACTACCCTTTTATTCACCACAGAAGATCTTGAAAAGAAAAAAAAAAAAACCTTGAAAGGTTTAATTAAAAATCAGTTCTTTCACATTTAATACCTCTTAATGATTTTAATTAATCTGAATATCCTTAATTACTTCTGTAATTTTTCCATGTGTAAATTGCTAATTAAAGTATTAAACTACCCTGAAATGTTACATAGAATTAAATATATAGTTGTTCTTGGGCTGATTAAAGGATTACCTTTTAAAAGGTATTAATGTTTCAAGTAAAGTTTTTGTTGTTTGATTTTTAAATTCTGGATACCTTTAAATACATTTTCCTCAACTTAATTGTTCTCAGTGTACAATTTCTCGTTGAGATAAAGGAAAAGAGTCTTCTTTAAACAGTAACTCTACATTTGTGAAACCAATAGGACCTAAATCCAATTCAAATAAATGTGAGTCATAAAATGCATGGTGAAGAAGTGAAAGGAGTCAAGATGGCAGAAGTTGTTTCTTACCCTCAGGATATAATCAGCCTAAGATCCTTGATATTGACGCTATACTTTATTAAACTTGTCTTCTAGTGGCTTAGAGTTGCCCATCAAATTACATTTTTCTGACAAGCTGCTTGGATAAGATTTTGCTAGAAGGCCAAAGTTCTCTGGTTACTGACATGAATTAAATCTCATAATAAGCTCAGTTAAATTTTTAACTTGCCTCCCGTGTCATCTGATATATTATATCAAATGTAATACAATAAATAGTAACCTAAAAACTATGTTTACTCATATAATTAGCATTTCTTCATTTTCAATAATTCCATGAACAGTAATTAAACCTAACAATGTCCTAATATGGATTATTAGAATCAGTTTAGAAATGATCATGTCAGTTATAATACTTTCTTTAAAATTTTATTTATTTATTTGACAGACAGAGATCACAAATAGGCAGAGAGGCAGACGGAGGCGGGGGGGAGGCAGGCTCCCCGCTGAGCAGAGAGCCCGATCTGGGGCTCGATCCCAGGATGCTGGGTCATGACCTGAGCTGAAGGCAGAGGCTTTAACCCACTGAGCCACCCATGCACTCCGTCAGTTATACTTTTAACAAGACCACCAAGAGATCCAAGGATTATTTTACTTACTGAATATCTTTCTATTTAGTAGTGAACTTCAACTTCATAGTAAACTTCCATGTATATCATTTTTTGATGCAATAGAACAACTAGAACAACATTTATCAAACAAAATATGATTGGTTCTGCATTGTTCACATTCCTCCCAAAGTGCCCCTTACTCTAGAAACTACTGTCCTTAACTAACATGACCTAACTTATAAAGACATCCTGGGCTTCATGAAATGAAAGTCCACTGACACTGAGCTTAAAAGCTAATAAAAAGCCACTTCACAGGTGTCAGGATATGAATTTACACTCATTCAATCATATTCACATTACAATTAACTATGGCCTCAACACTGTTCCCAATACAAAATTCTATGACCAAAATCAGACTCTCCTACATGGGGTTATTTGACTTAAATATGTTAATAAATAAGAAATTTATGTGATTTAGATTTTATAATATCTCAATGGTCACTTCAATTTCCTTTCGGTGTTGTTTCACTATCACCATGTGATTATTTTGACTACCCAAATATTTTACAGGCCCAGTGATGTTTCACTTCACCTTCTTAAGTTTGGTGTCTGGGTGCTTACTAATTAAACCAGTGAAATATGGTTCATTCATATGCACATAGCAGCTAACAAAAGAAGTAGCTAGCTTGCAAAGTTAGTGGCTTAGAGGAGAGGGATATGGACAAAAGACTTCTATGGGAAGAATAAATAAGGTTTCTTTAGGAAAGACTAATTTTTAGGACAATAAATAGGAAATAAGAAAGCTTGTGATGTTTATGCAGGTGCAAGTGGTCTTTCCAACTCCTTTGTAGCTATGACACTCCCCCCAAGAGAGGATTTATGATAGATTTATTCTTGGTCTCTCTCCTGGGAGTAGACCAACCCCAGAGAGGGAATTTATGGCAGCTTCATTTCTTATAGGTTTCTGCTTTTAGTCAGATAAGGAGGATTTTGAAAAAGCTTCTTTCTGCATCTGTTGATTCTCAAATGTGTTCAGTTGAAAATAATCTGCACACTAACTCTGGGGTTTTAAGTGGGTCCACACAGCAGTTATAGAGAGTGAGAGTCCTGCACTTGACAAAATATAGGACAGGTAGATTTGCTCTTCAATATGTCAGTCATCTTTTGATATAAATTTGAGAGGAAGGACAAAATCTCAAAGGACCTGAGTTTTTAAAACACCCTAAAGTTGCTACATTCTTCAATGGAATTTGAAATTCTCTTCATTCATTTTACGTTTTTAAAGAATTTCCTTCTTATTATTTCACCTTTAAAAAAATACTTTATTTATTTTACAAAGAGTGAAAGCACAAGCAGAGGGAGAAGCAGGCACAGGGACAGGGAGAAGCAGGCTTCCCACTGAGCGAGGAACCCAATGCAGGACTCCATGTAGGGCTCAATCCCAGAACCCTGGGATCATGACCTGAGCCAAAGACAGACGCTTAACAACTGAGCCATCCAGGAGCCCCAATTTTACATTTTTTAATTCACAATTAATTACATGATGCAGTTTAAATCACACCGTTAAAACAAATAATATATTTATCTGTCATTTTCCTTAGGAACAAATGCAATGTTCTAGGTGATGACATAGTGGTACCAGTATAATTAAGACAATATCTTTCCCCTTCAAAATCTCATCAAGCTAGCAGAAAAGACAAATACAGGTAAAAATATAGTGAAAATACAATAAAAATGTGAAAAATGACTGTGAGAGAGGATGCCATGGTAGACTTTAGAGAGGAGATAACATTTGACTTTAGTCAAATTTACTGCCGTTTTTCTGTCCCAGAATTTCTTTTTTTCAGATCTGAATATAATACCCACATATTTAGCTTATAATTGCTCTAACTTTCCAAATGACTGTAATTGGTTTCTGGGTAAAAATACAATCTTTCATATGAATTAAATATGCCATACACTGGCTTCCCTGTATTACATTCTTGGGACTGTGCTTGAAAGCCAGCCCAAGAATTTTATTACCAGTGATATATTTATGAAAAGATGTCACCACCAATCAGCATAACATGAAATAGCATAATAATGACCACATTTACCAATGACAATTTCTATCCCCAGAAATGACATCACCAAATAAATTAATTTCAGAACAGTGGACTGTTTTCAATTAGAATTAATATCATTCAATTTATTTCCAATTTTCCCTCCAAAAAGCTTAAATTTAATCAATTTCTTGTTTAATGAAATTATACCTGTAAAGAATTCAATTGACTAGGCTAAAAATGTAAAATTCAATAGTGTAAAATAAAATAGATTATAAAAGATTATAGTTTTGCTGAGACAGCTTATATTCAAAAGTCCATTCAAAATATCAAATGGTTATATATATCAGTATTGCCTATAAAAATGTGTAATAGAATCTATAATACCCAAATGTAATTATATCTATTAGCTTACACTAGCTAATTCAAAAGACTAAATACAATGTATTTACATTATTAAAAGTAAAGAGAACATGCCAGTTTATACCATCATCCAAAAAAAGGAATTAATTACATATAGTCAGAGACAGAATGATTAATTACAATTCAAGTATATTTTACACATTATGTGAATGTTGTTTAGTTTAATTTAACTTGCTCTGGGCTATTATCCTTGTGTTCTTCAGATTCATATTTTTTGCAACCCAGAACAATTACTCTAGACCAAAGTAGTAAGGATTTCAGAGTAATTTATTTTTAGTCTTCCATCATACTTTGAGGAAATAGGTCAATTTCCTACACCAGAATAACCTTTAATATATTAGTCTGGATAAGAATTTGAATATCAAATTGATAAATATTTGTTTGGATTCATACTTTCATAATCATATCTCTAAATTCAGATACATGCATTAACGCACAATCAACAAATCCATTAAAGAATAACTTAAATTAAAAAATTAAAAATGGTAACTTCCAATTCTAAATGTTTCTTGTTTGTCTAGAGCATGGTTAAGTATAAAGTTGTTCAGATAAATACAGCCAAGTAAATGATTCTTATGTGGCCAAGTGTGGTGAATTTATCTAGCTGCTCCAGATTAAATCATTTGCCTTTATGTGAGTTGTTACATAAAGGATATCACCAACACCAAGAAAAAGAAATCTATAAAAAACAATTCAGAAAAGTGATTTCTGTCATAGTCACTTAAATGTGCATACTTTTCTCTCCAGTATTCTCCTCCTAGCCCTAAAAAAGACTTTAATCAATTAATCAATTAATTAATTAATTTTTAAAATTTATTTATTTATTTGATAGATAGAGAGAACACAATCAGGGGGAGGGGCAGAAGGAGGAGAAGCAGTCTCCTTGCTGAAAGGGAGCCAGATGTGGGTCTGTATCCCAGGACCCTGGAATCATGACCTGAGCTGAAAGCAGACACTTAACCAACTAAGCCTCCCAGGCTCCCCTCAAAAGGACTTTATTTTAGAGCACAATTTGTTTTTCAGTTAGAGCCAATTTCAAAAAAAAAAAAAAAAAGGTACTCATCTTGTATCAGTTGCAAAATATCAAATTTTTACAACAATTCAAATTCTCCGTTTCTTAGCCATGAAGTGCTTCTGCCTTCAGTTTGAACATTTTTAGTCAAAAATAATATTAAATCATGGATTTAAAACTCTCACACAAATATATAAATTAACAAAATTAAAATCCTTCCTAGCAGTCTTTTGAAAGAGCAAATAATTTTAAATGAATAATATGAAAAAAATCTGAGAAGGAAATTTTAAACTGCATATGAATACCACAGTTTTTAAAATATATATTGCCAATATTGAGACTAAGCAAAATGGAAAATTTGAAAAGAATAATAGCCATTCAAGAAAATGTATAAAGTAATCCAAATATGACTTCTCTTAAAAGAGTATGGGCTCCAAAATTTATCTATAATTAGTTTAAAATCTTAAGGCTGTAACTCACATTAAATTATTTCAAATTACAAATATGAAAATACTTTTAATTTCTGTATGAAGTTAGAATAATCTAGGTAATCTGGAGATCTACAAGGAGAAAAGAAAGGAAATATAAAAAGCTTTGCCTAATCCTGATTAATAATATGTATACATTTTACTTTCCCACTAACAGTGTGCAAAGGTTCCAATTTCTCCACATCTTCACACTTGTTATCATGTGTGTGTGTTTTAAAAAACAGGTGTTCTAACATGTGTCAGGTGATATCTCATTGTGGTTTTGTTTTTCCCTGATGATTATTTATTGACATTGAGCATCTTTTTTATATACCTGTCAGCCATTTTTATGTCTTCTATAGAGAAATGTCTATTCAGGTCCTTTGGACATTTTTAAATTGGGTTATTTATTTTCTTGCTATTGAGTTGTCTAAGTTATTTATATGTTTGAGATATTAACTCCTTATCAGATATCTGGTTTGGCAAATATTTCTCCCTTTCCATATGCTGCCTTTTCATTCTGTTGATTATTCTGCATGCTGTGGAGAAGCTTTTTAGTTTGATGTAGTCCCACTTGTTTATTTTTCCTTTTATCGCCTATGCTTTTGGTGTCATGTCCATGAACTCATTGTCAGGGCCAATGTTAGCAATGTTTTCTCCTAGGAATTTAAAGTTTTTGATCTTATGTTTAAGTCTTTAATATATTCTCAATTGATTTTTGTGTATAGTGTAAAGTTGGTGTCCAATTTCATTTTTGTTGCTACATAACTATTAGCTCTTATTATCATCAATAAATTTTTTAAAGATTTTATTTATGTGTTTTACAGAGAGAGGCACGAGCAAGAGAGGGAACATAAGCAGGGGGTGTGGGAGAGGGACAAGCAGGCTTCTCACTGAGCAGGGACGCTGAGGCAGGGTTCAATCCCAGGACCCAGGGACCATGACCCAAGCTGAAGACAGATACCCAAATAACTGAGCCACCCAGGTACCCCATCAATAAAAGTTTTTACATGTATAAGTCAAAAGAAAATATTATACAATCATCTCAATAGATGCTGAAAAGTCATTTGTTAAAAATAACATTTACTCCTCATATGTAAAAAAACCTTTCTAGGTAATCTAAAAAAAAATTTTCTTAGCATGAACATTATGTTTAGTAGTAAACACTGGAAACATTTTACTTGACATTAGAGATTTAAAACCATAATTTAAAATGTTATTGATTTTCTACTCAGTGCTGTAAGGTATGAAACAAAAAATAATTGCTCAAAATAAAGGGCAAAATTATCGCTATAGGTCATATCACTAACTGGAATACTGATTAACTTTAATGAGAGGTTTAGGAGCTGGCACAATATAAAAATTAGAATAAAATTTGAATATGATAAAAAGAATCACAAAAACAGAGTATTTATAATAAAAACAGTATTTAAACAAAGAGATATATATTAGATTCCTAAAAATAGTTTTTTAAGAAGAAATGTGCTGAATCTACATAAAAAAAAATAAAGACATGAAACCTTGTGGAGTGATACAAAATTTGAATCAATTGAAGGAGATATCACAAATCTAGATAGAAAGAGGCAAAATTATAAATATTTATTTCTTTACAAATTAAATTACAAGAAAATTGTATAAAAAGAGTATCAAAAGAGATCTTGGCTATATATGTGTGTTTGTGTGTGTGTGTGTGTGTGTGTGTGTGTGTATAGTAGAGAGAGAGAGAGAGAGAGAGAGAAAACCTCTAAATTGGTATTAGATAAATCCATTTGACATTGGTACAAATTTAACAAATACAACATTAAAACAGAATAACCAGCCAAGAGTGCATGTATATGATCTAGTAATTGTACATCTGTGGAATTATGCTAAATATATAATCAAAACGCCATCAGCAGTCTATTATAAGAAATATTTTTTGCTGGAATTTCATTCATAATAGCAAAAACTTGACCCCTAACTTGACCACCTAAATATAAAAAAATTATGTATATCAGTAACTAAAATATTGTGAAAATAACCTTTACCTGAGCTTTAAGCAGCTACTTAGAACCAATTTTTTAAAGTTTATTTATTTGAGAGAGAGATAATGAGAGAGAGAGAGAGAGAACATTAGTTGTGGGGGGAAGGGGGAAGGGAGAGGGAGAAGCAGACTCCTTGCTGAGCAGGGAACCCAACACAGGACTGGATCCCAGGACCCTGAGATTATGATGGAGCTGAAGGCAGATGCTTAACTGACTGAGCCACTCAGGTGCCCCCCAAATTGTTTTTAAATAATATTTAATGTTATCAACATAACAACCTAAATTACAGGAAGGGATAAATAATTATGGTGCAAGAACTAATGGAATGATATGGAGCTATTTGTATTTGTGACTTTGAATTTTGTCATAGGAGAAAAAATGATACAATTTTTAAAACAGGATATTATGGTACAATACAGTATCTCTGGTTTTATGTGAATTTCATAAAAATAAAAAAATTAGTGTTCAACGTGCACACACATGTACACATGCATATATATGCAAACATACACACATATACACATTAATATATTCCAAATTAAAGTTAAATGAAGATAGTGGAATTATGAATGAGATATTTTCTTTATACTAATTTATTTCTCTACAGTAACAACTTCTCTTGATATCATGAAAACTGTTATTGACAAGCAATAACTTTCAAATAGACTCTAATATATTTATGAATTTGTATGATAAAAGAGGAATCATAGATTACTGACTGGGAAAAACAATAGCTGCTTAACAAATAGTTACAGAATAATTGTTCAATTAATAAAAAGAAAATAAAAGCATATCTTTGCCTTACACCAAAATTAATTATAAGTGTTTTAGGAACTGTAAAAAAAATAAAATAAAATAAGAGCTGGCAGAAAAAATAAGATAAAATATCAGATCACAGATACCAGGCCCAGAAAAAAATTTTCTAGATTAAAAACAAAGATATCAACAAAAAGCAACTAAAGAAAATGATTATATAAAAATCTAAAATTCTTGCATTCCCACCAACAGTGTAAGAGGGTTCCCCTTTCTCCACATCCCCTCCAACACATGTTGTTTCCTGTCTTGCTAATTTTGGCCATTCTAACTGGTGTAAGTAGGTATCTCAATGTGGTTTTAATTTGAATCTCCCTGATGGCTAGTGATGATGAACATTTTTTCATGTGTCTGATAGCCATTTGTATGTCTTCATTGGAGAAGTGTCTGTTCATATCTTCTGCCCATTGTTTGATATGATTCTCTGTTTTGTGTGTGTTGAGTTTGAGGAGTTCTTTATAGATCCTGGATATCAACCTTTTGTCTGTACTGTCATTTGCAAATATCTTCTCCCATTCCGTGGGTTGCCTCTTTGTTTTCTTGACTGTTTCCTTTGCTGTGCAGAAGCTTTTGATCTTGATGAAGTCCCAAAAGTTCATCTTCGCTTTTGTTTCCTTTGCCTTTGGAGACATATCTTGAACGAAATTGCTGTGGCTGATATCGAAGAGGTTACTGCCTATGTTCTCCTCTAGGATTCTGATGGATTCCTGTCTCACGTTGAGATCTTTTATCCATTTTGAGTTTATCCTTGTGTATGGTGTAAGAGAATGGCCGAGTTTCATTTTTCTGCATATAGCGGTCCAGTTTTCCCAGCACCATTATTGAAGAGACTCTTTTTTTCACTGTATATTTTTTCCTGTTTTGTCAAAGATTATTTGACCATAGAGTTGAAGGTACATATCTGGGCTCTCTACTCTGTTCCACCGGTCTATGTGCCTGTTTTTATGCCAGTACCATGCTGTCTTGGTGATCATGGCTTTGTAGCAAAGCTTGAAATCGGGTAACATGATGCCCCCAGTTTTATTTTTGTTTTTCAACATTTCCTTAGCGATTCGGGGTATCTTCTGATTCCATACAAATTTTAGGATTATTTGCTCCAGCTCTTTGAAAAATACTGGTGGAATTTTGATCAGAATGGCATTAAAAGTATAGATTGCTCTAGGCAGTATAGACATTTTAACAATGTTTATTCTTCCGATCCAAGAGCATGGAATGGTCTTCCATCTTTTTGTGTCTTCTTCAATTTCTTTCACGAGTGTTCTGTAGTTCCTCGAGTACAATTCCTTTACCTCTTTGGTTAGGTTTATTCCCAGATATCTTATGGTTCTTGGTGCTATAGTAAATGGAATCGATTCTCTAATTTCCCTTTCTGTATTTTCATTGTTAGTGTATAAGAAAGCCACTGATTTCTGTATGTTGACTTTGTATCCTGCCACATTACTGAATTGTTGTATGAGTTCTAGTAGTTTGAGGGTGGAGTCCTTTGGGTTTTCCATATAAAGAATCATGTCATCTGCGAAGAGAGAGAGTTTGACTTCTTCCTTGCCAATTTGGATACCTTTTATTTATTTTTGTTGTCTGATTGCTGTTTCTGGGACTTCTAATACTATGTTGAACAAGAGTGGTGAGAGTGGGCATCCTTGTCGTGTTCCTGATATCAACGGGAAGGCTGCAAGCTTTTTCCCATTGAGGATGATATTTGCTGTGGATCTTCCATAGACAGATTTTACGAAGTTCAGGAATGTTCCCTCTATCCCTATACTTTGAAGCGTTTTAATCAGGAACAAATGCTGGATTTTGTCAAATGCCCTTTCTGCATCAATTGAGAGGACCATGTGGTTCTTCTCTCTTCTGTTATTGATTTGTTCTATCACATTGATTTGTGAATGTTGAACCATCCTTGTAGCCCAGGGATGAATCCCACCTGGTCATGGTGGATAATCTTTTTAATGTGCTGTTGGATCCTGTTTGCTAGGATCTTGTTGAGAAAATTAGCATCCATATTCATCAGTGATATTGGTCTGAAATTCTCCTTTTTGGTAGGGTCTTTGCCTGGTTTGGGGATCAGGGTAATGCTGGCTTCGTAGAAAGAGTCTGGAAGTTTTCCTTCTGCTTCAATTTTTTGAAACAGCTTCAGGAGAATAGGTGTTATTTCTTCTTTGAATGTTTGAAAGAATTCCCCACGGAATCCATCAGGTCTTGGGCTCTTGTTTTTTGGGAGGTTTTTGCTTCAATCTCATTATGCAAGTTGGTGCAGCCACTTTGGAGAACAGTGTGGAGATTCCTCAAGAAATTAAAAATAGAGCTTCCCTATGACCCTGCAATTGCACTACTGGGTATTTACCCCAAAGATACAGATGTAGTGAAAAGAAGGGCCATCTGTACCCCAATCTTTATAGCAGCAATGGCCATGGTCGCCAAACTGTGGAAAGAACCAAGATGCACTTCAACGAACGAATGGATAAGGAAGATGTGGTCCATATGCACTATGGAGTATTATTCCTCCATCAGAAAGGATGAATACCCAACTTTTGTAGCAACATGGACAGGACTGGAAGAGATTATGCTGAGTGAAATAAGTCAAGCAGAGAAAGTCAATTATCATATGGTTTCACTTATTTGTGGAGCATAACAAATAGCATGGAGGACAAGAGGAGTTGGAGAAGAGAAGGGAGTTGAGGGAAATTGGAAGGGGAGGTGAATCATGAGAGACTATGGACTCTTAAAAACAATCTGAGGGTTTTGAAGGAGTGGGGGGTGGGAGGTTAGGGGATCCAGGTGGTGGGTATTGGAGAGGGCACGTATTGCATGGAGCACTGGGTGTGGTGCAAAAATAATGAATACTGTTACGCTGAAAAATAAAAAAAAATTAAAAAATGTAAAATTCTGCTGGTCATATACACATTAAGGAAATTAAAATTAACGACTTGAGAAAAATATTCACACAAAGTAAAAACAGCTTATCATATAAAGATCAATAAAACTCTAAATTATTCACAGAATAAAAATGACAGAAAAAATAACAAAATGATACCGACTCCACTAATAAACTAAGAAATTCCAACTAAATAGTAGTAAAATACAATGTTGCCATTAGTAAACTTGAAAATCTTTTTCTTACTACAAATAGTGTTTTGGGGGTATAATGAAACAAACACTGTCATTGTCTGTTAACAAAAATATAAAATTGTAATATTTTTGGAAGGACATTTTGATAGTTTGCATAAAATATTTTAAAGGAATCATTCTTTTCAGCCAAGTTCTCCTCCCTATTTTTTAAGAAGATTTTATTTATTTATTTGACAGACTGAGATCACAAGCAGGCAGAGAGGCAGGCAGAGAGAGAGGGGTAAGCAGGCTCCCCGCTGAACAGAAAGCCTGATGAGGGGCTTGATCCCAGGACTCTGGGATCATGACCTGAGCCGAAGGCAGAGGCTTTAACCCACTAAGCCACCCAGGCGCCCCCCTCCTCCCTATTTTTGAGTAGGGGAGGGAAACTATTTTGATGAGGTAAAGAAGTTATCAACTTTATTCATCCAAAAGACTTCTTAAATATTTATGCGTAACACTGAATAATTATAAATTTTCTGAATTTCCAACAGTAACTGGATATAATGCCACATTCATCAAGTAGATTATTAATAACATTTTAAAACATGAATAATAAAATGTATTTAATAGTGTGATGAAAGTTTGCAAATTCACCTGAGGTGTAGAAAGCAGAATAGAAAACTATAACTCATTTTTTTAAAAGTTATCTCTACACCCAATGTGAAGCTCAAACTCACAACCCCAAGATCAAGAGTTTCATGTTCCATAGACTGAGCCAACCAGGTTGCTCCAAAACTATAACCCAATTGTCTAAAACACAAATAGTGGTTCCCAGTAAAAATGTGTAAGAAAAATTATAATGGAAAGAAATATAACAGTAGTTCTTTTGACATCACAGGACTATGATCCTTTAACTTTTATCTTTGTAAATGTTCTCCATTTTCCAGATTTCTAAAAAGAATTTTTGTTATCATGATAATCAAAAAATAAAACAAAAGGTTCATATTTATTACTTTTATGTTTGCAGAGAAATCAGATTCTACATATCTTTCTTATTAACCTAATAGCTGATTTGTATCTTACAGAAAGCAGATTTTTATTTTCTGAAAAACCAGTATAAAGCCATTATCATCCTATGTCAGATTCCATAGTTTGAATTTAACTAAAATAAAGTTTGTCTTTTAAGGGAAAAAGAATAAAACTGTGGGTTTTACCCTTAGTGTCCTAAATGGGGGACACACTTGAATATTGAAACATTTATCCATCTGCCTCCATTTAATATTTTGAAAAAATATTAATTCAAATTTCCATGACTTTTGGGTTATTAAATCCTGTCACTAATTTAAGGCTATAGAGGTACTTTTATCATTTTTTTTGTACGCTATTAACTTGCTATTTCCTGAACACATCATACACATTCAGACCTTCATGATTTTGTATATGCTATTTCTTACACAGGAAATTTCCTTACCTCTCTGCTTCCAGATGAAACTTACATATCCTTTAGCACATCATTTAAATATAAATGAGATTTTGTGGCAATTTTCTAGTTATCTACTCTTTTACATCTCTTTCTTTGCATATACTTCTATGATTCAGTTAGTATTATTTCTGTAGTAAATTAAAAAAAAAACCCACCCTGATTTAAGGAAAATAAAAAGGGTGGGGGATTATTGGCTTCATGAACAGTTTGAACCAGGGATTATAATGTCATTAGGGCTGAGTCTCCAATTTTTGGCATTGTTTACCTCTACATTGGCTTTACTCCTCTATAGACCCTTCCTTAAGGTGACCAACTGCAACTTTAGGCTTATATCCTCTTGGTAGTACACAAGGAAGGCACAGGGTTTATGCTTAGATCAACGTGGCCCTAGGACCCTGAGACAATTACTACAATTACTACAGTAATTACTACAGTAATGCAATTACTATCACAGAAGTACTCTGGTAGGCAGGACTTCGAGAGGCTGGAAGAAAGCAATGATTTGAAAAATAGAAGTTAGAAAAATATTTTCCTTTTCATAGGACACAGATTTTCCTTTAGTATTAGAGCAGAACTAGGCATATAGAAACTTACAGGATGTTCTCATCCAAATTAGAAGTAAAGAATTTCAATTTAAGAGCTCTTCACTCAAACAAAAGAATAATACAAAATGTTTCTATAGATTGGTTTATTGATTACAGACATTTAAGACAAAAGGAAAGCTGCATTAGGAAAGATAAAATACACATGACATATTTGGTAAAAAAATAGTTATATACTGTTTTTCAGATATTACACAAGAATTGTTCCATCTTTGCAATGATGGTACTATCCTGTGAACCATAAAATTAAATATATTTACAATTTTTTCTTCTACAAATATTATATAACTTCCCATCATAAAAACAGATTATATATATTAGCAAATACTGAGGGTTTTTTTTAATCATCAAACTGGAATTTTGTGGATCAATACCCTTTCAATGAACGATTTACAATTTCTTCCAAAGAAAGCTCGAAATTGAACAGTAGTGCAGTCCTGTAAAGTAGGTACTACTATAAGGATGTAAATGAAAGACTGCAGTCCTAGAAACCTTCCATAAACAGAGACTGCTAGCTACTTAGGTTACAATTAAAAGGTCACTCAATCAATCAACAATGACAGTGGAACACTAAATCTGCTGGCCTGACACAGTTCCCTACTCTGCTACATATTCCATCATGTGAGTCCTGTCAACAATTGGGAATATTCCCTGGTGCAGCTTTGTGACTTCTGACCTTGCCATACAGTCAGCTATTGTGTCAATTGTTGGACCAGATGTAAATTATGGTATTTCTGAGATGTTGATTTCCGTGGTTATATCTGCAAATTAGAAACCACACCCAACAAACTAAGCAAATGCTTCATGGATGATCATTGGGTAGAATTTTCTGGGGTTTAAAGCAGCATTGATCTGGACTGTATAGACATTTTAACAATGTTTATTCTTAGTTGGTGCAGCCACTTTGGAAGACAGTGTGGAGATTCCTCAAAAAATTAAATACAGAGCTACACTATGATCCTGCAATTGCACTGTTGAGTATTTACGCCAAAGATACATAGTGGAAAGACGGGCCATATGTACCCCAATGTTCATACCAGCAACGTCCACAATCACCAAACTGTGGAAAGAGCCAAGATGTCCTTCAACAGATGAATGGATTAAGAAGATGTGGTCCATGGGGCACCTGGGTGGCTCAGTGGGTTAAAGCCTCTGCCTTTGGCTCAGGTCATGATCCCAGGGTTCTGGGATTGAGCACCGCATCAGGCTTTCTGCTCAGTAGGGAGCCTGCTTCTTCCTCTCTCTCTGCCTGCCTCTCTGTCAAATAAATAAATAAATTCTAAAAAAAAAAAAAGAAGATGTGGTCCGTATATACAACGGAATATTATTCATCCATCAGAAAGGATGAATATGCAACTTTTGTATCAACATGGATGGGACTGGAGGAGATTATGTTGAGTGAGATAATTTAAGCAGAGAAAGTCAATTATCATATGGTTTCACTTAGTTGTGAAACATAAGGTACAACATGGAGGACATTAGAAGAAGGAAAGGAAAAGTGAATTAGGGGAAATCAGAAGGGGAGATGAACCATAAAAGACTGTGGACTCTGAGAAACAAATAGGGTTTTAGAAGGGGTGGGAGGATAGGTGCGCCTGGTGGTGGCGGTGGCTATTAAGGAGGGCACATATTGCATGGACCACTGGGTGTGGTGCATAAACAGACTCTTGGACCACTGAAAAAATAAAATTTAATTCAAAAAATAATAAAATTTTTTTAAATTTAAAAAGTCTATTTTTTTGCATATAAATATAGTCACCCTTGCTTTATTCTGGTTCCCATTTGCATGAAATATTGTTTTCATTCCTTTCACTTTCAGACTATGTGTGTCCTTAATTCTAAAATGAGTCTTTTGCAGATAGCACATCACTGGATTTTGGTTTTTTTTATCCATTTATCCACCCTATGCCTTTTGATTGGAGAGTTTAATTTATATTTAAAGTAATTATTGATAGGTGAGAACTTACTGTTACTATTGTATTGTTCTCAGTTTTGTTGTTTTATTTTTCTCTTCCTCTGTTGATGATTTTGTTTTGTTTTGTTTCGTTTGTAGTAAGCTTGAGCTTGCATTAATTATCTTGAAATTATAATAGTCTTAACTTGATAACAACTTAACTTCAATCACATATAGAACTCTATACTCTTATCTCCACCCCCGCCCAACACTATTCTTGTAGTAACAGTATTGTTTCACCACAGTGTTACATTTCTTCATATTTGTCTATATACTTGACATTGCCAGTGAAGTTAATGTTTTCAAATGTTTTCATATGGCTTTTTAGAATATTTTCATTTCAATGTGAAGAATTATTTTGAATTCTTGATCAGTTATTTTGTGGATCTTAATTTCTTTGGGGTTGATTAGTATATTCTTTTCATGATGGCATGTTTCATTGATTTTTCATGTTCCTGTTGCTTTACATTGATGTCTACACATTTGAAGAAGCAGTCAACTTTTCTAGACTTTATGAACTGGCTTTAGTGAGGAAAGACATGGACCTAGTACAAGTGCCCTGGATGAGCTGAGGATGCAGTGGCAGCAGGTCTGGTGTTGGGTCTGGGCATGTGTGAGAACACTGGTTCCAAGGGTCTACTGATTTCAGCATGGATATGGCAGCTCTGGATTGGGTAGGGTTTGATATGCAGTATCGTCTCCTGCTCTGGCAGAGATGCAGCAGTAACTCTCACTTCAGGGGTCATAGTGGCATGGATTCTAAGCAGCTCTGTCAACTGTAATCATCATTGGCAAAAATTGCAAAGTGTTTCAACAGTGAGGGTTGTGTGTTTGTGGCAGCAGTGAAGACTGCTGGTGTACTCCATGGTTAAGGATGTTGGCTTCCTCCTTCTTTCTTTTTCTCCCGAGGGTGTGGTGCATGCATGAAGGTGGTACCAGAGTCTAGGACACGGGCACATGCACGGTGTGGCTTATTTTTCCATTGAGTTATCTGATGTTTATCAATGATCTGTAACACTTATTTAAATGTTCTGGATATTAGTTAAAAGGAAAACTCTTTTTCTATAAACTTCTGACACTAATGTGTAGGTTTTTCAATGCTGAGCAATTTTCCAATTTTCAGTATACACCAACCAGGAGTCCTACAATTTAATTCTGATACTAACTTCCTGGATTAGAAACAGACTCCACAGATTAAGGGCTATTACACAAGATGGCTTACCGCAACCTTCAGATGTCAATCACATGGCTGAACCACCCAAACTTCTGATTAACTGGTTAAAAATCAGGGGTTCTCACAATCCCCTCCTCAGATTTGATAATTTGCCGGATTTGCACAGAACTCAGGGTGACACTTAATTACATTTACCAGCTTATTTTAAAGCATACAATTCAGGAACATCCAAATGGAAGAGATACATAGACCAAGGTATAAGGAAGGGGCACAGAACTTCCATGTCTAAAAAAAAAACAAAACAAAAAAAAACACTTCTTAAAATTTTTTATTGTGGTGAAAGACACATAACATAAAGCTTACCATTTTAACCACTTTTACATTCACAGTTCAGCAGCATTAAAGCACATTCACACTGTTGTGTAACCATCACTACTATTCCTCTGCAGAACTTTTTTATTTTCCCAAACTAAATCTCTGTCCCCTTTAAATAATAACTTCACTTTTCCCTTCCCCTAGACCTTGGTTACCATCTGATAATTAACCCTGGTAATTCCACTTTCTGTCTCTATGAATTCAGCTACTGTACCTCATATAAATTTTATGATTCCATTTATATACAGTATTTATACATTATATACAGTATTTATATTTTTGCAACTGGCTTATTTTACTGTTATGTCCTCAAGGTTTATCCATACTGTAGCATAAGGCTAATATTTATAAGGCTAATATTTATAAGGCTAATATTCCTGTGTGTGTGTGTGTGTGCATGTATGTTTGTGCCTGTTTGTCTGGCCATCTGTCTATGTATACATACTATATTTTGTTCATCCATTGTTCAATGAAGGACATTTTGTTTGTTTGCATCTTTTAGCTAATGTGACTAATGCTGCTATTCATGTTGGTGTACAAGGATATGTTTGAGTCCCTGCTTTCTACTTATAATTAATTTGGGTATATGTCTTGGTACAAGGAGCACTTTATTATCAGGAATAAAACAGAAGAGACAAAAATAAAGCTCTTAACTTCCAGAAGTTCTTATTCTCAGGTCCATGGACAGAATTCAGGGAATTTGTATGCTTTGATGTGGAAAAAATGACATCTTTATGGTTACTAACTTATAACTAAAATGTACCACTTCCTTCAATTATGACTATAGACAATGCTGTAGTAGTATTAACAGTACCTATAACAATAGAAATCATACATTTTTCTTATCTCATTCCTGTCATTGTGGATATCTTGGAATATCATTACATTTGTCACTACTCTAAAGTTATGGTAGTTATCAGACCTACAGCCAGATCTTGTTATTTAATACAGAAAAGAAGTCATCTTTGGTCTATCACAAATTTTAACTGTAACTGTAACTGTTTTTAGTTTGATCAGTTTCCTTTGCAATCCTATGAATTTATTTCATACAAGTAAAAAGATTGCTCTAGGAAGGCATCAAATTCTTCACCAGGCAACCAAGGGCTCTGAAAAAGGTTAAGAAGTTCAGTCATCCCCCACCTTTCCACTCTGCATGTGCACACAGGATCTCTCCTCTCCTCAAGGTGCCTGTGAAGTTGCCCACTGTGTAGGAGCCAAATTATCAGAGCAGCTTTGCATAGTTGCTTCCATGCAGTTCTCTGGAAGAGAATCAAAGTTTCTTTAGAGCATAGTTGGGCATCCTCAACACTTTCTGGCCTCTCTCCACTCTTCAAAACCAAGGAGAGAAATTTCATTTCATAATTACAATAATCTTTTATTTTTCTAGGATAGCTTTGGATGTGTTTTGAGTCTGTCTGGAGTGAGCACACAGGGGCATAAGCATTGCAGCTTCAGGGATGGTTTCACTGGAAGAATATTCATGTATGTTGATGGTACAGTTCAGAAAATGTGTTTGACCAGATGGGTCTGAACCCAAAGAAGAATGTCTCCTTGGGTTTTCCAACTTCGGAAATCTCCACTCTTCTGCTCATCTGCCCAAAGTGGGACAAAAAAGGTGGTCTAGGGAACAGAGTGACAGGGTACAGGTAGTTTTGTGGATGGCTCTGGCTTGGCAAAAAAACTGTGGTGGGGGGAGGCCAAGCTGAATTGTTTGAAAAACTTTGGCTTCATGGCATGCATGTCAAAATCAATTTTTAATCATCATCGATAATAATAGTAAGTCCTGATGGATGGCTAAAGGAATGGATGGATAGTAGAAAAAACAAAAATAGCAAAATGTTTATTGGAGCATCTAGGTGACTAGTGTATGGGTACACACCATTCAACTTTTTTCTTCTTTCTTCTTACTGGCATATTACTTTTTTTTACAAAGTTAAACTATCAAAATGAACAAATCAATGAATGTGATGATATTTCATGTTTTTATAACCCAGGCCATCAATTAAAACATTGCATGCACTCCAGAGGGGTTTTAGGCCCCTTTCAATAGTCACCTTCCTGCTCCTCCCCAGTCAACTTTCTGGCAATATAGCATAATTTAGTTTTTCCTAGACTTAAGCTTTATAGACAGCAAACCACAAAGTATATATTTTCTCAAGTCTGGTTTCTCTGGCTCAATATTATATTTGGAAGTTTTGTCCATGCTTTGTATGTAGCTGAAGGTTATTCATTTTTGCTGTTAGATAACATTTTATCTTAATGTTGGGCATTCAGATTGTTCCAGTTCTTTATTGTCTACAAATAGCATTGCTAGGAACAGTCTTGCATATGTCTATTAGGAAACATGTACATGGAATTCTATTGAGTTATAGTGAGGAATGAGTTGATAATCACAAGGTATGCATAGATTCAATGTTTGTAAATAATACCAGTATTCCAAAATGGTTGTAGCAGCTGACACTCCCAGAAACAGTATACAAGATTTCCAGTTGCTTCACATCCATGCTTATATTCGTTTTTGTTCATCTTTTTAATTTTAGTCATTTTGGTAGCTATAAAATTTTGGAAAATTATAACCACATAATTTCACAGAAAATGTTATTTTTAAAGAAAATGATTGAAGTTGGCATTTGCCTGGCCTTGGAATGAAGACAAATCTCTTTGCTCTGTACAGCTTCAAAGCCAACTATATGTCACATGACCCTGTGGTGCCTCCATCCACTATTGGGTCTATGCTGACCAATCCTGATAAAGTTTTAAAGCCAAGTGTAGGCAGATACTTGGGCCCTGGGTGAGGTTGGAGCATCTTGAAGCTATATTCATGCATTGAGTCATCATGACACAAAGGATGGGCTCACATTGAGCCCATGTCCTCTCTGTGCATTCCAGTCTCCCAGCATATAGATATGGTCACCAACCTGGAATTGCTCTGAAACTCTGGTTATTGTTTTTGTTGGAAGCTTCATTATGTAGACACAATTGATGAAAGCATTGGCTACTGGTGAATAATTGAAATTTTAGCTACTCTCCCCTCTCTGGAGGTCATGGGGTAGGGCTAAAAATTTCAACACTTGGGGTGCTTGTGTGGCTCAGTCAGTGAAGCATCTGCCTTTAGCTCACGTCATGATCCCAGGGTCCTGGGATCAAGCCCTGCATTGGGCTCCCTGCTCTGCAAGGAGCCTACTGCTCCCTCTACCTCTACCTGCAACTCTGCCTACTTGTGCTCTCTCTCTCTGTCAAATAAGTAAATAAAATATTTAAAAACATTTGACCCTTTACTTATATGGTTGGTTCCTCTGGCAACCAGCACCCAATTTCTAGGAGCTTTTGAAAAATTACCTCTAAGTTTGCCACCACTTCTTAGTGAATCTTTACTGGCTCATGGAAATCATCACTTTCTCTTATAATTTAGTGCTTATTAACCATATTTAAGCTATTCTTTTTTTTTTTTTGGCCAGGCTGTTTCAAACAAATAAGTCTTTAAATGTCAACATTTCCTTTTCTATTTTAAGAAATCAGAGGATTTGGGCTGTCTGACTTCTGTCAGTATTTTCCAAGATTTCTCAGAAATTATTGATGCTGACTTTATAATCAAAACTAAGCATGATAGAAACAGTTTCTTCCTCAAAGTAGTACATGTAGATTAAGCTTAAAGGAGATAAATGTTGTCCAGAATTTAAAATCCCTAATATAGATACAGGGACATTTTCAAAGTCTCTGGCAAAAATCTTAAGTTTATACTATTTTAACCAGCCACATTTATTTATGATTAAACTTCAGTGAAGGGAAAATTGCATGTTATAGAATAGTAAATTGTATTATGGATATGATTTCACAGGATCCTTGACTTTTTATTCTGTGACTAAATTAAAATATCATATTTATGGTTGTATCCAAAATTATTCAAGTCACATGGTTTCTCCCAGACTAATAAATTATGTAGACTATTCTACACCTAAATACTTTTGATGAGAGAAAACTGGTAGTTTTGCTCAAAGGTTATTACTACCTACTCTGAAATGAAAAGTTGGTGGTGGACTTGCATAATTTGTTTTAAACTGGACTGGCTACAATATTTCATTTTTGAAACTTTCTCTCCGGGATCCCCAAACCTTTCAAATAAGTTCAATTTTCTTTGTCTTTTTGGCATTTTCCTTTGTTAGCTAAACTGATAATATCTGTTTAACGTATGGATAATTACAATTAGTGTCATTTTGGTGAAGATTTGTACCCTACTTTTGTGTCTAAGAGCATTATTCTGAATAAATTTATTTCACACACCTATTGCCCTCTCCAGAATCTCAATATCTATTTTACTTTACACATTTGTGTACTAAAACCTTCAATCACATAAATAAAAAATTATATTACACTTTTCAATAACCAGGACAATTCTCTCCATTGATAGAGAAGAATCCATTAAGAAAGGGGATCAAGTACTCTACCTCAACACTTTTTTTTAAATTTTGATTTTTAATTTTTATAGAAATATATTTTTATCCCCAGGGGTACAGGTCTGTGAATTGCCAGGTTTACAAACTTCACAGCACTCACCATAGCACATACCCTACCCAATGTCCATAACCCCACCCCCTTCCCCAAACCCCTCTCCTGCCAGCAACCCTCAGTTTGTTTTGTGACATTAAGAGTCACTTATGGTTTGTCTCCCTCCCAATCCCATCTTATTTCATTTATTCTTCTCCTACCCCCTTAACCCCCCATGTTGCATCTCCACTTCTCATATCAGGGAGATCATATGATAGTTGTCTTTCTCCAATTGACTTATTTAGCTAAGCATGATACCCTCTAGTTCCATCCACGTTATAGCAAATGGCAAGATTTCATTTTTTGATGGCTGCATAGTATTCCATTGTGTATATATACCACTTCTTCTTTATCCATTCGTCTATTGATGGACATCTAGGTTCTTTCCATAGTTTGGCTATTGTAGACATTGCTGCTATAAACATTCGGGTGCACGTGCCCCTTCGGATGACTACATTTGTATCTTTAGGGTAAATACCCGGTAGTGCAATTGCTGGGCCATAGGGCAGTTCTATTTTCCACATTTTGAGGAACCTCCAAGCTGTTTTAGAGTGGTGGCATCAGCTTGTATTCCCACCAACAGTGTAGGAGGGTTCCCCTTTCTCCGCATCCTCGCCAGCATCTATCATTTCCTGACTTGTTAATTTTAGCCATTCTGACTGGTGTGAGGTGATATCTCATTGTGGTTTTGATTTGTATTTCCCTGATGCTGAGTGATATGGAGCACTTTTTCATGTGTCTGTTGGCCATCTGGATGTCTTCTTTGCAGAAATGTCTGTTCATGTCTTCTGCCCATTTCTTGATTGGATTATTTGTTCTTTGGGTGTTGAGTTTGCTAAGTTCTTGATAGATTTTGGACACTAGCCCTTTATCTGATATGTCACTTGCAAATATCTTCTCCCATTCTGTCAGTTGTCTTTTGGTTTTGTTAACTGTTTCCTTTGCTGTGCAAAAGCTTTTGATCTTGATAAAATCCCAAGAGTTCATTTTTGCCCTTGCTTCCCTTGCCTTTGGCGATGTTCCTAGGAAGATGTTGCTGTGGCTGAGGTCGAAGAGGTTGCTGTCTGTGTTCTCCTCAAGGATTTTGATGGATTCTTTTCTCACATTGAGGTCCTTCATCCATTTGAGTCTATTTTCATGTGTGGTGTAAGGAAATGATCCAATTTCATTTTACTGCATGTGGCTGTCCAATTTTCCCAACACCATTTATTGAAGAGGCTGTCTTTTTTCCATTGGACATTCTTTCCTGCTTTGTCGAAGTTTAGTTGACCAAAGAGTTGAGGGTCTATTTCTGGGCTCTCTATTCTGTTCCATTGATCTATGTGTCTGTTTTTGTGCCAGTACCATACTGTCTTGATGATGACAGCTTTGTAATAGAGCTTGAAGTCCGGAATTGTGATGCCACCAACTTTGGCTTTCTTTTTCAATATTCCTTTGGCTATTCAAGGTCTTTTCTGGTTCCATATAAATTTTAGGATTATTTGCTCCATTTCTTTGAAAAAAAAATGGATGGTATTTTGATAGGAATTACATTAAATGTGTAGATTGCTTTAGGAGACATAGACATTTTCACAATATTTATTCTTCCAATCCAGGCGCATGGAACATTTTTCCATTTCTTTGTGTCTTCCTCAATTTCTTTCATGAGTACTTTATAGTTTTCTGAGTATAGATTCTTAGCCTCTTTGGTTAGGTTTATTCCTAGGTATCTTATAGTTTTGGGTTCAATTGTAAATGGGATGGACTCCTTAATTTCTCTTTCTTCTGTCTTGTTGTTGGTGTAGAGAAATGCAACTGACTTCTGTGCATTGATTTTATATCCTGACACTTTACTGAATTCCTGTACAAGTTCTAGCAGTTTTGAAGTGGAGTCTTTTGGGTTTTCCACATGTAGTATCATATCATCTACGAAGAGTGATAGTTTGACTTCTTTGCCGATTTGGATGCCTTTAATTTCTTTTTGTTGTCTGATTGCTGCAGCTAGGACTTCTAGTACTATGTTGAATAGCAGTGGTGATAATGGACATCCCTGCCGTGTTCCTGACCTTAGCGGAAAAGCTTTCAGTTTTTCTCCATTGAGAATGATATTTGCGGTGGGTTTTTCATAGATGGCTTTGATAATATTGAGGTATGTGCCCTCTATCCCTACACTTTGAAGAATTTTGATCAGGAAGGGATGGTGTACTTTGTCAAATGCTTTTTCAGCATCTATGGAGAGTATCATATGGTTCTTGTTCTTTCTTTTATTAATGTGTTGTATCACATTGATTGATTTGTGGATGTTGAACCAACCTTGCAGCCCTGGAATAAATCCCACTTGGTCGTGGTGAATATTCTTTTTAATGTACTGTTGAATCCTATTGGCTAGTATTTTGGTGAGAATTTTCGCATCTGTGTTCATCAAGGATATTGGTCTGTAGTTCTCTTTTTTTGTGGGATCCTTGTCTGGTTTGGGGATCAAGGTGATGCTGGCCTCATAAAATGAGTTGGGAAGTTTTCCTTCCATTTCTATTTTTTGGAACAGTTTCAGGAGAATAGGAATTAATTCTTCTTTAAGTGTTTGGTAGAATTCCCCCGAGAAGCCCTCTGGCCCTGGGCTTTTATTTGTTTGGAGATTTTTGATGACTGTTTCAATCTCCTTACTGGTTATGGGTCTGTTCAGGCTTTCTATTTCTTCCTGGTTCAATTGTGGTAGTTTATATGTCTCTAGGAATGCATCCATTTCTTCCAGATTGTCAAATTTGTTGGCGTAGAGCTGCTCATAGTATGTTCTTATAATTGTCTGTATTTCTTTGGTGTTAGTTGTGATCTCTCCTCTTTCATTCATGATTTTATTTATTTGGGACCTTTCTCTTTTCTTTTTGATAAGTCTGGCCAGGGGTTTATCAATCTTATTAATTCTTTCAAAGAACCAGCTCCTAGTTTCGTTGATTTGTTCTATTTTTTTTTGTTTTGTTTTTGTTTCTATCTCATTGATTTCTGCTCTGATCTTTATGATTTCTCTTCTCCTGCTGGGTTTAGGGTTTCTTTCTTGTTCTTTCTCCAGCTCCTTTAGGTGTAGGTTTAGGTTGTGTACCTGAGACCTTTCTTGTTTCTTGAGAAATGCTTGTACTGCTATATATTTTCCTCTCAGGACTGCCTTTGTTGTGTCCCACAGATTTTGAACTGTTGTGTTTTCATTATCATTTGTTTCCATGAATTTTTTCAATTCTTCTTTAATTTCCAGGTTGACCCATTCGTTTAGAAGGATGCTGTTTAATCTCCATGTATTTGGGTTCTTTCCAAATTTCCTCTTGTGATTGAGTTCTAGCTTCAGAACATTGTGGTCTGAAAATATGAAGGGAATGATCCCAATCTTTTGATTCCGGTTGAGACCTGATTTAGGACCGAGGATGTGATCTATTCTGGAGAATGTTCCATGCGCACTACAGAAGAATGTGTATTCTGTTGCTTTGGGATGAAATGTTCTGAATATATCTGTGATGTCCATCTGGTCCAGTGTGTCATTTAAGGCCTTTATTTCCTTGTTGATCTTTTGCTTGGATGATCTGTCCATTTCAGTGAGGGTAGTGTTAAAGTCACCTACTATTATTATATTATTGTTGATTTGTTTCTTTGATTTTGTTATTAGTTGGTTTATATAGTTGGCTGCTCCCACATTAGGGGCATAGATATTTAAAATTGTTAGCTCTTCTCTTTGGACAGATCCTTTGAGTATGATATAGTGTCCTTCCTCATCTCTTATTATAGTCTTTGGTTTAAACTCTAATTGTTCTGATATAAAGATTGGCGCCCCAGCTTTCTTCTGTTGTCCATTAACAGGGTAAATGGTTTTCCACCCCCTCACCTTAAATCTGGAGGTGTCTTTGTGTCTAAAATGAGTTTCTTGTAGGCAGAATATTGATGGGTTTTGTTTTTTTATCCATTCTGATACCCTGTGTCTTTTGATTGGGGCATTTAGCCCATTAACATTTAGGGTAACTAATGAGAGATATGAATTTAGCGCTATTGTATTGTAACTGTATATTGTCTCTATTCCTTTCTGATCTACTACTTTTAGGCTCTCTCTTTGCTTAGAGGACCCCTTTCAATATTTCCTGTAGAGCTGGTTTGGTGTTTGCAAATTCTTTCAGTTTTTGTTTGTCCTGGAAGCTTTTTATCTCTTCTTCTATTTTTAATGATAGCCTAGCTGGATATAGTATTCTGGCTGCATGTTTTTCTCATTTAGTGCTCTGAATATATCATGCCAGGTCTTTCTGGCCTGCCAGGTCTCTGTGGATAAGTCTGCTGCCAATCTAATATTTTTACCATTGTATGTTACAGACTTCTTTTCCCGGGCTGCTTTCAGGATTTTCTCTTTGTCACTAAGACTTGTAAATTTGACTATTAGGTGATGGGGTGTGGACCTATTCTTATTGATTTTGAGGGGGGTTCTCTGAACCTCCTGGATTTTGATGCTTGTTCCCTTTGCCATATTAGGGAATTTCTCTCCAAAAATTCTCTCCCATATACCTTCTGGTCCCCTCTCTCTTTTTTTTCTTCTGGAATCCCAATTATTCTAATGTTGTTTCGTCTTATGGTTTCACTTATCTCTCGAATTCTCCCCTCATGGTCCAGTAGCTGTTTGTCCCTCTTTTGCTCAGCTTCTTTATTCTCTGTCATTTGGTCTTCTATATTGCTACTTCTTTCTTCTGCCTCATTTATCCTAGCAGTGATAGCCTCCATTTTTTATTGCACCTCATTAGTAGCTTTTTTTATTTCAATTTGGTTAGATTTTAGTTCTTTTATTTCTCCAGAAAGGGCTTTTATATCTCCCAAGAGGGTTTCTCTAGTATCATCCCTGCCTTTTTCGAGCCTGGCTAGAACCTTGAGAATCGTCATTCTGAACTCTAGATCTGACATATTACCAATGTCTGTATTGATTCTTTCCCTAACCTTTGGTACTGCCTCTTGTTCTTTTTTTTTTTTTTTTTTTGGTGGATTTTTTCACCTTGTCATTTTGTCCAGATAAGAGTATATGAAGGAGCAAGTAAAATGCTAAAAGGGTGGCAAAGACCCCAGGAAAATATGCTTTAACCAAATCAGAAGAGATCCCAAATCATGGGGGGTGGGGGGAGAGAAAGGGGATAAAAAGACTTTCAGAAAAAAAAAAGAAAGAAACAATTAAAGAATAGAAAATTAGCAGTCAAAGAAAAAAAACTTGAAAAAGAAAAAAAAATTAAATTAAGTGCAAGACTAAAGGATCAGGGGGAGAAAGCCATGAGTTCCGTGCTTTGCTTTCTCCTCCTCTGGAATTCTGCTGCTCTCCTTGGTATTGAAACTGCACTCTTTGGTAGGTGAACATGGTCCTGGCTGGGTTTCTTGTTGATCTTCTTGGGGAGGGGCCTGTTGTAGTGATTCTCAAGTGTCTTTGCCCCAGGCGGAATTGCACTGCCCTTACCAGGGGCCAGGCTGTGTAATCGGCTAGGCTTTGCTTTCAGGAGCTTTTGTTCCCTGAATGCTTTCCGTAGAGTTCCGGAGGACAGGAATGAAAATGGCAGCCTCCCAGCGTCCTGGCCCAGAGGAGCCGAGAGCTTGGGGCCCCACTCCTCAGTATGCCCTCAGAGAATAGTGCCCAATTACTCCTGTCTCCCTGGCCTCCGGCTGTGCTCCCAGCTCACCGAGCCTGTGACTGTTTCAAGGTAACCCCAAGCTGAGAGCTTACTCCTCGGCTCTGTCTCTGTAGCCGGCTTCCCTGTTCTAATACCTGCAAGCTCTGCAACACTCAGACACCCCCGATCCTTCTGTGGCCCTTTGGGACCTGAGGCCACGCTGACCCCGCATAGGCTTCACCCCGGTTTAGCCTCTGGAGCGATGTCCTTCAGCGGAACTGACTCTTAAAAGTCCTGATTTTGTGCTCCATTGCTCCACCACTTGCTGGGAGCTGGGCCCTCCTCCCACGGTCTATCTTCCTGTTTCTTTGGATTCACGTCTCCGCCAGTCCTACCTTTCAGAAAGTGGTTGATTTTCTGTTTCTAGAATTGCTGTTCTTCTTCTCTTCAATCTCCCTTTGGATTTGTAGGTGTTTGCAATCTTTAGATAAGCTCTCTAGCTGATATCCTGCTACCTGAAGTAGTCTCAGCCTGCTACTTCTCCGCCATCTTGACTCCACTCTACCTCAACACTTTTTAAGAATCAATTGCATATATTCTTTTTGTCTTACTCATGCAGCAATAGATAGGAGATGCAAATATATACATAAAATCTGTGTCTATCTTTCATAAATTACTATTTACAAAAAACATATGCTTAAAAATCATTGGTACATTGGAATTTTAATGATTTACTATATGTTACTTCACATAAGATTTAAAGTCAGAATTTGTGAAATGTCAGTCACACGGTGGCAAATGTGATCCTTGCCAAGGAAATATATGACAAATAACATAAAGATGTCTTTTAGTGAGTATGTCACATGACATTGGTTATAGGATCCTTTCTAATTTAGAGCATGTTCACTACCCTAAAATATATTTTCTACCATGTATAAGAGTTAAGCAGGCCATTATTTCACTTATATTGCTTTCATTAATCACTGTATGTTACTATTATTTTAATGTTAGGCAAACATCCTAATTAAAAAAAAATACATCAGAGTCTACATAATCTGAAAGTCATGGTTTTCTGCAATATACCTTATCCAGTTGCTTAGTTTTGATTCTTTTGTTTCAAATACTTAGGGAAATTATCAACCTCATTAGTTAAAAGAACAAAGATTGAACTCACTTTAGCACCTACTGTTTTTTTTCTCTGTAGGGAGATCTGTTTTTCAAATTCATCCACTGTTAGTGTCACAATTTGTGGTTCTAGGCATTATGTGGGGGTTTTTCATCTGACCTCCCACATAACTCTCCTCTTAAACTGATTCTATTAAAACCGAGTCTGTAGGAAAATGGCACTCTTCATGCACCCTCAGGGCAAACACCTACTCCAGAGTTTGACTGTCTCTATGTAACAGAACTATTTTGCCATGTCTTGCCTTTTTAACTTTAAACTTAGCCATGCTTTTTAATAAGGTGGAAAATGTATACACAAACACACACATAGAGAGACAAAAGTCAAAAGTCAAAAGTATCCTATACTAGTAGTAGTTTCTCTGCATTTCCATCCTATATTGATTGAAATAAAAATCTTATTTTTGAATTAAAAAAGTCTATGTCCATAACACATATAGTCAACATTTTGAATTAGCAATGACAATGGTTATACATGAAATATGTGTTATGTTCTTATGCTGAGCAATATTACTCAATATTATTAACACTTGTGTTTAAATGTAATTCAGATTTTTAAATAAACTTCTGAAATATAAATATCCAAATATTTTATATGTTTATCCTGTTATATCAATTGAAAGTGGTGCATGCAATTATATCATAAAGAAGATTGTGCAAAATGAACTGAAGTAAAGATAGCCAAGTGTCTTTGATAGTAAATAAATAGCACTTATATGTCTAGCTTCCTAGTCTTTGAAACATTAGAAAACAAGCTCATACATTTCTTTGTATAATACCTTTATTATAGTGTAACTATCCAGGTCAATTCTCTTCTAGACAAAAATGATACTTGCTTTGAGTTCCAGAGTTATGAGAGTATGCTACATAGAATGTCTGCAGCAGTTAACGGCAAAGTAGAATTCATTAGATGTAGAAACTCATGGATGAAAAGACAAAGACCTATGCTTGAGCAAGTACCGCAATGACTGTTACTATATAGCCATAATTTCCACAATGAAAAAGGCAATGATTATCAAAGCATTCACTATTGTAGAAATAGCTGCAGCCTCTTATGGTCAGGAAATGTATTTGTCAATATATACTTCATAAAAATATTTTGTATGTGAGGTTTTTTTAAAGATTTTATTTATTTATTTGACACAGAGAGAGAGAGAGAGATCACAAGTAGGCAAGCAGCAGGCACAGAGAGATGGGGAAACAACTCCCTCCTGTGCAGAAAGCCCAATGTGGGGCTCTATCCCAGGACCCTGAGATCATAACCTGAGCTGAAGGCAGAGGCCCAATCCACTGTATGTGAGATTTTGTAATGTGTTATAAAATCTATTTTTTGAAAATGCATAAATATGGAGGATAATGAGCCACTTTATTCTTATTCTTCCTTGTTTTATTGAAGTATAATATATACTTTATATGTGTGTATACATATACATATATACACACACATAAAAGTACATGTAATAAGTATACCTCTTGTTTAATTCTCAGACAGTGAGCACAATTAGTAAGTAGAACCCAGATTAAGAAATTAAAAATTCCTAGCTCCACAAAGTGGCCATGATATCCCCTCCTAGTCATCTGTCTCCAAGAGTAATCATTAATTTGACTTTAAATAGAATGGGTTCGTTTTTCCTATTTTGGTACTTTATATAAGATGAATCATACAGAATGAACTTTTTTCTTGTCTAGATTATTTTTTTCAATATCATGAATTTGAGACATCAATCCACATTATTCATTTTAGTTGCACATTGTTAATTTTCATTGCTGTGTAGTACTCAATTGTGTAAAAATACCATAATTTATCTAATCTAATATTTATGAGTATTTGGTTAGTTTTCCAGTTTCAGATTTTTATTAATAATGTTCTTTAAACATCCTAGTACATAACTTTTGGTGAACAAATATACAGATCTCTTCTGGGTATATATATTTGTAGTGGAATTTTTGAGAAATGGGACTTTTATGTATCTTCTACCTTGGTACATCATGTCAAACAGATTTCCAAATTGGTGTTACCAATTTTTGCTCCCATTATAAGCAGTTTATCAAGTTTTCAGTTGTTCTATATCATTATCAGAGCTTGTTTTTTTTTTAATCTTTTTTATTTTAATGTCTTATTAATTTTCACATTTTTATTTTCAATCCATTTGGACTTGATATTTGAATATGGTATGACGTAAGATACAGATACATTGATTTTTTATGGATTTCTAATAGAACAGGCCATTTATTGAAAAGACCATCTTCTCCCCCACTCAACAAAATTGTTAACTTTGTCATAGAATATAAGTGAGCCTGTACAGTATATATGTATGTATGTATGTGAGTCTATTTTTAACTCTATTCTGTCCCTTTGTTTATTTTGTTCATCATTAGGCTAATACTAGTTACTATAGTATTGAGATCTGGTCTCTTTGCCCCCTTTTTTCCCTTGCCACTTGGTGATCCTTTGACAATTTCAGAAATATATTCTTCAATAAATGAAGATAGAATTGCCTCATTATAATTTTTGAAGATGTGTATATTAATTTTTACTCATAAGAATTGTGCCTACAACTAACCTGTTGCATCTCAAACCCACACTCACCCTATTATATTCAGTTTTATGATGTGCTGTGACTTTGAAATCTGTATTTGTCCTTTGGCAGCTGATTAATTGTTAGATTCAAAGAATGGGGTTGGAGGACAACAGGCAATCAAAGAGAGATTGGAAAACATGAGAAAAGTAAAGGGGACTTAGGCATTCCTATCTTCCTTACTACTTCATGCCCTGAGAATAGTCCTCCACCATGACAGCAGTTATTCCTTCCAGTATCCAACTACTTTTTGACACTCCCAGCTCTTACTTCTCATTATTTATCCTCACAGACATCAGCTCTAGCTAGGCAGGAGCCACTCATCAGAGCTTCAAAACCAGCTCTGAGAGCCCTTCCTCCAGGCTTCTAGATTCTAATAACCTAGATTTTTATTTTCCTTGTTTCTCAGCAATAGTAGCTGCTTCCTGTGATTATTATATCTGTTACCTCAGTGTCACTTTTTGCCTCTTCAGTCCTCCAATACCCATGTAATCAATCCCACATATTAAATTATAGTTGCTGAAGTCTTTAGTATCTTTATTTATTTATTTTATTTTAGTGTGGTTTATTTTTTTGGCAGGACTTAATACAAGTACAGACAGTCCCTGATTTAAGGATGGTTTGACTTATAGCTTTCAGAATTTACAATGGTGTAAAAGCAATATACATTCAGTAGAAACTGTACTTCAAATTTTACCCTTTTCTTGGCTAGCAAAGTGTGATACGATACTTTCTTGTGATGCTGGACAGAAGCAGCAAGCTTCAGCTCCCAGTCAGTCACACAATCACAAGGGAATACAACAGATACATTTACAACCATTCTGTACTCATTATGTTTTTCACTCTCTTCATAGTATTCAATAAATTACATGACATATTCAACATGTTATTATAAAATAGACTTTGTACTAGATGATTTTGCCCAATTGTAGGTTAATGTAAGTGTTCTGAGCATATTTAAGATAGGCTAGGCTAAGCTATGATGTTCAGTGGATAAAGTATATTATATGCATTTTTTATTTGCAATATCTTTAATTTATGATAGGTTTATTGTGATATAACACCATCCTAAGTCAAAGAAGATCTAGACAGGCATTTTATAATGTAAGACATAATTGTTTACTAGGCTACAGTTTTTCAAACTTAACTATCTTAGGTTAAACCTTTATTGTCCATCTCTACAATATTATAAACTATGTTCAAATACTGAAAACAAAATTTCATACCATAAAGTAAAAATTAACTGTGAATATAATTTAAGTAAATCCAACACACACAATATTAATAAAAAGCATTGGTTTAGATAATTCTTTTAGAGAGAGGTCAGTTAGCAGAGTAAATGTAATTTAATTGGCTGTGTTGGATACTGGGCATCAGATATGAGCATAGTTACATTTGGGTTTATTTAGGGTAAGATAGCATGAAGCAAAAGTTAAGCAGTATATCAGGGTATACCTACATTTTTGAATAAAAAAAATCTAACTTTAATCCTATATGGACTTGGAGATCAAGGTTTAGGTATGAATTGAAAGACATCAATATGTCACTTTAATGATCTTCAATTCCGTCCACACCTAGAGTTCCATTATTATAAATGCATTCCTCTAAGATGTGACTCCTGTTCAAAGACAGAATGAACTTGTGATGAGAAAATAGCATAGTGAACATGAATAGCTATTTAATCTCACTGGACTCAGTTCCCTCATCTGCAAGACAAGAATAATTGGTACCCATATCATAGAGTTGTTTAGAAGGATCAATAGGAAAATTAAAATAAAATGCTGTGTATAGTAGTTTATAAATATAAAACACTCAACAAACTCAGCTACTATTTGAGAGCTATGATTATCAGCCATTAACTCCTTAATTATAATATCTGACTCCAAATTGAAAATTACCAGGACAGGGATGCCTGGGTGGTTCAGTCACTTAAGTGTCTACTTCTTGATTTCAGCTAGGGCATGATCTCATAGTTATGGGATCACTCCTATGTACAACTTCACGTTAAATGTGAAGTCTGCTTGAGATTCTCTCTCTCCTCTTTCTTCTTCCTCTATGCCTCCTCTTTTTTCCTCTCTCAAATAAATAAATAAATTTTTAAAAAAGAAAGAAATTAACCAGGACAGATATTCTGATTATCATAAACCAATGATGGGATCTTGAGGATGGGATGTCACTATACAAACTTCTTTGAACCACAACTGTGGGTGAGTGGGAAAGTTCTCAGAGAGGATAGGATGAATGTTTGGATGAGGCTGGATAGGTTAATAGTGAATTAACAATGGAGGGTCATGTTGGTAAGTCTGTATTTTTCCTATAGGTAATGAGGAGCTTTTGAGAGGTAGGAAGATAATGAGAATTCAGCCCAATTATCACATCATCCTCGGGGATTCATTATAAATTTTACTAGCAGTTGCATGATAGACTGGACCAAGGAATTATGCTCAGGGCTTATTCAATGCAAAACTGGCACACAGAAAGTACTGAATTAACTTTTTCGTGTTTTTTTTAATTAATTCCAGAGTTTTACACCAACTATAAATCCATTTAACATGTTATTCCATAGTTTTGGAGTTATGTGAAAATGTCTTCTTGATACTTCAAACTTATTTCCATTTTCTTAAACCCTGTCATTTCATGCCCTGGACCCAGTAGCAATGATAGTATAATAAATTCTCAAAGATAACATTTTTACATTACTATACTTTAAATGATAAGTTTAAAAATGTATTGAAGCACTAAAAGTATCTTATGAATTTTCAAAGGAAAATTATTATATTACCTAAAATATTTTTAACATAAATTATTGGCATAATTTTTATAACTTGGAAATCTATATATGATAAATATGGCAACTATTTATTTACTAGAGTGTTATCTAACTAGGTTATACTGTTAAATCATTTAAATTTTCTGATGTTACTTTTCCTCATCTATACAATGACAGAAATGAATACCCTATCTAATCATGACAAGTAATCATTATCAGACTATGTGAATTGGTTTATATGTTAATCATCTTTGTATCTCAAATAACAAACTATCTAGAACTTAATCATAGTAGTAGTAATAACATGAACTAACCCTTACAGAAATACTAGAATGAGGTCAGGCACCAATATTAGTGCTTTATAGGTATTAAATTATTTAATCTTTAAAACAATTCTGAGACAATGATCTATAAAAATATATTGAGAGACTTCCAGCTTAAACCCTGACATGTAAAGAGAATGGAAGTTGTCTTTCAACAAGAAAAAAACAACAACCTGAAAACCAATTGCTTTTCTTGAACCCATCAGAAACCTGAAGTTGGCAAACCATTGCACTAAAATGTAAAGAGAGTCACAGCCAAGATGTGCTTACAAGGAACATAAGCTGCAGGAGTCATAACTAGTAAAAAGCATTTACAACAATCTGACAAATTTTTGGAAGTTGAATGAGAACTATGATGACAGTGAAAAACTCCTGGGGATCACAGTCTTAGAAGAAACTCCACAATTTCTTGGATTTTATATCTGGGAACCCCAGCAAGTTTTCACAGTGAAAATGCAAGAATCATGGATTTAGAGGTTTGGTGGAAGAAGGGAAAGGATAGTCATTGTAAAATACATACAGAGTGTTTTTCTATTAAGGGGCCTACTCTAGAGGGAAAAGACTTTACCAGAGCTTTATCCTTCTGGTGGAAGGATAAATATCGAACTCTAGTCCTCTCTAGACTTTCTGTTTCATATAAGCAGAGGGTGGGGATGGGGTGGGTAGGACAATTTCTATCAATGGAGAAATACTTCTGAAGATCACAACCCAGAGACACAGAACCACTAAAATGTTGGAGACTTATTCGGAAAATTATTGTACACTTCATCACCACATCTTACCACGATACCAAGAGGACTCCAATATAACAATAGCAAATTATATGTTGACTATAAGATGTGGACTTTCTTTGAGGGGGAATACTTAGGGTGTTCCAAAGTCAAGAAGGGAGATAAAACAAAGACACAGGAGAAATTTGAGGACTCTGGCGCCATTAGCTACAGCAAACATGAACCACAATACAATTTCTTTTTCTTTGAAGATTTATTTATTTTAGAGCCACTAAAGCGGGGGGAGGGGCAGAGAAAGAGAGAGAATCTCAAGCAGACTCCCTGCTGAGCATGCAGCCCCATGTGGTGCTCAATCCTATTACCCTGAGATCATGACCTAAGCCAAAATGAAGAGTCAGACACTTAACCAACTGAGCCACCCACGTGCCCCAAAACACAGCACAATTTCTGTAGAGATGAACCTAAAACTTCATTCCAAAGACCTATTTACCTCAGTTCTTATTTCTGATACAAGATGCCTGGTTTTTAACAACAAATTATAAGATGTACTGAAAGGTGAAAACACAGTCTTAAGCAAAAAAAGCAATTATTAAAACCAGACTCGGAAATGATAAAGATGTTGGAATTATAAGAAAGGGATTTTGAAATAACTATAACTAATATGTTAGGGGCTCTAATGGAAACATGCATACAACATGCAGAACAGATAGCCAAAGTAAACAGAGAGATATAAATAGAAACTTTAAGAATCAAAAAGTAATGTTAGAAATCAAAAACATTGTAACATAAATGAAGAATGCTTTTGATGGACTCAGCAATAGAGCGGATATGGCTGAAGGAAAACAAAATCAACAAGTTTGAAAACATGTAAAGAGAAACTTCTAAAATGAAAAGGCCACACACACACACACACAAAGAACAGAATATCCAAGAATGCTGGGACAATTATAAAAGGTGTTAACATACAAATAATGATCTAAAAGGAAAAGAAAGAGAGGAAGGGAACAGAAAAAATATTTGAAATATAATCATAGGCCCAGGAAGCTCACCTTCTCAAAGGTGCCAGTTAAAAATTCTACACCTTAACATATATATTTAAATTGCATGAAACAAAAGAGGAAAACAAAAAAAAAAAAAAAAAAAAAACAACACAAAAGAGAAAGCAAGCATTTCTGAAAAAAAAAAAAAGGTGAGAGAAGAACCTTACCTATGGAAGAACAAAGAAAAGAATTAAGGGAGACTTCTCATCAGAAAGCAGGCAAGCAAGGATGGAGTGGAGGGAAATACCTGAAGTGTTTAAGTGGAAACAAAACAAAAACTCCATCCTATAATTCTATATTCAATGAAATTATTCTTCAAAACTAAAGGAGAAATAGATTTCTTTCAGAAAAAAAAATGAATTAAATTCATCACCAGCAGAACTTCTCCTAAAGAAATATTAGAAGTTCTTTAAGCAAGAGGAAAATGATATACATCAGAAACTGGAAATTACATAAAGGAAAAACACTGTAAAATGAATAAATTAACATAAGTTTATTTTCTTTTCTTTTCCTTTTCCTTAATTGCTATTAAAGATAGTTGTTTATTATGTGATGTTAGTCACCATACAGTACATCATTAGTTTTTGAGATAACTGTTTAATAATACTAAAAATATATTGAGTGATTACAGAGTATGGGCACCTGAAATGAATGACAGCAATGTAATTCTTTCTTTTTTCTTTCTTTCATTTTCTTATTTTTAATTTAATTTTATTTTTTCAGTGTTCCAAAATTCATTGTTTATGCACCAGACCTAGTGTTCCATGCAATATGTATCCTTAATACCCACCACAAGTCTCACCCACCAGCTGCCCTCCAAAACCCTCAGATTGTTTCTCAGAGTCCACAGTCTCTCATGCTTCATCTCCCCCTCCAAATTTCCCCAATTCACTTTTGCTTTCCTTCTCCTAATGTCCTCAATGTTATTCCTTATGCACCACAAGTAAGTGAAACCATATGGTAATTGACTTTCTCTGCTTGACTCATTTCACTCAGCATAATCCCCTCCAGTCCAGTCCATGCTGATACAAAAGTTGGGTATTCATCACTGTAATTGTAATAAGAGAAAAGAAGGAGGAACTGGGAGCATTCTTTTGTAAGGTAGCTGCAATATCCATGGAATGGTATGGTGTTATTTGAAAAGAAGCTGAGATTGATTTTAAAAGTTTATTGTAAATTTTATGGAAAACACTAAGTTAATTTTAATAAGAGAAGTATAATTGATATGCTAAGAGGGGAAAACCATAAAAATCATTAAAACCAAACAATAAAAATGTTCAATTATACCAGATAAAACAACAAATTTTAAAATGAGGTAATAAAGGAATGAAAAATAAATGCAATGACTAGAAAACAGACATGAGCATGGTAGATATTAATCCAAATATATTAATAATAATTTTAATGGTTAATGGTCTAAAAACATAATAAAAAGTTCAGAGATTATGGGACTGTCTCAAAAAATAACATTCAATTCTTTATTGTCTACATGAAATCTACTTTAACAATAAAGATTCATGTAGGTTAAAAGTAAAGAAGTGAATGAAAATACACCCTTTAAAACTAATCAAAAGAAAACTAGAATAGCTATAATAATTTTAAACAAATTTAAAACAAAGTCTTTAAACAAAAGACTTGAGAGGAAAGATGGTTAACAGAAATTTTAAAAAATACATATAATGTTAAGGAGGTACAATTCTCTAAGAATTGTACACAACAATCCTAAATGTGTAAGTACCTAACAATAGAGTACCAAAATAGATGAGACAAAAACCGATAGAACTAAAAGAATAGATCAATCCAGTAGTATAGAGATTTCAATTCCTTTTGTAATTAACTGATACATGAAATTGGTAGAAATTCAGTAAAGAAACAAACCTGAAGAACACTATCAATCAACTTGATCTAAATAACATTTATTGAATACTCCATTCAATAATATTTGAATACACAGTTTCTCAATCTCGCATGGAACTTTTAAGGTAGACCACATATTGGGGCACATAACACACTAACAAATTTAAAGAAAAATAAATCACACAAAGTATGTAATCAGATCACAGGAGAATAAAGTTAGAAATCAGTAACAGAAAGTTAGCTGGATAATACCCAACTATTCGAAAATTAACACACACACACACACACATACACACACACAATCATATACACACACTTTTATATATAATCCATAGGCTAAAGAAGAAATAAGAGAAATTTAAGAAAATATTTTGAACTAAATCAAAATGAAAATACAACTTCTCAAAATTTGTAGGATGCAACAAAAGCAGAGCTTAGAGGGAAATGTATAGAATTAAATGCATAATTTTGAAAAAAAAAGAGAAAAGTCTAAACTTAGTTACATAAGTACCAACCCCCCCACAAAAAAAAAATGAGGAAGGGCTCCTGGGTGGCTCAGTCATTAAGCATCTGCCTTCCACTCAGGTCTTGATCCCAGGTTCCTGGGATCCAGCCCTCCATTAGGCTCACTGCTGAGCAGAAAGCATGCTTCTCCCTCTCCCTCTCCCACTCCCCCTGCTTGTGTTTTCTCTCTTGTGTCTCTCTCTGTCAAATCAATAAATAAAATATATTTTAAATGAGAAAAGGACAATAAGTTAGAAGAAAATGAATAATAAAAATTAGAGCAGAAGTCAATGAAACTATAAACAGTAATAATTGAAAACAAAAGCTGGTTCTTGGAAAAGATTAGTACAGTTGATAGGCCTCTGTCTAGCCTAATAAAAAAAGAAAGACACGAATTACTTGTATGGGAAATGAGACTAGTCATTCCTAGAGATCCCACAAACATGAAAAGTGTAGTATAACAGTGGAATATTATGAATAACTTTATGGCCAGATACTTGATAACTTATATAAAGTAAACCAAATCCTTGAAAGACACAAACTACTAAAACGTACATAAAAAGTGATTGATAACCTGAATAGTCCTTCACCTAGTAAAGAAATTGAATCATTAATTGATTATCTTAAAAAATAAATAAAGATACAAACATGATGCTCCGAAGGGGCACGTGCACCCGAATGTTTATAGCAGCAATGTCCACAATAGCCAAACTATGGAAAGAACCTAGATGTCCATCAACAGATGAATGGATAAAGAAGATGTGGTATATATATATACAATGGAATACTATGCAGCCATCAAAAGAAATGAAATCTTGCCATTTGTGATGACGTGGATGGAACTAGAGGGTATTATGCTTAGTGAAATAAGTCAATCGGAGAAAGAAAACTGTCATATTATCTCCCTGATATGAGGAAGTGGAGATGCAATGTGGGGAGTTTGGGGGGTAGGAAAAAAAAAGAAAGAAGATGGGATTGGGAGGGAGACAAACCATAAAAGACTCAATCTCAAAAAACAGACAGAGGGTTGCTGGGGGGAGGGGGGGCGGGAGAGGGTGGTGGGGATATGGACATTGGGGAGGGTATGTGCTATGATGAGTGCTGTGAAATGTGTAAACCTGGCGATTCACAGACCTGTACCCTTGGGGATAAAAATACATTATATGTTTATTAAAAAAATAAATTAATTAAATATAAATAAATAAATAAATAAAGCACCAAGCTCAGATGGTTTCATTGGATAATTGTACCAAACATTTAAAGAAAAAAATGATAGCAATGTTCCACAATCTCCCCCAAACAATAGCAGCAGAGGGAATACTTCCCAAATCATTCTTTAAGACCAGTATCACCCTAATACCAAGCCAGACAAAGACATTATAAGAAATAAAATGTGCAGACCAATATAGGTCATGAATATGGATGCAAAAATCCTCAAATTAACAAACTGAATCTAACAATGTCTGAAAATAATTTTACCCCATAATCTAATGGGTTTATTCCAGGGATTCAAAACTGGTTTAACATTTGAAAATCAATCAGTATCCACTACATCAAGAGGTTAAAGAAGAAAAATGATTTGATCACATCAATTGATGTAGAAAAAGCATATGATAGAATCCAGCACTCATTCATTATGAAAACTTTCAGTAAATTGGGAATAGAGGGAGCAGACCCAGAAAATCTACTGGCTAAGCAGCCTAAGGCCTGCAGGTCCAAGACTAAGTAATAGTGGTTCCTGGCTAAGAAGGAGAAAATCAATACTGTCCAAGGAGGAAGAGACCAAGAGAAGCTTTTGGTCTTGATGAAGTCCCAAAAATTCGTTTTCACTTTTGTTTCCTTTGCCTTTGGTGACATATCTTGAAAGAAGTTGCTGTGGCCAATGTCAAAGAGGTTACTGCCTATGTTCTCCTCTAGGATTCTGATAGATTCCTGCCTCACGTTGAGGTCTTTTATCCATTTTGAGTTTATCTTTGTCTATGGTGTAAGAGAATGATCGAGTTTCATTCTTCTACTCATAGCTGTCCGATTTTCCCAGCCCAATTTATTGAAGAGACTGTCTTTTTTCCACTGTATATTTTTTCCTGGTTTGTACAAGATTATTTGACCATAGAGTTGAGGGTCCATATCTGGGCTCTCTACTCTGTTCCAGTGGTCTATGTGTCTGTTTTTGTGCCAGTACCATGCTGTCTTGGTGATCACAGCTTTGTAGTAAACCTTGAAATCAGGCAATGTGATGCCCCCAGTTTTGTTTTTCTTTTTCAATAATTCCTTAGCAATTCAGTGTCTCTTCTGATTCTATATAAATTTGAGGATTGTTTGCTCCAGCTCCTTGAAAAATGCCTGTGGAATTTTAATCAGAATGGCATTGAAAGTATAAATTGCTCCAAGCAGTACAGACATTTTACCAATGTTTATTTTTCCGATCCATGAGAATGGAATGGTCTTCCATCTTTTTGTGTCTTCTTCAGTTTCTTTCATGAGTGTTCTGTAGTTCCTCGAGTACAGATCCCTTACCTCTTTGGTTAGGTTTGTTCTCAGGTATCTTATGATTCTTGGTGCTATAGTAAATGGAATCAATTCTCTAATTTCCTTTTCTGTATTTTCATTGTCAGTTTATAAGAAAGCAACTGACTTTTTGTACACTGACTTTGTATCCTGCCACATTACTGAATTGCTGTGTGAGTTCTAGTAGTTTGGGGGTGGAGTCTTTGGGTTTTTCCATATAAAGTATCACATCATCCATGAAGAGAGAGAGTTTGACTTCTTCATTGCCAATCTGAATAGCTTTTATTTATATTTGTTGTCCGATTGCTATTGCTAGGACTTCTAATACTATGTTGAACAAGAGTGATGAGAGTTAGCATCCTTGTCGTGTTCCTGATCTCAAAGGGAAGACTGTCAGCTTTTTCCCATTGAGGATGATATTTACTGTGGGTTTTATATAAATAGATTTTATGAAGTTGAGAAATGTTATCTCTATCCCTATACTTTGAATCGTTTTAATCAGGAATGGATGCTGTATCTTGTCAAATGCTTTCTCTGCATCAATTGAGAGAGCCATGTGGTTCTCTTTTCTTACTGATTTGTTCTATCACATTAATTGATTTGTGAATGTTGAACCATCCTTGCAACCCAGGGATGAATCCCATCTTGTCATGATGGATAATCTTTTTAATGTGCTGGTGGATCCTTTAGCTAGGATCTTGTTGAGAATCTTATCATCCATATTCATCAGAGATTTTGGTCTGAAATTCTCCTTTTTGGTAGGGTCTTTGCCTGGTTTGGGGATCAGGGTAATGCTGGCTTCATAGAAAGAGTCTGGAAGTTTTCCTTCTGCTTCAATTTTTTGAAGTAGTTTCAGGAGAATAGATACTATTTCTTCTTTGAATGTTTGGTAGAATTTCCCAGGGAATCTGTCGGTTCCTGGGCTCTTGTTTTTTGGGAGGTTTTTGATCACTGCTTCAATCTTGTTATTAGATATCATTCTATTCAGGTTGTCAATTTCTTCCTGTTTCCCTCTTGGAAGTTTATAGTTTTCCAGGAATGCATCCTTTTCATCTAGGCTGCTTAACTTCTTGGCATATAACTGTTGATAATAATTTCTGATCAATGTTTCTATTTCTTTGGTATAGTTGTGATCTCTCCCTTTTCATTCATAATTTTATTAATTTAGGCCTTCTCTCTTTTCTTTTGGAATAGTTTGGTCAATGGCTTATTGACCTTATTGATTCTTTCGAAAAATCAGCTTATAGTTTCATTGATGTGTTCTACCATATCTGTAGTTTCTATCTCATTGATTTCTGCTCTAATCTTGACTATTTCCCTTCTTGTGTATGGAGTTGGCTTAATTTGTTGTTGTCCAGTTTTTTAAGATGTAGAGACAGCTGGTAAATTCTAGATTTTTTTTTTTGAGGGAGGCTTGGATGGCTATGTATTTCCCCCTTAGGACAGCCTTTGCTGTATCCCATAGGTTTTGGACTGAAGTGTCTTCATTCTCATTGGTTTCCATGAATTGCTCAAGTTCTTCTTTGATTTCCTGGTAGATCCAAACATTCTTAAGCAAGGTGGTCTTTAGCTTCCAGGTGTTTGAATTCCTTCCAAACTTTTCCTTTTGGTTGAGCTCCAGTTTCAAAGCATTCTGATCTGAGAATATGGAGGAAATAATCTCAATATTTTGGTATCAGTTGAGCTCTAATTTGTAACCCAGTATGTGGTCTGTTCTGGAAAAATGTTCCATGTGCACTCGAGAAGAATGAGTATTCTGTTGTTTTAGGGTGGAATGTTCTGTACATATATCTATGAGGTCCATCTGGTCCAATGTGTCATTCAATGCTCTTGTTTCTTTATTTTTTTTCTGCTTGGATGATCTGTGTATTTACTGAGAGTGGTGTGTTAAGATCTCCTATATTAATGTATTCTTACCAATATGACTATTCACCTTGATTAACAGTTTTCTTATGTAATTGACTGCTCCTGTATTAGGGACATGAATATTTACAATTGTTAGATCTTCTTGGTGGAAATACCCTTTAAGAATGATGTAGTGTCCTTCTGTATCTCTGACTACAGTCTTTAATTTAAAATCTAATTTATCTGATATAAGAATTACTACCCCAGCCTTCTTTTGAGGCCCATTGGCATAAAAGATGCTTCTCCATCCCTTCACTTTCAGTTTGGATGTATCCTTACGTTCAAAGTGGGTCTCTTGTTGACAACATATGGATGGGTCCTGTCATTTTATCCAATCTGCAACCCTGTGCCATTTTTTGGGTACATTTAGGCCATTCACGTTGAGCATGATTATTGAGAGATACGTTTTTATTTACATCATGTTACCTGTGAAGTCTTTGTTTCTATAGATTGTCTCCACATATTTCTATTCAATTATATTATTGGGTTTTTTCCTCTTTTATAGAACCTCCCTTAGTATTTCTTGCAGTGCCAGCTTGGTGGTCAGATACTCTTTAATCCTTGCCAGTATTGGAAGCTCTTTATCTCTCCATCCATTCTGAATGTCAGTCTTGCTGGGTAAAGTATTCTTGGCTGCATGTTCTTCTCATTTAGTGTCCTGAATACATCTTGCCAGTCCTTTCTGGCTTGCCATGTTTCTGTGGACAGGTCTGACGTTTTTCTGATGGGCTTCCCTCTGTAAGTAAGGAATCTCTTCCCCCTAGCTGCTTTCAAGAGCTCTTGTCTAAAATTATGATTCATCATTTTCACAATCAGATGTCTCAAGGTCTTTCTAGATTCTACGATCTTGGGGAGAACCCTTTCTGCCTCTAGTACATGAATGCTGGTTCCATTCACCAAATTGGGCAAATTTTCACGGAGAATTTGTTCATCTGTTTCTTCTCGTTTTCTTTCTTTCTCCACCCCCTCAGGGATTCCATTAATTCTGATCTTGGAACGTTTCATGGCATCATTTATTTCCCTAATTCTGTATCCATGGCTTTTAAGCTGTTTGTTCCAGGCTTCCAACTGATCCTTTTTTTTTCTATCAGTTTGTCCTCTAGATCACTAATTCTATCTTCTGCCTCAGTTACCCTAGCTGTTAGAGAATTTATATTAGATTGGTACTCATTTGAAGCATTTTTAAATTCTTCCCCAGTGGCTTTCACTTCTGCCCTAATCAATTCCATTTTGTCATTAAAGGCTTTCTCCAACCTAGCCATTGCCTGGATAATTGTTAGCCTGAATTCCCTTTCTAACATACTGTTTATGTCCATATCCAATAGCTCTAATGAAGAGGGCACATTCTCTGAATTTTTCCTGTGTTGGGCATTCCTCCTCCTAGTCATTTTGGTGAGAGATGGCTGAGGGGATGTGTAACTGAATGTATCAACTGTGGTGCAGGCAAGGTGCACTCTGGGATGCTTTTGAGCAATCAGGAGTCCACACCAAAAAGAAAGAAAAAAGGAAAAAAAAAAGAGAGAGAGAGAGAGAGAGGGAGAGACAGGGAAAAAAAAAAAGAAAAAGAAAAGAGAAGACCCAGCCTGAATGGTCCTCAAAGGTAATATTTATAAAGTATACAAACAAAAACAGACAAAGAAAAAGACAGATAAAAGTAAATGACAAGAAAAAAAAGAACCCACCCAAAATGAATCCTAGGTATACGATTTATATACTACCAGAACATAAACAAATACACGGAAACACTGACAGAAGAAAGAGATGGGAGGGTGGTTATAAAATCTCAGTGTGGGCAGTGAAGGTTATTTTTATACTTCCTGGATGTATCTTGATATCTTTGTTAAAGGACTCAACTTTCCTGAGATAAAGGGGGATTAAAACTGGTTTACATATAGGGGTAGCATTGATTTGGGAAAGGGGTTTACCTTGAAGCTTATCTCTATATGAATATTAAAATAAAATAAAATAAAATAAAATAAAAATAGAAAAGCAAAAAAATAAAACACAGGGATATGTATCAATAAAGTTCAGGTTAAAAGGTTATTATGTAATTTGACATACTGAACATCTCATTGTGATGGTAAAAAGGTTAAAAAGTTATATAAAAAAGTGAAAAGAACCAGAATAGTGGGAATGAATTAAAAATAAAAATTATATCTATGAAGTAGTGGTGGTTGTCCTTTTGTTTTTTTGTTGTTGTTTTGGTTTTGTTTCAGTTGGATTTCTGGGGGAGAGGCCTGACATGTGGTTTTTCAGGGAGTCTTGCTAGAGTTGAGTCCTTCTACCCCCATCATCAAGGGGCTGGGCTCTGAGGAAACCGGTTTTTCAGGCTTTTGTTCTCTGGAGGTATTTTTGTTTGTTTGTTAGTTTGTTTTTTCTCCCATTGGTGGTTTTGGCAGTTCTTTGGAGGTTTAGAGGAAAGCAAACTGCACCCAGACTTCCATCTCAAAGAGAAGTCTCAGTCTGTTCCCCTTTTGGTGCTCCAGAGCACATAAATTCCCCCTGTGCCACTGGTAGAGCACGTCCCCAGTCAAAGTCTCTGGGGTCCCAGGAACTCCCACTTGTACCCAAAACCACAAGAAATACTAGCCAGAGCTGTGTGGTCAGGTCCATAATGCCAGAGAGGTCCCAACCAGATATAGCACACAGATTTTTGTGCTGGCCCGGGCTGAGAGTGTTTAGAATCTCCTGGTCCTAGAGAGTGCTGGACCTCTCTCAGGGGAGGGTGTGGAGCATGACTCAGACCCTGGTCCCACAGTGCGTGTGCAGAGCACAAAAGGCTGTGGTTCTAGAGAGTGCAGGCTAGCATCCACACCAGACTCCCTCACGGGAGCTGCCACCCAGATGCTCTCAGGCATGCAGGCAGCTCAGGGACCATGATCTGGCTTCCTTGTTCTGCTCTCTGGTTCCCCACCAGCAGTGGCCTTCCTGGGTCCATGGAATTAAGTCCCTGTCCCTAGCCGCCCAATTCCACCAATTTCCCCTTAAAATCTTTTGCTATTTTTGAGTGCTTTCAACCAGACTCCAAGTTAATGCTGGTCCCCAATTACAGGGCACTCTCATATTGGAGTATTACTTTCCAATGTGTCACTTCTGGTGGCTCCCTCCCCCTTTTGTTTATCTTCCAATATCAGTCCGATGTTACCACTCCACTTTACCTGTCCAGTGGTGTCTTCTGCCCCTGCAGAGATCCAGAAGTGTATAATTCTAACCTCAGGCTGATTTCATGGGTGATCAGAGTTCTTTGGTAGGTAATCAGCTCACTTTAGGGGACCGGTTGAAACAGCGCTTCCTACTTCTCTGCCATCTTGTATCGTCTACCCTTCTTTGCCAATTTTAATACATTTTATTTATTTTTGTTGTCTGATTGCTGTTGCTAGGACTTCTAATACTATGTTGAACAACAGTGGCGAGAACAACAGTGGCATCCTTGTGTTCCTGATCTCAGTGGGAAGGCTCTTAGTTTTTCCCCATTGAGAATGATAGTCACTGTGGGTTTTTCATAGATGGATTTTATGAAGTTGAGGATAAAGACACACAAATGTCTAGCAGACTCATGAAAAAATGTTCCCCATCAGGGAAATTCAAATCAAAACCACATTGAAATACCACCTTACATCAGTCAGAATGGTAAAAATTAAAAAGGCATGAAACAACAAATATTGAAGAGGATGTGGAGAAAGGGGAACCTTCTTATACTGTTGGTGGGAATGCAGGTTGGTGCAGCCACTTTGGAAAACAGTGTGGAGATTCCTCAAAGAATTAAAAATAGAGCTACTCTATGACCCAGTAATTTCACTACTGGGTATTTAGCCCAAAGATAAAGATGTAGTGAAAAAAAGGACCATGTGTACCGTATTATTCATAGCTGCAATGTCCACAATAGCCAAATTGTGGAAAGAGCCAAGATGCCCTTCAACAGCCAAATGGATAAAGAAGATGTGGTCCATAAATACAATGGAATATTACTCAGCTGTCAAAAAGGATAACTACCCAACTTTTGTATCAACATGGTTGGGACTGGAGGAGATTATGCTGAGTGAGATAATTTAAGCAGAGAAAGTCAATTATCATATGGTTTCACTTACTTGAAGAACATAAGGAATAACATGGAGGACATTAAGAGAAGGAAAGGAAAAGTAAATTAGGATAAATCAGAAGGGGACATGAACCATGAGAGACTGTGGACTCTGAGAAACAAACTGAGGGTTTTAGAGGGGATGGGGGTGGGAGGATGGATGAGCCTGGTGGTGGGTATTAAGGAGGGCATGTATTGTATGGAGCACTGGGTGTGGTGCATAAACAATAAATCTTGGAACACCACATCAAAAATTAATAATGTATTTTATGGTGACTAACATAACACAATAAAAAAATTTAAAAAAATAATGCATAAACAATTTTGGGACACTGAAAAGAAACAAAATAATATAAGATGAAAAATATATATAAATAGTATAAAAACAAAAAAAAGATTTTATTTATTTATATATGGAAGAGAGAGAAAGAGAGAAAGAGCGAGGGCAAAAATGAGGGAGAGAATGTTATTACAGATTTTTAAATGTTTGCACTTATTCCCGCCTTATATGCATGCCTCTTGTAATGTTATTTTACAACTTCTCCCATTAAATTTCAGAGTGTATTATTCCCAAAGCATGAATACAGGTTGGCGTTGAGGTTGGTTTAAGGTAAAAGAATGTAGAAGCAACATTGAGCTAGTTCTGAACCTATGCTTCAAGAAGCTTTGAATGCCATGTTGTCTTTTTTGTTATGCTCCCTAGCTGCCATGCGAGTAGTTGGCATGTGAACAACCCGAGGCTACCCTGTTGGCTGGTGATAGACAAGCCCCAGTAAAGAGTCAACCAACCCCCAGAAGCAGAGCTCTTACTTGACCACATGCTGACTGCAGATACCTAAATGAGCACTGCTGAGACCAACTCATCTAATCCCAGGTCGAACTGTAGACCTATGGATTTGTAAACTAAGTAGAGGGATATTGCATTGTCATTAAGTTTCGAGGCAGTTTAAGGGCACCTGGACGAAAGCATCTGTCTTAGGCTCAGTCCCTCTCCTGCTACTGCTCCCCCTGCTTGTGCTCTCTCTCACTCTCCATCAAATGAAAAAATAAAATAATAAAAAAAAAAGTTTTGAGGGGGTTTATTATGTGCCAAAGCTGTTATAGGTTGAGTTTGTGGACTAGAATTTAATAGTCAAAAACCTATAATATTTTACAATCATTTCTTTTTTTAATTAACATATATTATCTGCTTCAGATGTACAAGTCTGTGAATCATCAGTCTTACACAATTCACAGCACTCACCATAGCACATACCCTCCCCAATGTCCATAACCCAGCCATCCTATCCCTCCCCGCAAGTCCCCAGGAACCCTCAGTTTGTCCCCTGAGATTAAGAGTCTTTTACAGTTTTTATTCCTCCCCAGTCCCATCTTGTTTCATTTTTCTCTCCCTAGCCCCCATGACGCCCGTATTGTTCATTTTGTTGTTTTCTTTACTTATTGGGAGTATTATCAAATCACTGTTTCAGAAATGTGATTCTCATTTCTATTTCCAGACTTCCAACTAAAAATATTTTTATTAGATTATGCACTGAATATAATTATTGCAGTCATTCAAATAAATAATTGCTGTCCTTATAATACACAAGCATGCACACATATGTTTATTCCCATTTCTTATTAATTTGTTATAATTAACTTCAGTCCATCTTTTTGAGATTTGTTTTCAAGTCTATTATAGCACAGTGATATAATAAAAAACATTGAACTGAATATCAGAAGAATGGGGTCTAAGATCTGGATTTGTTACTAACTCTATGACACTGTCAATGTACTATTATACTCTGAGCCTTATATTATTCAAATATAAAATGAGAAGATTAAATTGGAAGATATCTAAGGTCCCTTTCTAGATCTAATATTCCATCAGTCTACATTTCTAAGACATTTAATAATCATATATTTTTTGGTCAAATTATTTAACTTTTTTATCATATATTTATAGAGGTGGGATAGGAAGGAGGAAAAGAGCATGAAAGAAGCGTGTCTCAGTCGGTTAAGCACCTGCCTTTGGCTCAGGTCCTGATTTCAGGGACCTGGGATCCAGCTCACATCAGGATCCCTGCTCAGTGGGAAGCTCGTTTCTTCTTCTCATTCTGTCCCTCCCCCCTAACTGTGCTCTTTCTCTCAAATAAATAAAAAAATCTTAAAAAGAAACAGAAAAAAATATAGATTATGCATTGGATATAATTATTCCAGGCATCCAAATGATTGTTGTCCTTATAATACATAAGCATGCATGCATATGTTTATTTCCATTTCTTACTACTTTGATATATTCAACTTCAGTTAATTGTTTTAAGGTTTATTTTTCAAGTCTATTATATTATTTATCATTAATGTGATAAAAAATATTTATTTCCTGAAGGACTCAGAGTTTGTTGACACACACCAGGACAATAGGGAGAATGTATACATAAGAAGTTGGTAAATGAAAAAAACTGAAGAGTAAGATTTAAAGTGATATTGATTTAAGTGAAAGGAAAGGTCAGCAGTTCAAGCAAGGCCTTTATATAGTGGAGGAGGGACTTGTTGCAGCAAGCCAAGACAACACACATAAGTAAAAATAGATGATAGAAATTATCTCTGGCTTTAGTGGCCTGGGGGAAAGACCTGTAAAGATAGAATCCAGAGAAGCAGCTAATTCAGGGTTCCAATACATGAGGACATTGGAACAAACCATTCTGAAAGTGTGACATGTTAGAAGAGTAGCCCTACACATTATGTTAAAGTAAATTCCAACATGCCGCTAAGGACCTATAATGTACCTATTTACATATCTCCTGCAGCCTAAAATTCATATTGTAAATAGTTTATTAAGCTAGGATGACATCTTACTATGGAAGACCACACACACACACAAACACACATATGTATGCACACACATTTCCAAACATAAAGATAGTCTGCAGTCTGAGGCTTATAAATGTAATTCCTTCTTATTCACCTCTGGAGGTAGCAGAATGATGGGAGGCAAACAGAACTTTTCCCTGAAGCAGTGATTATTTTGCAGTTAGGAAATGGAAAAGAAGCCTGTCCTAATATTCTTGCTTAGGGACCTATAATTTGAGGACACACCATTACCAGCATCCATTTTTCTTGACTTTATAGGAATATATACTCCACATTATTAAGTTATTCTCTCCTTTATCAGATTTCTAAAATGAGATGATTCAAATGTTATGGGCATAACAACATACATAACATCATGCCCCATCATTTGTGTTGTTCTTTTCTTCACAATAGGAATGTATTAGCCGCTGCATAACATTTAACCTCCAACTTCTAAAATATTATTGAATAACACATCCTCTATCACAGAAAATGTGCTTTCAAGCATCCAACTCTGGATTTTTCTGTGACTCATTTATTTCCACAGAACCTACACTAAGCCTATCTCCAAGTATGTCATATTCTATTCATTACATCAATAATGTGCTTTAATACTAATGTTTCCATGCTTAATTAACAGAATTTCCTCATACATTCAACTATTTGATTTTTGATGTCACTCAATTTCAGCTGAAAAATATCACCCAAAGCATATAGAAACTTTTACGGTAGACAATATAAACATTCTCTACACATACTCTTAATTCGTGTGTGATTCATGAGTGTATGTTCCTTAGTTCTCCAGCCTCTAGATTCTTTCTTTAATATTCAAATACAGCAGTTTAGTCATAATACTTCTCCTTATGTCTTTAAATCTGCTTGGGTCTACTGAGAAGTAGAAAGTTGATGTTTTTACTGGGTACCTCCTATTCCTCTTACTATCCTTATTCCTTCATTCTCTACCAAACAACACTGATGAACTCTTTTACATGTATCATGTTTATATTAAAGTTTTAGAGCAATATAGTGCTGTTACAGCATAATAGGAAACAACTTAAAAGTTAGCTTAGCATCAAATATCACTTTCCTAAAGTTTTCCTGGGCATTCCTGGAACTAAGAGTTTCTTGGTGTCTGTATCCCTTCCTTTTCATTTTTCCTTTTACTTCTCTCCCAAGACTCATTTCCTTCACTTTCACCTCCACATTGTTCTCCTTTTGCCCCTTCAGACTACCTGAATGAACTTAAAATCTCTCTCACTCTCTTCAGTAGCACTATAAAGTTGGATCATTTAGTGCTCTGGGTTCAAACTTTTCAACAAAAATGCTCATTAAAGAGCATTGTGAGAGGGGAGGAGTCAAGATGGCGGAGAAGTAGCAGGCTGAGACTACTTCAGGTAGCGGGAGATCAGCTAGAGAGCTTATCTAAAGATTGCAAACACCTACAAATCCAATGGGAGATCGAAGAGAAGAACAACAGCAATTCTAGAAACAGAAAATCAACCACTTTCTGAAAGGTAGGACTGGCGGAGAAGTGAATCCAAAGTGACGGGAAGATAGACCGCGGGAGGAGGGGCCGGCTCCCGGCAAGTGGCAGAGCAACGGAGCACAAAATCAGGACTTTTAAAAGTCTGTTCCGCTGAGGGACATCGCTCCAGAGGCTTAACCAGGGTGAAGTCCACACGGGGTCAGCATGGCCTCAGGTCCCGCAGGGTCACAGAAGGATCGGGGGTGTCTGAGTGTCGCAGAGCTTGCAGGTATTAGAACGGGGAATCCGGCTACAGAGACTGAGCCAAGGAGTGAGCTCTAAGCTCAGGGTTACCTTGAACCGGTCGCAGGCTCAGTTAGCTCGGAGTGCGGCCGGAGGCCAGGGTGATGGGAGTAATTGGGCGCTGTTCTCTAAGGGCACACTGAGGAGTGGGGTCCTGGGCTCTCGGCTCCTCCGTGCCAGAGACTGGGAGGCCGCCATATTCATTCCAGTCCTCCAGAACTCTATGGAAAGCGCTCAGGGAACAAAAGCTCCCGAAAGCAAACCCGAGCGGGTTACTCAGCCAGGCCCCGGTTAAAGACTATGCAAATCCGCCTGGGGCAAAGACACTTGATAATCACTACAACAGGCCCCTCACCCAGAAGATCAACAAGAAACCCAGCCAGGATCAAATTCACCTACCAAGGAATGAAGTTTCAATACCAAGGAGAGCAGCGGAATTCCAGAGGAGGAGAAAGCAAAGCACGGAACTCATGGCTTTCTCCCCATGATTCTTTAGACTTGCAGTTAATTTAATTTTTTTTTCAATTTTTTTTCTCTTCTTCTGCTAGATTTTTTTAACTTTTACCCTTTTCTTTTTTAACGTTTTTAACTAGTTTATCTAATATATATTTTATTTCCTTTTTATATTTTTTCTTTATTGGTTTTCTTTTTTTAATTGTTTCTATTTTTTCTTTTTTCTAAACCTCTTTTTATCCCTTTCTCCCCCCTCACGATTTGGGATCTCTTCTGATTTGGCTAAAACATATTTTCCTGGGGTTGTTACCACCCTTTTAGTATTTTACTTGCCCCTTCATGTACTCTTATCTGGACAAAATGACAAGGCGGAAAAATACACCACAAAAAAAAAAAAAAAAGAACAAGAGGCAGTACCAAAGGCTAGGGAAAGAATCAATACAGACATTGGTAATATGTCAGATCTAGAGTTCAGAATGATGATTCTCAAGGTTCTAGCCAGGCTCGAAAAAGGCATGGAAGATATTAGAGAAACCCTCTCGGGAGATATAAAAGCCCTTTCTGTAGAAATAAAAGAACTAAAATCTAACCAAATTGAAATCAAAAAAGCTATTAATGAGGTGCAATGAAAAATGGAGGCTCTCACTGCTAGGATAAATGAGGAAGAAGAAAGAATTAGCGATATAGAAGACCAAATGACAGAGAATAAAGAAGCGGAGCAAAAGAGGGACAAACAGCTACTGGACCATGAGGGGAGAATTCGAGAGATAAGTGAAACCATAAGACGAAACAACATTAGAATAATTGGGATTCCAGAAGAAGAAGAAAGAGAGAGGGGACCAGAAGGTATATGGGAGAGAATTATTGGAGAGAATTTCCCTAATATGGCAAAGGGAACAAGCATCAAAATCCAGGAGGTTCAGAGAACCCCCCTCAAAATCAATAAGAATAGGTCCACACCCCATCACCTAATAGTCAAATTTACAAGTCTTAGTGACAAAGAGAAAATCCTGAAAGGAGCCCAGGAAAAGAAGTCTGTAACATACAATGGTAAAAATATTAGATTGGCAGCAGACTTATCCACAGAGACCTGGCAGGCCAGAAAGAGCTGGCATGATATATTCAGAACACTAAATGAGAAAAACATGCAGTCAAGAATACTATATCCAGCTAGGCTATCATTGAAAATAGAAGGAGAGATTAAAAGCTTCCAGGACAAACAAAAACTGAAAGAATTTGCAAACACCAAACCAGCTCTACAGGAAATATTGAAAGGGGTCCTCTAAGCAAAGAGAGAGCCTAAAAGTAGTAGATCAGAAAGGAACAGAGACAATATACAATAACAGTCACCATACAGGCAATACAATGGCACTAAACTCATATCTCTCAATAGTTACCCTGAATGTTAATAGGCTAAATGCCCCAATCAAAAGACACAGGGTATCAGAATGGATAAAAAAAACAAAACCCATCTATATGTAGCCTACACGAAACTCATTTTAAACCCGAAGACACCTCCAGATTTAATGTGAGGGGGTGGAAAAGAATTTGTCATGCTAATGGACATCAGAAGAAAGCAGGAGAGGCAATCCTTATATCAGATAAATTAGATTTAAAGCCAAAGACTATAATAAGAGATGAGGAAGGACACTATATCATACTCAAAGGATCTGTCCAACAAGAAGATCTAACAATTTTAAATATCTATGCCCCTAACGTGGGAGCAGCCAACTATATAAACCAATTAATAACAAAATCAAAGAAACACATCAACAATAATACAATAATAGTAGGGGACTTTAACACTCCCCTCACTGAAATGGACAGATCATCCAAGCAAAAGATCAACAAGGAAATAAAGGCCTTAAATGACACACTGGACCAGATGGACTTCAGAACATTTCATGCCAAAGCAACAGAATACATATTCTTCTCTAGTGCACATGGAACATTCTCCAGAATAGATCACATCCTCAGTCCTAAATCAGGTCTCAACCGGTATCAAAAGATTGGGCTCATTCCCTGCATATTTTCAGACAACAATGCTCTGAAGCTAGAACTCAATCACAAGAGGACATTTGGAAAGAACACAAATACATGGAGATTAAGCAGCATCCTTCTAAAGAATGAATGGGTCAACCAGGAAATTAAAGAGAATTGAAAAAATTCATGGAAACAAATGATAATGAAAACACAACAGTTCAAAATCTGTGGGACACAACAAAGGCAGTCCTGAGAGGAAAATATATAGCAGTACAAGCATTTCTCAAGAAACAAGAAAGGTCTCAGGTACACAACCTAAACCTACACCTAAAGGAGCTGGAAAAAGAACAAGAAAGAAAGCCTAAACCCAGCAGGAGATGAGAAATCATAAAGATCAGAGCAGAAATCAATGAAATAGAAACCAAAAAAACAATAGAACAAATCAACGAAACTGGGAGCTGGTTCTTTGAAATAATTAATAAGATTGATAAACCCCTGGCCAGACTTATCAAAAAGAAAAGAGAAAGGACCCAAATAAATAAAATCATGAATGAAAGAGGAGAGATCACAACTAACACCAAAGAAATACAGACAATTATAAGAACATACTATGAGCAACTCTACGCCAACAAATTTGACAATCTGGAAGAAATGGATGTATTCCTAGAGACCTATAAACTACCACAATTGAACCAGGAAGAAATAGAAAGCCTGAACAGAACCATAACCAGTAAGGAGATTGAAATAGTCATCAAAAATCTCCATACAAACAAAAGCCCAGGGCCAGACGGCTTCTCGGGGGAATTCTACCAAACATTTAAAGAAGAACTAATTCCTATTCTCCTGAAACTGTTCCAAAAAATAGAAATGGAAGGAAAACTTCCCAACTCATTTTATGAGGCCAGCATCACCTTGATCCCAAAACCAGACAACGATCCCATCAAAAAAGAGAACTACAGACCAATATCCTTGATGAACACAGATGCGAAAATTCTCACCAAAATACTAGCCAATAGGATTCAACAGTACATTAAAAGGATTATTCACCACAACCAAGTGGGATTTATTCCAGGGCTACAAGGTTGGTTCAACATCCACAAATCAATCAATGTGATACAACACATTAATAAAAGGAAGAACAAGAACCATATGATACTCTCCATAGATGCTGAAAAATCATTTGACAAAGTACAGCATCCCTTCCTGATCAAAACTCTTCAAAGTGTAGGGATAGAGGGCACATACCTCAATATTATCAAAGCCATCTATGAAAAACCCACCGCAAATATCATTCTCAATGGAGAAAAACTGAAAGCTTTTCCGCTAAGGTCAGGAACACGGCAGGGATGTCCGTTATCACCACTGCTATTCAACATAGTACCAGAAGTCCTAGCATCAGCAATCAGACAACAAAAAGAAAATAAAGGCATCCAAATCGGCAAAGAAGAAGTCAAACTATCACTCTTCGCAGATGATATGATACTATATGTGGAAAACCCAAAAGACTCCACTCCAAAACTGCTAGAACTTGTACAGGAATTCAGTAAAGTGTCAGGATGTAAAATCAATGCACAGAAATCAGTTGCATTTCTCTACACCAACAACAAGACAGAAGAACGAGAAATTAAGGAGTCAATCCCATGTACAATTGCACCCAAAACTATAAGATACCTAGGAATAAACCTAACCAAAGAAGCTAAGAATCTAAACAGAGAAAACTATAAAGTACTCATGAAAGAAATTGAGGAAGACACAAAGAAATGGAAAAATGTTCCATGCTCCTGGATTGGAAGAATAAATATTGTGAAAATGTCGATGCTACCTAAAGCAATCTATACATTTAATGCAATTCCTATCAAAGTACCATCCATTTTTTTCAAAGAAATGGAGCAAATAATCCTAAAATTCATATGGAACCAGAAAAGACCTTGAATAGCCAAAGGAATATTGAAAAAGAAAGCCAAAGTTGGTGGCATCACAATTCCGGACTTCAAGCCTTATGACAAAGCTGTCATCATCAAGACAGCATGTTACTGGCACTAAAAGTGACACATAGATCAATGGAACAGAATAGAGAGCCCAAAAATAGACCCTCAACTCTATGGTCAACTCATCTTCGACAAAGCAGGAAAGAATGTCCAATGGAAAAAAGACAGCCTCTTCAATAAATGATGTTGGGAAAATTGGACAGCCACAGTCAGAAAAATGAAATTGGATAATTTCTTTACACCACACACAAAAATAGACTCAAAATGGATGAAGGACCTCAACATGAGAAAGGAATCCATCAAAATCCTTGAGTAGAACACAGGCAGCAACCTCTTCGATCTCAGCCACAGCAACATCTTCCTAGGAACATCGCCAAAGGCAAGGGAAGCAAGGGCAAAAATGAACTATTGGGATTTTATCAAGATCAAAAGCTTTTGCACAGCAAAGGAAACAGTTAACAAAACCAAAAGACAACTGACAGAATGGGAGAAGATATTTGCAAGTGACATATCAGATAAAGGGCTAGTGTCCAAAATCTATCAAGAACTTAGCAAACTCAACACCCAAAGAACAAATAATCCAATCAAGAAATGGGCAGAAGACATGAATAGACATTTCTGCAAAGAAGACATCCAGATGGCCAACAGACACATGAAAAAGTGCTCCATATCACTCGGCATCAGGGAAATACAAATCAAAACCACAATGAGATATCACCTCACACCAGTCAGAATGGCTAAAATTAACAAGTCCGGAAATGACAGATGCTGGCGAGGATGCGGAGAAAGGGGAACCCTCCTACACTGTTGGTGGGAATGCAAGCTGGTGCAACCACTCTGGAAAACAGCATGGAGGTTCCTCAAAATGTGGAAAATAGAACTACCCTATGACCCAGCAATTGCACAAATGGGTATTTACCCTATAGATACAAATGTAGTCATCCGAAAGGGCACGTGCACCCGAATGTTTATAGCAGCAATGTCTACAATAGCCAAACTATGGAAAGAATCTAGATGTCCATCAACAGACGAATGGATAAAGAAGAAGTGGTATATATACACAATGGAATACTATGCAGCCATCAAAAGAAATGAAATCTTGCCATTTGCGACGACGTGGATGGAACTAGAGGGTATCATGCTTAGCGAAATAAGTCAATCAGAGAAAGACAACTATCATATGATCTCCCTGATATGAGGAAGTGGAGATGCAACATGGGGGGTTAAGGGGGTAGAAGAAGAGTAAATGAAACAAGATGGGATTGGGAGGGAGACAAACCATAAGTGACTCTTAATCTCACAAAACAAACTGAGGGTTGATGGGGGGAGGTAGTTTGGGAGAGGGGGGTGGGGTTATGGACATTGGGTAGGGTATGTGCTATGGTGAGTGCTGTGAAGTGTGTAAACCTGGCGATTCACAGACCTGTACCCCTGGGGATAAAAATATATTATATGTTTATAAAAAATAAAATTAAAAAAAAAGCGCATTGTGAGATATTTCCTGAAAAATAAAAAGCGTGATACTCACCATTGAGGAGATTGTTGATTTTTCCCTAGAACCACCAGCAAAGCAGACACTCTGTTTTCTAAATAGCATTTCCCCCCATCTGGCTACATATATAAAGAAAGTTTTTATGAGCCAGAAATTCACAAGTTTGTACATGATACCCCCATTTCATTGAGTGCTATGTGTTAGTCCATTTATCTAGCTTGCAATATCTTAAGGAGGTTCACTCTCAGTATTCAATCTTTCCAATTCCTATGAACAGAAATATTCTCAATTCCAGTTGCTCACAAAAGCATCTTGTCTTTTGTCCCTACTGTCTCTAATCATCTACCTCTCCTTCACACCATTTCTAACAATCTTTCTACCTCTCTCCCTTAGGAACTACTTGACTGGGCAATGATTTAAAATATGATGTTCTTATTTATAAAGAGAAATTACATTAGAAAGACCAAAAGATGATGCATATATCTTTTAAATGTTTCAAAAGTTATACATAATGAAAAGCACATACACATAAAGGTCTTTAAAAAAATAAAAAGAATTATTTCACCCTTTTGATTAACACTGAGAAGCAGTAGTATTTGTGGTTAAGACAAGGGTTTGAATCCTGATTCTAGCACTTACAAGTCATATGACTTTGGATAAGTTGTTATTATTTTTTTGCATCTGTTCCCTTATATGTTATATGGGGTTGATAATAGGTTTAATGCAAAAACTAAATGAGTAATATATGTAAAGAACTTCACTTAGTGCCCAACACATAAATGATAATTGTTGATAACTGTTCACTATCAATGCTCTTTCTGTCTTTAAATACCTTAACATAAATGTTAAGTTAGAGGGATTCAATATCATAAGCAAAGATGTTTTATGTTGACAAATAGTAAAATACATAGTGACTATGTAGTAAGAAGTGTACTTGGTAACTACTACATATCATGACTTAACGCTGAAATTCAGCCACCCTGGCAGTTGATACTGAGATAATGGCAGACTTTCAGCAATTTACCTCTCTTAAAATGGTAATGGACAGAAAAGACTGAAATTATTAAAGTATTGTGTCCAATGTATACATAAAAAAAATTCTCATGTCACAATGAAGCACAGTTTAAAGTAGTTAAGATTCACACTAAAATCTAATTGCCAAAATGTGGAATACTTGAGCAATTGTGGCTTGGCAAACTTGACTTGAATAATGTCACTTACCCAGTGAAATACCTAAGCCTTCAGACTCCTTGAATGTAGTATTCTGGAATACCAAACAAGTTTCACTGATTGTCTATTAAAATTGATGTCATATTATTGTTAATAGAACACTTCAACTACTGTGAAATGGAGACAATAGATTAAATGAAAAATCAAGTAATTCCACTATCAAATCCACTTGATATAATCTTTAGAAAGATTAATAATGAAATTTATAGCTCAAAATTGAAAATTTTGAGTCTATTTTCTTCAACATAAAGTATTACATCTGGATCCTGGTATTGCAAACACTATTTTTACTACTGGTAGTGAATTTTTGTGGATATTTACAGGCATTTAAATTAAAAGCTGTCAGGAGAGATAAAAGTGTGTAGATCTGGATTCCAAGGGAACTTAATTAGATTTAAAGGTCAATAATAGTGGCAAAAAGTCAATGAATCTAAATAAATCATAAATATCTTTGAGAGAATATACTAATATTTTATGTACAGTACTTGTTAGACTGATCATAGAACACATTCCTAAGAGTTAACTGTTTTCTGGTAATATAATTTCAACATAGTAATCCCTGGTTAACTTGCTTTTCAAGTACACAGTGTTCACTGTCTTTTACAAATGGTTGAGTTTAATTTGTAGATCATATGATTATGCTAGATGATACTTTCTCTCAAAATAGTCAATTTGGCTAGGAATCTTGAGTTCATTATTGTCTTTGTTTTCTTTCTGATATATAGTTAAATATTGATGGAATTTTTTAAAGACAAAATTTTCAGATATTATAAATTAGTCTTTATTACACTTTAATTAGTATACACTTAGAGATGCTCAGTTATAATAGCTGTTAATATTTCTGAAAGTTAAATTAAGATTCTACACTGTTAGTGAGCAAACTCATTAAAGACATGAAAGGATGACAAGATGAAAAAGGATTTACATTTGTAGAATCTCCTGTAAAATTATTAGAAGTGACAGGTTCCATTTTTTTGATGCTGGAATCAAGGTTGCATGTCTAAACCATAGTGACACCACAGTTGGATTTTGCATAGATGAGAACTAATAGGAAATTAATAGAGTGTAATACAGGCCTATTGAATTTGGTATAATGGTGCAACTTTGATGCGTAAGAACAGAAGGCATAATTTCAATCTTTGTTTAGTGTCTTGGACAGCCAACCTCAGTAGCATCTAAGTATGGTCAGGATTAAAAATGTGATGGATAGTACCATAGCACCTTCTTGACAGCTTTTCTATTCAAATACAAATTTCTGTCACAACCCTAGAAAGTTTGAAGGAGAATTCAGAGATGAAATATCATAGCTGCAACAACCCCAGTGTGAAGCTATTATGATTTGAAAGGAAAAATAATTAGAAATTGTACATCTTCTAAGCACATATCTGTATTAATAATGCATAGTAATAAATACACTGGAGTATACTAATGAAATGTTATTGAACATTAAAGTTTTGGAAAACATAGGGTTATGAATCTGTCAAGAAAATGTCAATGTATATGTCTACTTTCAGATTTCTATACCTGTTTTAGGCAAATAAGTATTTTGGGAAGTTGTGAAAAGCCATGATTTATTCCACCTTTCACAATGTCTCTTCAGTACATTTTTAAAAAGGAATTTAAGGTATTTCTAAGCTATCTGTAATCTAAATGATCCCACCCCTCCCATGAAAATTTTATGTTCCTCTACCAAAATCATTTTGAAATGCAAAAAAGACGGTCTTCCTATGAAGACTGGTTTTCATGATGGTATTATAGCATTGTTCTTTCAAATAATTTTTCTAAAAACAATTGATGGGATTCCCCTGAAAATAAACATTGAATAAACTTCCACCTCAAATTTCACTCTTATTTCATAATAGAAATATATTCTGCAACAACTTCCATTTTTTTTCTGTAGTGATATATGTCTTCCCTTATTTTTTTAAGTAAATTTGTCTTTATAATAGTAAATCAAAAGATTAGTGTTAGGAGTTTTCAGAACCTAGAATATTAAGCTTTATTCTATCTTGTAGAAGAAAATAAACAGACTTCAAGTGAAATAAGCATAAAATAATTTATAGAATTCTTCTTTTGTGAACTAAGAATAACCTGTAACCCTTCCTGACAAATTGTCTTTGAGTCTGAGAATCAAATATTACACAAAAACATTGCATACTCTCAAACCATTGGATTCATCAGACACTATATTCTTATTGATAATATTTACCTTAAGCATTTTCATTAAAATGAAATACTTATCCTCTATGTCAGAGTTATCACATTATTAAGTTAATTATTTAACTAATATTGAATGTTTACTGTGGTTAATATAGAAATAGAAGTCAAGGTATTCAACATCAGCCTAAAATTTTCTCATAGGGATATTTCCCACAAAGATAATAGATACTTTTGGCCTGAGAGAAAGTCAGGGAATTTGAAGACTAAATAATAGGAAATTGTTTTGTCCGTTTTTTAAAATACAGCATTGAGAATGCACTATGTGTCATTCATCATTGGTTTCTAGGAGTAGGCAAGCAACTATTTATTCATCATTCATCATATATTTATTGAACATCTATATATGCATATTAATAAATATGCTGTAGGAGTTTACAAGTAGGAAAGATTAAGAGGGCTTTCACAGAAGTTATGGGTCTAGAATTACTGCTGGAAGGTGGAGAGATGTGCCTCATCCAGGGGGGACATCATTCTATTTAAATGTACAAGATGAGTTAAATCTGAGGCAGGCAAGTTTGCAACATGCTCATGGTGCAATGAGTATTCCAAGTCCTTCAAGAGTAGAAGTGAAGGATATAAACAGGAAAATCCTTGTGGGAAAAGTAGGTTGGGAGCATTTTATGGAATTTTTATTAGTATGACACTGGTATGTGTGTGTGTGTGTGTGTGTGTGTGCGTGTGTGTATGTAATATCTCACTGGTTTATATATACTACTATGAATTGAAGAACCGTTAATGTTTCCTGAATATTTTTGTTGGTTGTTTTATCTCTGCTTCTTTGAAAATGAAACAAATTTCTCTTGAAATTATTTCCTCACTATTATGTCTTGGTCTTCTTCCCTACTTCTCTGGACATTTTTTCTTAGTCTTTTCAAAATATTTTCTCCACTCATCTCTTACATGTTATTGTTTCTTAAAGAGTTTCACCTTCTCCTTTACAACTACCCCCATTATCCTTAGAATTTTACCAATTTTACTTCAACCCAATGTTCTCCTGAATTTTATATCTGAAAATCCCATAGTCAGTTTGTCTGTACCCCTCACTAGACTATGAGCCCTTTGAGTCTTATCCATTATTTTATCTCCAGTGCCTAGGTGGCCTAGCATGTGGTAGATGTTCAAGATACGTTTTTTTTCAAGGCAGATTTTTGAAGGTACAAGTGAATGAATAAATGAATGGTAACATTGTGACCATAATTGTTCTTTGTGAAACTGAACCTTGCAGTAGTTTGCAAGATGTGTCAGAGTTGGTTTGAGAAATGAGTTGGAATTTCCTACTTTTGCGCTTCATTATCCATATTACTTGTTCTTTACTTAAACCTACACAGAGGGGCACCTGGGTGGCTCAATGGATTAAGCCTCTGCCTTCGGCTCAGGTCATGATCCCAGGATCCTGGCATCTAGCCCTGCTCAGCAGGGAGTCCTCTTCCCCCTCCCCTCTGCCTGCCTCTCTGCCTACTACTCTTCTACCTTCCCATACAATATACTTTTACACTCAGGCTAAAAGTGACTAGTCACTCCCAAAATTAGCCTTAAATTTCCCTGATTTCATGCCTTTCCTCATGACCACTACCTAATAAGTCAAAACCATATTTATGAGTAGCAGTAAAGGGAAGTGAGAATAAAGGGGATGAAGAAGAGTGGAAGGCAATCCATGTAACTTTTTTTTAAAGGATTATTTATTTTAGAGAGAGAAAGTGTGTGAGTGGGGAGAGTGGCAGAGGGAAAGAATCTTCAAGCAGACTCCCTGCGGAGTATGGAGCCTGATGTGGGGCTCAGTTTCTGGATACACGAGATCAGGACCTGAGCCAAAAGCAGGAGCCAGTGCTTAAATGACTGAGCCACCCAGGTACCCCATAGCCTGTTTTGTTCATTTGTTTGCTTGTTTAATGCTAGATCTGCCACTTTTAGGTATGACCATAGAAAAGTTTACTTTTTTTTTTTTTTACTTTTTTTAATCATTGTGAGACCTTGTTTTCTTAAGTGTAAATTAACTTGTTAACATTATGTTGAGGATTTGTTATGTATGAAGAACCTCATAAGTATTTAGCAAACTGAACTTGTTCCAAAGTAGCATCTGTTATTATTATTATAGGCTTATTTAAATGAAGCCTCTCCCCATAAAATCTTCCCAAATTCCTTTGCTGTATTTCCACATTACATTGCTGACATCGTAATATCAATATTTCATAATCTCTCCTGAACCATAGTTACTTGTGCATGCATCTTTTTTTTTCTCATGCAAAGAAATGTAGTGTAGTACTCTTCATTAAGAACACTCTATCGGCAATCACAAAGACCTGAATGGAAGCTCCTCTACTTACTAGCTGTGAGACTTTAAATGAGAAACCTCTCTGCCTGACTTTCTTCATTTATAAAGTACAGATAAAAACAAATGTTTTGATTAAAGGTATTTAAGGAAATCTCTCCAATCATTCACTGATGGCTGCCCTAACCAAACAGAGACTTCAGTGACCATGAATGACACAGAATAGAGACTTTACAGATGTAGTCCAGGATAGTCATTGAACAAACAACAACAAAATAAATTCTGAGTAAAGAAAGTCAATTCTGATTTCCCTGCTCAGTGGCAGGAAGCCTGCTTCTTCCTCTCCCACTCCCTTTGCTTGTGTTCCTGCTCTGGCTATCTCTCTCTCTATGAAGTGAATAAAGAAAATCTTTTTAAAAAGCTGTTTAATAAATAAACAGTTGGATTAAAATAAAACAAAAAATAACTTCTGTGCTTGTACATGTATGTGAGAGAGGCAGAGACAGAAACAGAGAGACAGAGAAAAGAAAGAATAAGCAGTTAGAAGGTATGAATATGTACACATAAATTTGTTACCACTATTTACTTCAGGAAGATGGAATTAGAAGGTGAGGAAGAAAAAGATGTAACACATGTACACGGAAATAAAATTTTAAATGTATGGAAGGCTATAAATAAAAAAGTTATATTTTTTAAATCCACCCTATTCTCATATTGCCAGCCTTACTACTTAGTAGTCATTTCATTTGTTATTCTGGTGATTACCACAATAAATCTAAGTAATATGCTTATACTCCCAATTTATTTAAATATGAAGAATTGAGCTCAGAGGACTTTTTTCTCCAATCTTTTTCATATATGTTAGATATATTTATTTTTTAATTCTTCTATTGATTATCTTCATAAAGCCTTATTTCTTCATTTATTGATTTTAAATTATAGCCATTGACTCCCCTACTAAGTCAGAGAGAAAATACAATCTTCCTCCCCTTTACATCTCAACTTGAGTTAATATAACCTTTTTTTACATTGACAAGATTTATCACATAAATTCTGTACTTTAAATATAATTTTAAAAAATTAAAAAATAAAATATCCATCTTTATATGTTGTTAAGGTTATATAAATATGTGTTTAATACTTTTTAGTATTATAATTGTCTATTTTCACTGTAGAGCCAAGTAGCATGACTAGATCTACAAAAAAAAAAGAAAAGATTATATAGCCTGTTAAAGGAAGATGCTTCAAGTATCAAAGTCTAATGCATTCTTCTACTTTACACTCCAATTAATCCTCAAAATCATGCCACATTTTAGATTGCTTCATATTTGGATCATTACATCCTTATAGAGCTTGTTTTTCCTGGCATAAGAAGTCAGGCTTTTGTTGTTTTTTTTTTTCCCTTTCTGGTGGTTGACAGAAGAAATGTATGCCTTATTTGCCTATGACTAAGATTGTCCAGCTTCCTAAATCATACTATTCTAAGACCTCATTACCCATGTTTTAAAAAAATTGTACTTAAATTGAAAATACTGAAAATAAGAACCAAAATTTCATAGTTACAAAAATAGTGGAAAGTAAAAACTTTATTTATAACTCACCTGGAAAAAACGAAAATATACATTTATTTTATCTTATGTTTAATAACATTTATGTTTTAATCAAAACTATAGATTAATATCTTAGAAAAAACAATGAATGAAAGATTGACTTTTGGGGGGAATTAGAGATTGATTTTCCCAATCAAATTATAAGATAATATTCTACTATATTTCTTATTTTGCATTTAAATTTCACAGTATGAAAATAAAGAAGGTAATTTTTGCAAAAATATTTGAAGGCTTCATTTGCTTTCTGAAAGGATTCCCTTGATATTTTGATATATAAATTATCTTCTTGTGAAACACTTACCATGTCATTGTATTTATCAATTTTTCTCTTCCTTCAATTTTTAACTTATTTAATTCTACTAGATATGCTCCTAGAATATTTACCAATGGCTCTGTTGTATGATTCTTACTGTTTGCCAATAAAACCTTTATAATTTGTGTGATACCTAATATTTTTGTAATTTATTTTACATTCAATTTGAATTCTATTAACTTTCTCTTTACTCAAATTTAAATTTCATTTGTTTTCTGACTACTATTTTCCTAAAACCACTTGTTCTTTTTTTATGAATGTGTGATTTTTTTTTATTTTCCCAAGTATATTAATTTAATTAGAATAATGTTTAGAAGTTATTTTCTTTCAAATTTTCCCTGGTTCTTCCAGGGTTAGTTGTACTCTTTTTTACGCTTCCAGTTTTTCTCAAATATCTGATGTTGCTTGATTTTCTATTCATATGTACAAATGAAGCACTATGCAGATTATTATAAGGCACTATCAAGGAATTCTTCTCATTACTAAGGTCTTTATCTTTCATGGGCCTCTTGAAAGTCAGATCTAATACCAAACTACTAGGTTATATTTTAGTGTTTATGGCAGAAATCAGGCACACAGTCACTTTTCTGTATATCAAAATGAGGCTGGTTCTTCTGTGAGATATCAACTTCCATAACAATAGTACTAATCCCTTTCTGGCAGATTATACTTTCTTTAGGCAATAGCATTTTGGTCGTTGCCTGCAGGTAAAGGGCAGTGTAGGGTGTTGTTGTTGACCCACACAGCTTATTCTGTAGTCTCTTTCAGTTCCAAAAAAAGACATCTATCAGTAATTATATATATGCATTTACATTTATTTTTATTAATTTATATAAGTAAATTATTAATATATATTTTTCTGCCCTCCTCCCTGACCCTTCCCCTGCCAGTAATATATTTAATGTATAAAATATATATTATGTATATTTCTTAATCACATACAAAGCCAACTGGCAATCTGTTCATAAAATATTGAAAACCATAACATTTATTTTTGATAGAAAATAAGAAAAATGAACACTAATGTTTTTTCTGTGTACCACATAGAAACACCTTGTGTATCTCTTTACATGGGCACACACAACCTTGGAGACAACTATGGTAGACCTTAATCATGTTGGTTTATAATTTTACTCCCATTCCATGTCTCTGGCAAAAGCATCTCTAACCTCTCCTGAAGCACTGTGTGCATGCCCTGATCTGTGGTTCTTGCCATTGTAGATTATCCATCAATATGGTCTCACCTTTCTTTTTATTATTATTATTATTTATTTATTTGACAGACAGAGATCATAAGTAGGCAGAGAGGCAGGCAGAGAGAGGGGGGGAAGCAGGCTTCCTGCTGAGCAGAGAGCCCGATGTGGGGCTCGATCCCAGGACCCTGGGATCATGACCTGAGCCGAAGGCAGAGGCTTTAACCCACTGAGCCACCCAGGCACCCCGGTCTCACCTTTCTTCCATCTTACAGAATATGTGTCAGAGCTCTGACGTTCTGATGCCTTTCTCATTTCTAGTGAATTTACAGATTTACTATCTTTAGTACTTCATTACTAGTATTCAGGGAGATTTTCCTCCAAAGGGGCTATAAATTGTGTGCTGCCTGTTGTCTTGAACCAGAAACACTATCAATAATTTTCGTTCTTTTCAGATTATAGAACTCCTCTTTATTGTTAGACTGTAGACATCAACCAATCCATCTGAAGGGAAAATCGTTTTTGTATCAATTGATATCGGCATTAATCCCAAGCACACACACTGAATATAACTAGTAGGCCAAGTCTCTAAGTTATGATTCATTTGATTTTGAACGGGTTACAGATGCTGAATTCAAGTAGTATTAAGACAAATGCATGGTATTAGGGAATTCTGTTGGACATAAATAGCTTTGCAATGCAGCATTTCAAGTTTAAGATATAATGTTAATGATTTAGACTGGTGTTAGTCTTCTCTCTTGGTTGCAGCTCCATAATGGCAAACTTTCTTTTTAATATTCAGGGCCTGCTGTGCCGGTAGTACTTTTTTTTTTTTTTTTTTTTTTTTTTTTTTTTTTAAATTTATTTATTTATTTGACAGACAGAGATCACAAGTAGGCAGAGAGGCAGGCAGAGAGAGAGGGGGAAGCAGGCTCCCCGCTGAGCAGAGAGCCCGATGCGGGGCTCGATCCCAGGACCCTGGGATCGCGACCTGAGCTGAAGGCAGAGGCTTTAACCCACTGAGCCACCCAGGCGCCCCTGCCGGTAGTACTTTTAACAAAATACATTTGCTTTAGGCTTTCTGACATGACTTCAAGCTGAGATAAGCACAATTAACAAGATCCACTGAAATCCTGGCTCTTTGCTAATTGTTTATTAATAGGATTTTAAGGTTCTTTTTTTATTTCAAAATATTTCAATCAGAGTTTTCATTTGCTGTGGGTTTTCATTTTTAACACCTGACTATTATCTGTTTGATCCATTTCTTGGATGGCAAGAAGACAATCTCTACCCTCATAAAATGATCAAAGGATCATTTTTCCTAAGCTTTTTGTAGTGGGACAATTATGAAGAAACTTTAGTTACAATAGGTTTTGGAGCTCAATGGATTCATAAATAAGTTTAACATTCAAACAAATCATTTATTTTTGCTCTTATTTAGTTAAGTATGAGCACTATATAATTCTCTACTCAGATGTTAAACCATGATATCAGTTATTATCATGAACCCACATTATGTAGCACACCATATTCCCTACCACAAAAGTGACATAAGAGCGATGCCTGCATGGCTTAGTCAGTTAAGTGACCAGTTTTGGCTCAGGTCATGATCCCAGGGTACTGGGATAGAGGCCCATATCAGTCTACCTGTTCAGCAGGCAGTCTGCTTTTCCCTCTGCCTCTGCCCCTCTTATCCATTCATGCTCTCTTTCTCTCTCTCTGACAAATAAATAAATAAAATCTAAAAAAAAAAGTGGCATAAGAGAGTGATACAAACATTGTTTGTTTGTTTTTTTTAATTTATCTCTTTTGGGGGGGGAGGGACAGAGGGAGAAAATCTTCAAAGAGACTCCCCACTGAGAGGAGAGACCAACACACAGCTTAATCTCTTGATCCATGAGATTGTGACCTGACCTGAGCTGAAACCAAGAGTTTGTTGCTCAACTGACTGAGCCACACAGGTGCCCCACAAACATTTGGTTTTAAATACAGTTGAATATCAGCTCTGCCACTTAATGGCTGTGTAACATTGGTTAAGGCTTAACCACTATGAATTTGAGTTTTTTCATAACATAAAATGAGGGTTATAACTATCCTAGAAATGTTCTGTTCATTAAATAAGATAATATATATAAAGTAATATAATTCCTGGCACCCAGTAGATTCTTAGTTGTATTTAAATATAATTTTTTTTTGTTTATCTTTAAGTGGCATACTTGTTTGTCCAAACAACAACAAAAAGTTAAGCCATGACACCATGTAGAGTTGTCAGGAACTCGGGCCAGTGCTATATCTGCTGTTTTAATTTTTTTTTTTAATTTTGAAAATTTGGATTCCTAGAGGTGATCTGGGGAAGTAAATGTCTGCAATATATCTTCTTGGGAGCTAGAGGAAAAATAAATAAATGATAATAAAATAACATCAGATAAACATGTTTACATCAGGCACAAACACACTAATCACATTCTGAGGAAACCCAGAGTATAACGATATCAAATAGAGGAGCCAACAATAAAAAGATATTTAAAAACACAGATTCCCTATCTGCATCCCAAATATATTGAAACAGCATATTAGATAATTAGAACCAGACATGTACATTTTTTAAAATTCTTTTTGATTTTTTTAAATTTATTTTTTTTATTTTTTTATAAACATATAATGTATTTTTATCCCCAGGGATACAGGTCTGTGAATCGCCAGGTTTACACACTTCACAGCACTCACCATAGCACATACCCTCCCCAATGTCCATAACCCCACCCCCGCCTCCCGACCGCCCCCCCAGCAACCCTCAGTTTGTTTTGTGAGATTAAGAGTCACTTATGGTTTGTCTCCCTCCCGATCCCATCCTGTTTCATTTATTCTTCTCCTACCCGCCTAACCCCCCATGTTGCATCTCCACTTCCTCATATCAGGGAGATCATATGATAGTTGTCTTTCTCTGATTGCTTTATTTCACTAAGCATGATACCCTCTAGTTCCATCCACGTCATTGCAAATGGCAAGATTTCATTTTTTGATGGCTGCATAGTATTCCATTGTGTATATATACCACTTCTTCTTTATCCACTCATCTGTTTATGGACATAGTTTGGCTATTGTAGACATTGCTACTATAAACATTCGGGTGCACATGCCCCTTTGGAGCACTACGTTTGTATCTTTAGGGTAAATACCCAGTAGTGCAATTGCTGGGCCATAGGGTAGTTCTATTTTCAACATTTTGAGGAAACTCCAAGCTGTTTTCCAGAGTAGTTGCACCAGCTTGCATTCCCACCAACAGTGTAGGAGGGTTCCCCTTTCTCCACATCCTCGCCAGCATCCGTCATTTCCTGACATGTTAATTTTAGTCATTCTGACTGGTGTGAGGTGATATCTCATTGTGGTTTTGATTTGTATTTCCCTGATGCCAAGTGATATGGAGCACTTTTTCATGTGTCTGTTGGCCATCTGGATGTCTTCTTTGCAGAAATGCCTGTTCATGTCGTCTGCCCATTTCTTGATTGGATTATTTGTTCTTTGGGTGTTGAGTTTGCTAAATTCTTTCTAGATTTTGGACACTAGCCCTTTATCTGATATGTCATTTGCAAATATCTTCCCCCATTCTGTCAGTTGTCTTTTGGTTTTGTTAACTGTTTCCTTTGCTGTGCAAAAACTTTTGATCTTGATGAAATCCCAATAGTTTATTTTTGCCCTTGCTTCCCTTGCCTTTGGCGATGTTCCTAGGAAGACGTTGCTGGGGCTGAGGTCGAATTTTGATGAGTTTCTTTCTCACATTGAGGTCCTTCATCCATTTTGAGTCTATTTTCGTGTGTGGTGTAAGGAAATGGTCCAATTTCATTTTTCTGCATGTGTCTGTCCAATTTTCCCAACACCATTTATTGAAGAGGCTATCATTTTTCCATTGGACATCCTTTCCTGCTTTGTCAAAGATCTTTTTGATTTTTAAATTGTTTTATTTTATTTTTTCAGTGTTCCAAGTTTCATTATTTACATACCACACCCAGTGCTCCATGCAATATGTGCCCTCCTTAATACCCACCACCAGGCCCATCCACCTGCCTTCCCCCTCCACTCTATAACCTTCAGTTTGTTTTTCAGAGTCTGTAGTTTCTCATGGTTCGTCTCCTCCTCCAATTTCCCCGAATTCACTTTTCTTTTTCTTCTCCTAATTTCCTCCATGCTATTCCTTATGTTCCACAAGTAAGTGAAATCATATGATAATTGACTTTCTTTGCTTGAATTATTTCACTCAGCATAATATCCTCCAGTCCCATCCATGTTGATACAAAAGTTGGGTATTCATCATTTCTGATGGCTGAGTAATATTCTTTATATATATGGACCACATCTTCTTCATCCATTCGTCTGTTGAAAGGTCTCCAGATTATCTTGATGATGGAAACCATTGAAATAATGATGCACTAGTCAGAATATCTATGCTTTAGCTCTATCAAATCAGATTGTCAGAGTGCTACATATTTAAATAATACAAATATGGTTCCTCATGTAAATGCCTCAGTAAATATGAAGTTTCATATTTTCCCACTACTCTTATCCATGGTCATTGGTGAAAAGCATATAAAGACTGTCCTTGCTTTTATGTTGTAAAATTATCCAAAACAATATTTTGCTGCCTGATAATGTCTTATATGAAGGATCATATCAATAATTTATCCCAAAGATGAAGGCTTAGACAGAGAGTTTATCTCTATCTGGAAACCTGTATTGTCTGTTTTTATTAGAAAATGAGAGTTAGCCCATTAGTTTTCCTTTCTTTACTTTGACTGCCAGGAAGTTAATATATCTTTAGCACCTCAATACCAAACTCCATCTATTATTGGTTGTTGCCTATTTTCCCTTGCTGTAATGATTATAATATGGCTGTAGCTCTTGTTTAAGTCAGGTGAAGGGGTTCTTTTGGGGGAGGTGGAGAGAAAGAGCAGAATTTTTTTTTTAAATTAACTTTTTGGCACTCCTAAGTCACAGATCTAACCAGCTGAATTTTGCTCTATAAAATCATGCCCTGGTGTTGACTTTTTAAATGTTTTACTCATTTTTTCCATATAGGCTGCTTATAAACAGATGTCCTAATAAAATTTCCTGCAATTTAGAATTTCTGATACCAGAATTTTGTAGGACAGACTTAACATATTTAACTTAGCTCTACTTTCTTTTGCTCTAAAAGCTTTCTTATAGGCAGTGTTCTTTTTCTTTTTTTAAAGAAAAAGAGTTTTAAGACTTAAAGGAATTTCCTTTAGTATATTATGCTGTTAGCAAGTATACAACCAAGAAGACTTTGAGAAATGGTGTAAAACTCAAGAAGAAATAATGACACATTGAGTACTTTTGCATGTGTAATCACAGGAAATCATTTAGTCTTGCTCTATATCCAAGACTCCTTGAATACCTTGAGAAGAGTAAACCTGATTTTATTTGATAGCTTAAGCCATGCATATTTATTGCACCACACTTCAAAAATGCCAATACTATTTTCCCACTGACTGATGCCTGTTCCTCTCCTTTTCCCCTCTCTCTTTCTTTCCCCTTTCTATTTCTTTCCCTTTACATCTCCTTTCTTTTTCCCTACCATCATTTATCTCTTGTCACTTTTTCACTCCTGTTTATTCCCCTTTACTTTTCCTTTATACACCATAGTAAAATTTATGTGCCTTAATTGGGCTCAGTAAGAACTTAAGGATAAAGCAGTTTCTAACTCTAATTCTAAAAGGAAAATTGCAATTTGTGAGTAAGCTTTCTCGGAGACCTCAAAGTTCCCAGAAACTTGGCTCTCTCTTGGATGTTGGGCCAGTGCTGTTTCTCTTCATTGTTGCATTTAAATATTTATGCCAAAGAAACTTTGCCAAGTTCATAATAAGCACAAAAGAAAATAAATTCATTATGCTCAGGGTGATCAGTTTTACCACAAAGTCTACTACAGGGCAGCTGCTTCTTTTCACTGTTCATTTTCTTGGATCAGTCAGGTAGACAACTGGGTTTTTTTTAAAGGCATTTTTGTTCATTTATGTTCCTTCAAGTTGTAAATTAATCATCATATTTTCTGTGTGAATTTTAGCCTGGAGCTCACAATTCGATCACTAGAAAAATTTTCTGATCACTAATTCAAAAAAGTACAAATGATTACATATTCTAGGCATTTTAAACACATGCAAAAACTATTCACAATAAATTACCTTAATTCATTAGGGCTTATGTAAAACCAGATTCTGTTTTATGTGATTGCAGTATGTTCTCATAACTCCTGTGCAAGATAAAATAAGGATACTAACATATCATCATCATAAAATATATACAGTGTGCTTCACTTTATGCAAAGGGTGTGTTACTGCCTGTATCATTGTGGCTCGGCGTGTGAATTCTCACCCTCTGATACAATCATCTAATAGTAAGCAGTTGAATACTTTCTATGTCTGAACAATGCTAAAACATCTGGCCAATTCAATGGGGAAAATTCAAACTGGTAATTTGGCCTAAACAGGGGGTTGATCAAAATTTTCATTTTGCTCTAGGTTATTTAGATTTTGTGTAGACAGACTTAACAGTAATATAAGACACATTTAAGTTTCTTTTTTTTTTTTTTGGGGGGTGATGTGAAGCAGATCATTTTAACTAAACCAAACAATAATTTTAATAGAATTCTGAAGGAAATTATATAATGTAAATCTCAATGGATCTGTGATTATGTTGCTAATTTTTGTTTGGTATTTTATTTTTATTTCTTAATGAAGATGACGATATCGGCATTGCCATAAAATGTGACTTGCTTTTCCAGGAGGAGTTGGGTGAGGAAGGAATTCAACCAAGCTGTTCCCACTTTCTGAAGAAGGTTAAAAAGCAGAAAAATTTTTTTTTGTTTTGTTTTGTTTTAGGTATTCAGACGTCTTTGTGATAAACCAACAGCTGGATAGAATCCATCACTCAGCCCTCATTATCATCATATAAACACACAGTTTAGGCAACACAATTACCGAAGTCTCAATTTAAAAAAAATAGTAATTTTTTTCTGTGTGTTAAAGTTCAGATATTTCTTACCTTATAACAATATATAATTTGTATTTGTTATATAATCATAATTTTGCTATAATATTTTATAAGTATTGGGCATTTTCTGGTTTTTTCATAGAGAGTGAGTGGTGCATATATCATTACTTTCAGAAAATTAGTCTATTTTCATTAAAAAGAAGGGAAATGGGAAGAACATAAAATACAAATAATCTTTCACATAATCGGCATATAATAAATATTTTTAAATTTATTATTCAGGGTTGTGTCCAAATAATGTGTCTTATTAAACAAATAATTTAGGGAAATACTATTGTAAATTGTATTTCATCAATATAGTGATGTCTCAAGTCAAATGGTAAGTTTCATACCCAAGAAAAAAAATCAAAGGAAAATGATTTCTTTCTTGGTGAAAAAAATTAGGTCAGAGCATTTAATTCCACCCAAAAACCTAAACATACCTAAGCTTGTCAAACCAATGATACTTTCTGCCGTAAAAATGTAATCTGACCCATTCAGCAAAATCTCAGTTGACTCCGTGCTTGACAAAGACAAAGGCCTCTAATCACTTTATTCTGTTACTAATGGACTCATTTTTAGAATAGAAGTACCATAATACTTAAGTTTAGAAATCAGATATAGAATGTTAAATCTTTCATATCTTATTTATTAGTATACATTTTGCTTTTATCATTGATGTTAAATAATAGCTTACTGTCTTTTCTTATTATCTGGTGTCTAAGTCAGATTTCCCAGCTGGTTCATAAACTCCTCGAGGGCAGTGACCATATCAAATGCATCTTTTGTTTCTTCTAGTTCTGTAGTAGGCATTTTACATCTAAAGAAAATTTTGAAAGTTTAATAAATATTGCTGAATTGATTGGCAGTAAAGTAAATATTTATGAAATGTTCTGTTATTTGTACTATTGAAAGAGCAGTCTACCAAATATATGAGATTTAGTTTTGTCAATAATAAAGTTGATTAGCTGCTTTTTGAGAACTGGAGATGAATAATAGAACAATCTGATTTGTTTCAACTTGTTTCCCTTGCTTTTCTTGTTCACTATCAGATAGATATGCTAATGAACAATGAAATTGCCTAAGAGTGAATAGTAGCAAGAAAAGAAAATAGAAGGCATGAATAAATTACAAAAAGGGGGGAAGTAATAGATACCTGAGAATTATTATTACCATTTGAATGGGTATTATGCAGTGATGAATTTTATATTCCTGGTTTGACCCTGTCCATCAGTTCTCCAAAAAAAAGAAAAAAGAAAAAAAAAAGTGCTCAGGGACAGATTTAACCAAACTTTCATCAAATAAATAATCCATGTAGGGTGGTAAATAGAAACGATAGTTGCTTTATTACCAACAATAATAATGCTGTCTCTAATTAAGACTTCACTTCCATTTAAAAAATTGCAAGCATAAAAAAGCATTGACATCTTGGAATTTGAGAACAATAAGAAATTTACAGAAGTCATTTAGTACATTGCCCTTCAGGTGAGTGTAAAACCAAAATGAATATGAACAAAATTTTCTTATGTATTATAGGCATTAAAATTAGAGATATACTAGAGTTTCATGATACAGGGCCCCATAAGAAAAAACACTCCTGTATTGACTCCATATTAGACAAATGCAATGTACTTTCATTAGTTTTTAGTCCTTATTAAGATTCTTTAGTAGACTTTAACATGGTTGGATATACTCCTTCTTTAAAAACAATATACTTCTGGCATAACATCATTCAAAGATTTAACACAATGCTTAAAATAAAATCCAAAATCTTTTACATAGCCTACAAGGAGCATGATCTGGCTCTTTCCTACTTCAAATACCTAACCTTGTGGCACTTTCTTCCTTCCTTACTACACATGCAGCTTCACAGGCCTTCTTTTATTTTCTGAAATAGAGCAATCAGGGCCTTTGCATATACTATTAAATATGTTAATACATGTAAAGAACTCAGCACAGAATCTGAAACATAATGTTTTCAATAAAAATGCTTACATTTTTATTACTTATTGTTTATTAATATTTAATCCTCATAAAACCCAATAAGTGAGTCTTATTATTCCTTTTAAAAGTGGAGGAAAACTGGTGCACAAAAAAGGTATTTAATTTGCAAGTTGCAAGACCACATATTTGGTAAATGGTGAAGTGGTAGGGCTGGAATGCAAACTTGGCAAGTCTGGCTTCAGAGCCCAAACTTTTAACCACCAGCCTATAAAGAAGGTAATATATTGATCCTTCTTTATAGACAAAGACTACGCAAGGCCACACAGCTAATGAGTAACAGATCTTTAATCAGGAATATTTGATTCTAAAACTTATGTTTCTTAATGGGAAAGAAAATGATGAGCAATATCTGTTAGTTAGAAAATTCTGTGTGGCCTACACTGCTTGCACAAATGGATTTTAATGAAGAGGAAAGTTTATATGATAGCTATGTAATAGCTCTTATGCTATATAAAGGGAAATTGTTAGAAAGTACCTAAAGTAAACTGGGCCTTGGTGAGGAGAGGGAATCACTTCTAAGAGCCTCCATCCTTGAATGATGGTTTACTACAATTCATCCCATTCCTACTCCCACTCTTATGATTGCTTAAAAAGTTTGAGAGTGTAAATAAACCTCTGTGCTTGAAGCAAAAATTAAGGAGAGTATAAGCATGTTTTTAATATCTTATCCTCCCTTTTATAATCTCCTTCTATAATCTGTAATCCCCAGCGGGGATTACTTAGGTCTAGCCAGTTGACTGGCCATTTGGAAGTCAGACATCTTCACTATCTTCCCCAAAATTGTGCTGAAATTACCATGAATGTTATTTTAAAAGGTGGGGATTTACATAGCTCATCTCTGCATCATCAATATATAAACTCATATGCACTGGCAAGACAAAGTAATATCTGAAGTCATCCCAATTTTCATCTCTCCCAAGAAAAATCAAAAAATATAATAAATTTAAAATGTACTGGAAGGTGCATTTTAATGACTGACTTTTATCCCTAGAAAGCCCCTAGAGGGCCTTGAGCAGAGATCTGATATTATGTGACTAACATTTTAACTGCACCACTCTGACTGGTGTGTGGAGAATCTTGGAACACTGAAAAAAATAAAATAAAATTTAAAAAAGAATAAAAACAGAAGGGAAAAAAGAAACAACAACAATAACAAAAAAGAATTTTAAGTAGAAGTAGATGCACTAGTCAAGAGGCTATTACAATAATCTACATTCTGAATGATAGTAGCTTGGATTAAATGCTGGAAGTGAAGATGGTGAGAAATGTTGGATTCTGGATATATTGTTTTATTATTTATTTACATAGAAATGATGAACCTCCCAAAATAATTGAAAGAACTATATAATGAATAGTTATCATATCAGATTCAGCAGCTATGACATTTTGAAATACATTTTGTTATCTTTCCTCCCCACCCTATGTGCACATTACTTTTTTGTTAAAACATCCAGAAATAGGCTACAGACATCATGACATTTCACCACTTAATGCTATTTCACCAGGCATCTTCTAACAACAAAAACCATCCCCTACACACTACAACAGTATTATCTTACCTACAAAAGTCAATATACTTCAAAATCATTACTCAGCATAGAGTTCCTACAAAAATTATCCCAATTTTCAAAATATGCACTTTATAGGTCTTTGTTTTTATTTATATTTTTCAATCCAGGATCTGTGCAAGTCTCACACATGGGATTTGATTCTAACATATCTTTGTTCTCCTGCAGTCCAAATAAAGCTCCTCCACTCTCTGTTTCTCATGGCATTGAATAATTTATTTTTATTTATTTATTGTTATTTATTTTTATTTTTTAAAATTTTATTTATTTATTTGAGAGAGAGAGAGAGAGAAAAAGAGAGAGAGCACATGAGCAGGGGGGAAGAGCAGAGGGAGAGGGAGAAAAAGACTCCCTGCTGAGCTGGGAGCCCAATATGGGGTTCAATCCCAGGACCCTGAGATCATGATCTGAGCCAAAGGCAGAGGTTAAATTGACTGAGCCACTCAAGTGCCCTAGCATTTAATAAAGAGTTCAGGCCAATTGTTCTACATAACACCTTACATTCTGGATTCCTCTAATATGTAACTATGTTCAAGTGAAAAATTTCCAGCAAAAACTCCTTATAGTTGATACTGTGTACTTCCTATTACATAACATCAGGGAGTACAGAAATTTCAGGCTATTTTACAACTGGAGAATCTAAACACAAACCCTTGGTTAAAATAGTGACTGCTAATTCTCTCCATTGTTAATTAGACATTTTCCACCTTATAATTATTAAGTGCACTATGGGGTAATATTTTTGGACCAAATAAATATCCTGTTTACTAACAACATTTCACTGAATAGTTTTATCATCCAGTAATGATATTTTCACAAATTAACATTACACAAGGGGTTATATAAAGGTGACCTTCTAATCCTATTATTCCTTCTACATTTAGTAGCTGCCATCCTTCATCAAAGAAATTTCCTGTCTGTGTCTTTCCTCCCAACCTCATGATTTTGTTATGGATTCATTATTTTTAAATTCAATTTATTCTCATTATTACTCTTTTTGATGCCCAAATTATCTCAAATATATTCAGTGGGAGTTATCTCAGACTGGTTCCTGTGTCTGTTTGACATGACTCCATTAGTGTTTTAGTGCATCCTTACTTTCTGTCTCAAGAGCTTTCAGTCAAAAAGAAACACAAAAAGGCTGAATCAGAAACCAATAAAACTGATAATTTATAGGATTAGGGTGGAGGATGAAAGGATGGAAGGGAAACTTTTCTGAGTATATTTTTTTATACAGCTCTGATTTTTTGAACCATCTAAATGTCTTTAGAATTTAAACAATAAAATTAAATTTAAAAGATTAACAAACCAGACTCTAAAATTAAAAAAATATATTATAAATTATATCAAATAAACAGCATAAGCACATAGAGGAAAAAAATCTCAATTTGTGTAACATACACATGTTACATCATACACACAATTTGTGTAAAATAGTACTCTGGCTGCACTCTAGCAGGGCTGTAATAAAAACACACAAAAAATAAAGAAATATTGAACTTTACTCATTATATTTGCTTTCAGAACTCAGTTTAGTATTCTGAAACTTTGTATATTCTAGGATAGAGAAAATATTATTGGGAGGCAGTGTTCTCACTATGGAGTAAAGGAAATACAAATATGAAATGGAGTACTTCTTAGCTGTGTTCACTGAAAAAGTCTAAAAGCAATGAAATACCCATAGCAATGAGTATATGTACTAACAAGCTCTTCGTACTTAAATTATATTCCCCCACTGCAAGGAACCAGGGTTTCTTGAAGAAATGGCTGAATGTCAGGGAAAGCACACAGTTCTGGGTAAATTTTAAAACTTAGAATCCACTAGATTTGCAGAAAGTTTGGTTGGGGGGAGGTAAGGAAAAAAAAAAGGAGTCAGTAAGGACTTCCAAGTTTGAGGCCTGATCAACTGAATAAATAAACTCAGTCATTTACTGAGTTCAAGAACACTGCAAAAGGAGCATATTTGGATGGGGAAAGCAAATATTTAGCTTGACTATGTGAAATAGTCATGTCTTCAAGTGCACATGCGGTGTAGGCAATAAAATATGTGAATCCAGGGAAGAAATATAGGTAGAGATATAAATAGATATCCACTTATGTATGGTGTTTAAATCCTTGGAGCTGGATTAACTCATCTAAGGAATGAATTTAGATAAAGGAGAAGATTGAGGTTTGAGCCCTAAAATATCCAATATTCAAATGTTAGGAAGAGGGTGAGAAAGAGAAGTATCCAATAAAGGAAGTGGAAATGCAGGAAACAGTATTTTCTCAGAAACCAAGAAAAGAAAGTCTTTCAAGAAAACAAATTTACCCCTTTCCTTTATCTCCATTTTTTTCTCTTCTTTTTCTTCCTTTTTTTTTTTTTTTTTTTTTTGTTCAAGATATACTATATACTTTCCAGGTTTCTCGTTTTCTCTTAAAAGAGATAATAATTTTAATCAACTTTTTGCAGTGTATTCCAGGAGAATCCTTTTAGTCTTTCTGCTTATTTCATTATTATAGAAGTCCATTTTAAAATTCAGTACCTTCTTAACTTTAAGGACATATTAAATTGGTTCTAAAGATTCTCATCTGTTTTATTTAGTAACTTGGTTTGCTTAGGGTTTGGTTTCACTGATCAATGTGTGCTCTCTTATATTTCTGTTGTTTTCTCCTAAAACATAATCTCCTCCAGTCCCATCCATGTTGATGCAAAAGTTGGGTATTCATCCTTTCTGAGGGCTGAATAATATTCCATTGTGTATATGGACAACATCTTCTTTATCCACTTGTCTGTTGAAGGGCATCTTGGCTCTTTCCACAGTTTGGCTATTGTGGACATTGCTGCTATGAGCATTGGGGTGCATATGGTCCTTCTTTTAACTACATCAGTATCTTTGGGGTAAATACCCAGTCATGCAATTGCTGGGCCATAGGGTAGCTCTATATTTTTTTAAGATTTTATTTATTTATTTGACAGACAGAGATCACAAGTAGGCAGAGAGTCAGGCAGAGAGAGAGGGGGAATCAGGCTCCCCGCTGAGCAGAAAGCCCGATGTGGGGCTTGATCCCAGGACCCTGAGATCATGACCTGAGCCAAAGGCAGAGGCTTAGCCCACTGAGCCGCCCAGGCACCTCGGGTAGCTCTATTTTTAATTTTTGGAGGAACCTCCACAGTTTTCTAAAGTGGCTGCACAAACTTGCATTCCCACAAACAGTGTAAGGGGATTCCCCTTCCTTTAAAATCTCTCCAAGATTTGTTGTTTCCTGCCTCATCAATTTTTGCCATTCTAACTGGTATAAGGTGGTATCTCAATGTGGTTTTGATTTGAATTTCCCTGATAGCTAATGATGATGAACATTTTTTCATGTGTCTATTAGCTGTTTGTATGTCTTCTTTGGAGAAGTGTCTCTTCATGTCTTCTGCCCATTTTTCAACTTCATCTTATGTTTTTGGATGTTGACTTTGAGGAGTTCTTTATAAATCTTGGATATCAGCCCTTTGTAGTGTCATCTGCAAATACCTTCTCCCACTCCTTAGGTTGCCTCTTTGTTTTGTTGACTGTTTCCTTTGCTGTGCAGAAGCTTTTTTTTATCTTGAAACTCCAGAGAGAAGTAATAAATATTTTAGAAAATTATTAAGGTGTACATATACACCAATATGAATGTGTCAGTGGCACAACACAAGATATATAATAAAGAAAAGTGTATACCAAAAAGTGAAGATTAAAAATCAAACCAAACAAATCAATAACTCAGTGCTAGTTGGCAATCAGTTCTTGAATTCTACTCTTCTTGCACTCTTGAGCCAAAAATAACAAATAACATTCCATTCAGTGCAGGAACTAAAGATTTACCTTTTTTTTTTTTAACTTTCTGAAGTTGTAATTTTCTTTTTCTGGACCAGAACTGCCACTAAGGATCATTGAGTAAAACCACTGAAAGGCAGCCACTACAACCCCTCTATCCACTAACCTATTCTTCCTTCAGATTTCCAATTGTTCCTCATTGGTTTGTTAGTTTCCTATGGCTGCCAGAACAAAGTATCACAAGCTAGGTGACTCATAAAAGAGTGCAGAAATGTGTTGCCTCATACTCCTGGAGGCTAGATTTCTGAAATCAAGGCATTAACATGGCCATGTTCTTCTTGAAACTCGTAGATAAAGGATCCTCTCTTTCATTTTACAGCTTCTATAGACCCCCAGAAGTCTCTTGGCTTTGGAAGCATAATCCTAGTCTCTGCTTCCATGTTCACAGAACATTCTCCTTATACCTTTTCTCATCATCTTCCTTCTATGTATGCCTGTATTCAAAAGTCCCCTTTTAGTAAGAACACCAATCATATTACATTAGGGTCCACCCCAATGACTTGATTTTGACTTGATTACCTCTGTAAAGACCCTATTTCTAAGCAAGTTCACATTCTGATGTATAGGGGTTAGGACTTCAATATATCATTTTTTTCTACAGGCAGAGCACACAATTCAATCCATAACAAGTTGTACAACCAGGTTCCCTTCACCAACCACACTATCTTTGTAAAATGTCCCATCTAGAGTACGGTATCTTTGAACATTCCATTGTAAAATAGGTCCATTTAAAGGAGAGTGGATTGATGCCCAACCCCTATTAGTCTGGACATTAGATATTTATTAGTATAGCCAAAGATGGCACTGAAGTAATTTTATCAGTTAATGTTCTTGAACCCAAGTCTTTTGTACAGAGACTGCTATCAACACTGGCCTCCTTCAATCAAAATAAAATATGTTGTTGTTTTTTTTTTAAGATTTTATTTGACAGAGAGAGATCACAAGTAGAGAGAGAGAGAGAGAGAGAAGGAAGCAGGGTCCCTGCCTAGCAGAGAGCCTGATGTGGGACTCAATCCCAGGACCCTGAGATCATGACCTGAGATGAAGGCAGAGGCTTAACCCACTGAGCCACCCAGGCAGCCCCTGTTGATATTTTTCATCTAAATAAATGATTTTATATTTTTCCTTGAAAAATTCTTTTTTTCTTAATTATACATTTTCTTTTATTTTTTTTTTTAGTTATGTTCAGCTAGCTAGCATATAGTATGTCATTAGTTTTTAATGTAGTGTTCATCAAATCATTAGTTGGGTATAACACCCAGTGGTCATTACAAAACTTGCCTTCCTTAATACTCATCACCCAATGACCCCATCCCCCTATCCCTCCCTTCTGTAAAACTCAGTTTGTTTCCTGATGTCCAGAGCCTCTCATGGTTTGTCTCCTTCTAATTTCATCTCATTCAGTTTTCCCTCCCTTCCCCTATGGTCCTCTGCACTATTCCTTATGTTCCACATATGAGTGAAACCATATGAAATCTGTCTTTCTCTGGTTGACTTATTTCACTTAGCATAATCTCCTCCAGTTCCATCCATGTTGACATGAATGGTGGATATTCATCCTTTCTGATGGCTGAGTAATATTCCACTCTGTATATGAACCACACCTTCTTTATCTATTCATCTGTTGAAGGATATATTGACTCCTTCCACAGTTTGGCTATTGTGGACAATGCTGCTATGAACATTGGGGTGCACGTGCCCATTCTTTTCACTAAATCTGTATCTTTGGGGTAAATACCTAGTAGTGTAATTGTTGGGTTGTAGGGTCTATTATTAATTTATTGAGGGACCTCCATACTATTTTCCAGAGTGGCTGTACAGCTTGCATTCCTACCAACAGTGTAAGAGGGCTTTCCTATCTCTACATCCTCGCTAACTCTTCTTGTTTCCTGTCTTGTTAATTTTAGCCATTCCAACTGGTGTAAGGTGGTATCTCAATGTGTTTTTGATTCATATTTCCCTGATGGCTAGTGATGAAATTTTTTTTCATGTATCTGTTAGCCATTTGTATGTCTTCTTTGGAGAAGTGTCTGTTCATGTCTTCTACCCATTTCTTGATTGGATCATTTGTTTTTTGGGTCTTGAGTTTGAGAAGTTCGTTATAGATTTTGGATACCAGCTGTTTATCTGAAATATCATTTGCAAATATCTTCTCCCATTCTGTGGATTACTTCTAAATTTGGTTGAATGTATCCTTTGCTGTTCAAAAGCTTTTTATCTTGATGAAGTCCCAAAAGTTCGTTTTTGCTTTTATTTCCCTTCACTTTAGAGACATGTCTTGAAAGAAGTTTCTATGGCCAATGTAGAAGAGGTTACTGCATGTGTTCTTCTCTAATATTTTGATGGATTCCTGTCTCACATTAATGTCTTTCATCCATTTTGAGTTTATCTTTGTGTATGGTGTAAGAGAATGTTCTAGTTTCATTCTTCTGCATATGGTTGTCCAGTTTTTCCAGCACCATTTATTTAGGAGATTGTCCCCCGACCCCCATTGGATACTTTTTCCTGCTTTGTTGAAGATAAATTGAACATAGAGTTGAGGGTCCATTTCTGGGCTCTCTATTCTGTTCCATTGTTCTATGTGTCTGTTTTTGTGCCAGTACCTTACTGTCTTAATGACTACAGCTTTGTAATATAGCTTGAAGTCAGGCAACCTGATGTCCCCTTTGGTTTTCCTTTTCAACATTCCCCTGACAATTTGGGTCTTTTCTGGTTCCATACAAATTTTAGGATTGTTTTTGCCAGCCCTATGAAAAATGTAGATGATATATTACTAGGGATTGCTTTGAAAGTGTAAATTGCTCTGGGCAGCATAGACATTTTAATGATGTTTATTCTTTTGATCCATGAGAATTGAATTTCCATCCCTTCACATCTTCTTTGATTTCTTTCATAAGTGTTCTGCAGTTTCTAGAGTATAGATCTTTTACCTCTTTGGTTAGGTTTATTCCTAGGTATCTTATGGTTTTTCAAGCTATTGTAAATGGAAGTTATTCCTTATTTTTTCTTACTTCAGTTACATTCTTAGGGTATAGAAAAACAATTGATTTCTGTGAATTGATTTTGTATCCTGCCACATTATTGAATTCCTGTATGAGTTCTAGTAATATGGGGGTGGAGTCTTTTGGGTTTTCCACATAAAGATCATGTCATCTGTGAAGAGGGAGAGTTTGACTTCTTCTTTGCCAATTTGAATACTTTTCATTTCTCTTCATTGTCTGATTGCTGAGGCTAGGACTTCTATTCCTATGTTGAACAATAGTGGCTACAATGGGCATCCCTGGCTTGTTCCTGATCTTAAGGAAAAAGCTCTCAGCTTTCCCCATTAAGAATGATATTTACTGTGGGATTTTCATAGATGGTTTTTATGATATGGAGGAATGTTCCCTCTATCCCTGTACTCTGAAGAGTTTTTTAATCAGGAGCGGATATTGTATTTTGTCAAATGCTTTTTCTGCATCAGTTGGAAGGACCATGTGGTTCTTGTCTTTTCTTGGTGTGCTCTAGCATGTTGATTGATTTGTGAATGTTGAACCATCCTTGCATCCCAGAGATAAATCCCGGTAGGTCATAGTGGATAATCCTTTTAATGTACTGTTGGATCCTATTAGCTAGGATCTTTTTGAGAATTTTGGCATCCATGTTCATTAGGGATATTGATCAGTAATTCTTTTTGATGGGGTCTTTGCCTGGTTTTGTGATCAGGGTAATCCTGGCCTCAGATGAGTTTGGAAGTTTTTCCATTTATTTCTATTTTTTTTTGAAATAGCTTCAGTAGAATAGGTATTATTTCTTCTTTAAATATTTTATAGAATTCCCTTAGGAAACCATCTAGCCCTGGTCTCCTGTTTTTTGTGAAGTTTTGGATTATTGCTTCAATTTCCTTGTTGGTTATTGGTCTGTTCAGAATGTCTGTTTCTTCCTGTTTCAGTCTTGTTATTTTACAAGCTTCTAGGAATGCGTCCATTTCTTCTAGATTACTTAATTTGTTGGCATATGGTTGCTGGTAATAATTTCTAATAATACCATTTCCTTGGTGTTAGTCAAGATCTCTCTATTTTCATTCATGATTTTATTAATTTGGATGCTTTCTCTTTTCTTTTGGTTAAGTCTGGCTAGCAGTTGATCACTCTTATTAATTCTTTCAAAGAGCCAACTTCTAGTTTCATTTATCTATTCTGCTGTTTTTCTGGTTTCTACTTCATTGATCTATGCTCTGATCTTTCTCTTCTCCTGCTTGGTTGAGGCCTTATTTGCTCTTGCTTCCCCAGGTCCTTAAGGTGTAAGGTGAGCTTGTGCACTTAGGATTTTTCCAATCTTTTGAGAGAGGCTTGGATGACTACGCATTTCTCTTTTAGGACCACCTTTGCCATATCCCATAGGTTTTGGAACAATGTGTTTACATTCTCATTTGTTTCCTTGAATTGTTTACGTTCTTCTTTAATTTCCTGTTTGACCCAAACACTCTTTAGCAGGATGTTCCTTAACTTCCAGTGTTTGAGTTCCTTCCAAAATTTTCCTTCTGTTTGAGTTCCAGTTTCACACCACTGTGGTCTTGAAATATGCATGGGGTAATTAATCTCAATCTTTTTGTATTGGTTGAGACCTGATTTGTGACCCACTATGTGATCTACTCTGCAGAAGGTTCCATGTGCACTTGAGAAGAATGAGTTTTCTGTTGTTTTAGGATGGAATGTTCTGTATATATCTACAAAGTCTGCCTGATGTAAGGTGTCCTTCAAAGCTCGTTTCTTTGTTGATCTTCTGCTTAGATGATCTGTCCATTGCTATGAGTGGAGTGTTTAGGTCTCCTACTATTAGTGTATTATTATCTGTGTGTTTCTTTATTTTAGTTAGTAATTGATTTATGTATATTTACAATTATTAGAACTTTTTGTTGGATTGACCCTTTAAGTATGATATAGTGTCCCTCTACATCTCTTACTACAGCCTTTCATTTAAAATCTAATTTGCAGGGCGCCTGGGTGGCTCAGAGGGGTAAGCCTCTGCTTGCAGCTCAGATCATGATCACAGAGTCCTAGGATTGAGCCTGCATCGGGCTCTCTGCTCAGCAGGGAGCCTGCTTCCCCCCCACCCCCCTCGCCTGCCTCTCTGCCTACTTGTGATCTCTCTGTCAAATAAATAAATAAAATCTTTTAAAAAATCTAATTTGCAAAAAATTTTAAAAAATCTTATTTGCTTGATATGAGAATTGCTACCCCAGCTTTCTTTTGAGGTCTGTTGGCATGGCAAATTGTTCCCCATCCACTTGCTTTCAGTCTGGAGGTGTCTTTAGCTTCAAAATGACTCTCTTGTAGGCAGCATATTAATGGATTCTGCTTTTTTATCCAATCTGAAACACTATATCTTTTTCTGGGAGCATTAAGCCCATTCACACCGAGAGTAACTTTTGAAAGACAATAATTTAGTGCCATTGTATTGCCTGTAAAGTTGCCTTTTCTATAGGTTTTCTCTTTCTTTTTGGTCTATGTGATTCTTGGTGTTTCTCTTCACTTACAGATTCCCCCTTAATATTTCTTGCAGGGCTGGCTTGGTGGTCACATATTCTAGTAGTTTCTGCCTGCCCTGAAAACTCTTTATCTCTCCACCCATTCTGAATGGCAGGCAGCCTTGCTGAGTAAAGTATTCTAGGCTGCACGTTCTTCTCATTAATACCCTATGTCCTACCAACTCTTTCTGGCCTGCTAGGGGTCGGTGGACAAGTCTGAAGTTATTCTGATGTTCCTCCCTCCGTACATAAGAAACTTACTCCCCCAGCTCCTCTCAGGATATCTTCCGTGACTCTAAAATTTTTAAGTTTCACTATTACATGACGGGGTGTTGATCTATTTTTAGATCATGTCAACTGCGAAGAGGGAGTGTGACTTGTCAATTTGAATACCTTTTATTTATTTTCATTGTCTGATTGTCATTTATCAATTTGTTTATATAATTGGCTGCTCCCAGGGGTGCCTGGGTGGCTCAGTGGGTTAAGTCTCTGCTTTCAGCTCAGGTCATGATCTCAGGGTCCTGGGATTGAGTCCCACATCAGGCTCTCTGCTTGGCAAGGAGCCTGCTTCTCTCTGCCTGCTTATGATATCTCTCTCTGTGTGTGTCAAATAAATAAAATCTTAAAAATAAATAAATAAATAAATAATTGGCTGCTCCCATAGGTTGACAGTAATCCACTGATCAGTGTATATGAAGAGTAGTACAAATTCGCCTTACTATACGATCAGACATTTATCACTGTATCCATTCCACAAACATCTATAAAGTATTCACATGTTCCATTTCAGTGTTAGCTATGGCAAAGTTCTTTACTGTGAAAGATCAAAGTAGCATCTAAAGTGTGAACTAACCAGGCATATATGGTAAAATACAAGCAGCATAACAGATTTTTAAGAGGTGATATGAGAGTAAAGAGAAACAAAAACTTAAATTGGGATGTTCAAGAACCAGATCTCTTTTAGTATTATGGACAACGATCTTTTCAAAAATTATCTACATTTCTTGCCTAATTCTCTTCACCAAATTATCACTTTTTCATCGCTTACAACCTGTCTTCTCCCCCTTACAACTCTGATGAATGTGTTTTATTGAAGTTCATGAAGTATTTCTTTTCTATCTTTGAGATATTTACAGCTAACCTTATCTTCCTTCAACTGTATTCTTCCTTCACTTCTTAAATTCTAAACCATTTTGATTCTCTTCCCACTCCTGGGACCAAATCTTATAGTTTTGCTTCATTGCTTGATCTTTCTCCCATTTTTTAAGATCTTATTTTATGTATTTTTGAAGATTTTATTTATTTATTTACTTACTTATTTTAGAGAAAGAGAGAGTGCAAGTGGGGTAGAAGCAGAGGTAGAGGGAGAGAGAGAATCTCAGGCTCTGTGCTGAGTGGGGAGCCTGTCATAGGGCTCAACCCTGAGGTCATGATTTGAGCTAAAATTGAGTCAGATGCTTAACCAGGTGCCCCAAGATTTTATTTTTAAACAATCTCTACAAACCAACAGGGGGTTCAAACCCACAACCCTGAGATCAAGAGTCACATTCTCTACCAACTGAACCAGCCCAGGTGACCCTGATCTTTCTCCTTAAAATAGGCATTGACATATTCCATCCTAATTTTTTTTCTAAAGCTCATAATATTATAAAATAAAATATGGCAGGAAACCAAGAGGTCATCTTGTTCAATCTCCTCATGATGTGGAAGTAACTATCCTAGGTATCAAATGGAAAAATATATTTTCTGTTTTGTATATCTTAAACTGTTATATACTGCACAGCCTAATTTTTCTTCTTCAAAGGAATGTTCACTATTCATATGCCTCAAGTTGTAAATATTGAAAATTACTTTCTGGTGTTTATCTCAAGTCTATGTCTTCCCTGTACTCCTGCCTCACATTTCTGTCCCATGGGAAGTTCTTGTATGTCAGCTCTTAATTGCCAAGTGTCTTAGTCTTTTCAAGCTGCTATAACAAAATACCACAGACTTGGTAGCTCATAAACAACAGGAATGTATTTCTTACAGTTCTGGAAGATGGCAGTCCCAGATCAGAGGACCAGTATGGTCAGGTTCTAGTGAAGGCCCTCTTTTGTTTCCCAGACTACCAACTTCTTGCTGTGTTCTCACATGACAGAAACAGAAAAGGACTTCTCTGGTGTCTCTCTTATAAAGACACTAATCCCATTTATGGGGGACCTACCTTCATGACCTAATCACTTCCCAAAGGCCCCACCTCCTAATACCATTATTTTGGAGACTAGGATTTCAACATGAATTTTGAGGGACAGAAATATTCACACCATAGTACCAAGTTTAGCAATCCTTTTGAAAAACCTACCTCTCCCTACAGAGAACTAACTAAAGCTGCCAATTAATCAGAAATGAAGATTGAGGTTATTTTTATCTCTTTTAACTCCTATATCTAGCCATAATTGCTTCCTTTCATTATCTTGAGGATTCTTAAACTAAATTCAAAGAGCCATGGAAATATAAAACAAAATATTTCACTAATTCATTATTTTTCACTAATCTCTAATTGAGCATTTTCTTCAGTAATGAATGTAGACAGCTTCTTTTCATTACTTTCAATATCCAGTTAGTCAACTAAATTTGCCAAAGTTTTCCTTGGGTTATTGGCAGAAGACAATTTAGAGTCGTTGGGATATATTGACTAAGTTTCTTTAATGATCCCATCATTGAAAAATATTATCCATTTTCCGTGAGGTTATCTTAGGAACGATTATATATGGCAGGAAATTCTCCACCTTCTGATTACATCACCAAGAGCAATGATGACAAGAACAAAAATAATTAAGCATCTGTGTAACAAATATTGTGCTATGTATTTCACTTGTATTCTCCAATTTAATACTCAAAACAGTCTATGAGAATAATGCTAATATGATTCTAATTTCACAAAGAAATCCATTCAGAGAAATAAGTCTTGTGCAAACTGATTGCCTAAGATCACGTATTCTAATAGATGGCAAAGCTTGGGACTGATTCCTAGGCCATTCTCTGCTGCTCTGTAGGTAACTTTCAAAAATTTATATTTTACTATGGCAAAATATATTCCTCATTTGAAATTTCATAAACTATTAAACACTAACTCCCCATTTTTCCCTGCTCTTAGTCTCTGTCAACTATCATTATCCTTTCAGTTTCAATGAATATGAGTACCCCAGGTACCTCACATAGGTGGAATCTACATTTGGCCTTTTATGACTAGCTAATTTTTTCACTTAGAATATTATTTTTAAGGTTTGTCCATGTTGTGGCATATATCAGAATTTCCTTCCCCTTTAAGGCTGAATAATATCCCGTTACATATCTCACTGTATATCACATTTTGATTATCTCTTTATCCATCTACAGACACTTGTGTTGCTTTCACCTTTAGGTTATTGTGAATAATGCTACTATGAACATGGGTGAAAAATATCTAGCCAAGTCTCTGCTTTGATTTCTTTTAGGTATATACTCAAAAGTGGAATTGTAGGATCATATGGTAGTTCTATGTTTAATATTTTGAGAAATTGCTATATTGTTTTCCACAGAGGCTGCACCATTTACATCCTCACCAGCAATATACAAGAGTTCTAACTTCTCCACATTCTTACCAACACTTGCTATTTTCTGTGTTTTTGTTTGTTTATGTTTTTTGTTGATAATAACCATCCTAATGGGTGTGAAGTAATATCACATTGTGGTTTTAATTTGTGTTTCCCTGATGATTAGTGATATTGAGCATCTTTTCATGTGTTTTCTGGCCATTTGTACCTCTTCTATGGAGACATGGTTATTCAAGTTATTTACCTACTTTTAATAGTTTTTTTTAATTGCTGAATTATAGGAGTTTTTTATGTATTCTGTATATCAATCCCTTTTAAGATATATGATTTGAAAATATTTTCTCTCATTCCATGGTTTGCTTTTTAACTCTGTTGTTAGTGTAGTTTGATGCACAGAAGTTTTTTAACTTTGATGAATTCCAAATTATTTGTTTCTTGTTTTAGCCAGTATTTGGTGTCATATCTATGAAATCATTGCCAAATCTAATGTCATGAAACTTTTCTGAGTTTTCTTTTAAGAGATTTATAGTTTCAGCTATTATGTACAGGTTTTTGATTCATTAACTTAATTTTTGTGTATGGTATAAGGTAAAGGTTGATTTTCATTATTTGATATTTAGATATCAGTTTTCCCAACACCATTTGTTGAAAAGACTGTCTTGCCCCCATTGAGTGGTATTAGCACTCCTGTTAAAAATTATTTGACCATATATGCAAGTTTTTATTTTGGAGCCTTGTATTCTATTCCATTGGTCTATATGTCTTTCTTTATTCCAGTGCCACTGTTCTATTATGGTAGATTTGTAGAAAGTTTTGAAATCTAAAGTGGAAGACGTCCCAACTTGTTCTTCTTTTTCAAGGTTGGTTTGACTATTTGGGATCCCTTGAGATTTCATTTGAGATTTGCGATGGATATTTTTATTTATATTTTTAAAGTCTAGTTACTTAACATACAGTACAATATTGGTTTCAGGAATAGAATTCAGTAATTCATCCCTTACATACAACACCAAGTGTTCATCATAACAAGTGCCCGCCTTAATGCCCATCATCCATCTAGCCCATCCCCCACTCACCTCCCTCCATCAACCCTCAATTTGTTCCCTATTGTTAAGAGTCTCTTATGATTTGTTTCTCTCTCTTTTCTTTTTGCCCCTTCCTATAAGTTCAACTCTTTTGTTTCTTAAATTCCACATGTGAGTTAAGTCATATGGTATTTGTCTTTCTCTGACTGACATTTCACCTAGCATAATACAAGCTAGCTCCATCTACATCATTGCAAATGGCAAGATTTCATTCTTTTTGATGGCTGAGTGATATTCCATTGTGCATACGTATCACATCTCTATCCATTCATTAGTCAACAGACATATGGACTCTTTCCATATTTTGGCTATTGCCGATAATGCTGCTATGAACATTGGGGTGCATGTAATTCTTTGAATATATATTTTTGTATCCTTTGGATAAATGCCTACTAATACAATTGCTGGACTGTAGGATAGTTCTATTTTTAACTTTCTGAGGTAACTCCATACTGTTTTCCAGTATGTGGCTGTACCAGTTTGCATCCCCACCAACAGTGCAAGAGGATTTCTCTTTCTCTACCAACACCTGTTGTTTTTTGGGTTGTTAATTTTAGCTATTTTAACAGGTATGAGGTGATATCTTAGGATAGGTTTTCATATTTCTGCAGAAAATTTTGTTGGAATTTTGCGAGGGATTGCATTAAATTTGTAAAGCACTTTGGGTAGTGTTGACACCTTAATAGTATTGTCATCCAATTCATAACTATAGATGTTTTTCCATTTATTTGTGTCTTTTAAATTTCTCTTGGAAGCAATTTTTTAGTTTTTAGTTAATAAATCTACATAGATATTCATTCATGTCTTTAAAGTTTCTTTTGGTAATATTTTGTAGTTTTTAGTTAGTAAACCTATAACCTTTTGGCTAAGTTTATTCTTAATTATTTTGTTCTTTTTGATGCAATTGTAAATGAAATTGTTTCTTAATTTCAGTTTGGATTTTTCATTGTTAGTGTATGCAAATTGAACATTATTTTTTTTTTAAGATTTTATTTGTTTAGTTGACAGAGATCACAAGTAGGCAGAGAGCAGGCAGAGAGAGAGGGGGGGAAGCAGACTCCCCACTGAGCAGAGAGCCCGATGCAGGACTTGATCCCAGGACCCTGAGATCATGACCTGGGCCAAAGGCAGAGGCTTTAACCCACTGAGCCACCCAGGCACCCCATGGAACATTATTTTTGAATGTTGTTTTTATACTCTGCTACTGTACTGAATTTGTTTGTTGGTTCTGACAGTTGTTTTATGGAATCTTTAGAGTGCTCTACATATAAGATCATTCATCAACAAAGAGTTTTACAACTTCTGCTCCAATTTAGATGCCTCTACAAGTAACTTTTAGGGGAAGTCTTCATCATTAATCTCTATTCACTGGATTTTTAAAAAGATTTTTATTTATTAATTTAAGAGAGAGAGAGAGAACATGAGCTCAGAGAAGAGCAAAGGGAGAAGCAGACTCTGCTGAGCAGGAAGCCCAACCTGACACAGGGCTTGATCCCAGGACCCTGGCATCATGACCTGAGCTGAGGGCAGATGCTTAACTGAGACACCCAAGCACCCCTACTCAGTGGATTTTATTCTCAAATACCTTGAAAATGTCTCTTTGGTAATGTGTTTACATTTGTTTCCACATTGCTTTCTCACATCCACTTGTATTATCACTATTTCATTCTATTCAGTCATTCATCCAATAAATACTTGTTGAAAGCTTACTATGTGACAGACAGCTTGGGACTCTTGACATACATTAGTGCCCTTCTCCTCTTCTGGGAGCATCTTGCACACTCTTTCCCCAGAGAATAGCAATACAAAGTTTGAACAATCTTATCTCTAGTGGAGATTAGAGATACTTAAAGTTTTTGATGATTATGTGTGACTGATAGTAAGACGTCATTGACATCTAAATAATAGAATCACAATTTTATTTACTAGTCAGAAAGCCTTCCTGATCATATTTGTGCTAAAACTTTAGCAATAATTACATCTATTAAAACACTAACTGTATACATAAAGTGGATGCATTTTATCATATGCAGTTTTACCTCAATAAAGTTGATGAAAAAATTATTCTCAAAAAAGAATAGGACCCCATTAAGTGAAAGACGGTGAATACTAGAACTCTACTTAGGTTTAGTAATTCAAGATAATGCTTATTCAAATTAGTAGGAAAGACTGAATTAGAGCAATTTGAAATAAAATATATATACATATATACATGTTTAGAGAAATATAGCTACGCACATATAAATTTTGGCTTTCAAAACATATGTTAAATTGTTTTGGTTAAAACTCATCTTTTGTGTTTCTTAAATTCCAAACTAAAAATGTTTGCTTACAAATTTTAAAAAGTTTGATTAAAAAGATACTCTCCCTTGGGGAGGAGGGGCAAGATGGTGAAGAAATAGGAGACCCTTTTTTAATTGGTCCCCTAAAGTGAGATAAGTATCTACCAGAACACTCTGAACACCCATGAAATCAGACTGAGATGTAAGATTATACACTTCTGGATCTCTACAGGGGAAGAAGACATCAGTGGAGAGGTAAAGCAGAGTGAGAACACTCAGACTGATATCAGAGGATAAGCAGATGGGGGAGGGAGTCACCAGAAGTGACTTTGGAAAGTAATACCGCAATTTGAAAGCAGTATTTGGGGATCAGCATTAACTTGGAGACTGGTTGAAGTCACTCAATAAGAGCAAAAGATCTTAAGGGGCAACTGGTGGAATTGGGCAGTCATGGGCACAGGCCTAAGCCCACGGACCAAGGACAGCCACCACCTGTGCAAGAAAGAGTGCAGGAGAGCCTCCAGTCCATGGTCCCTGACCACCCGGCCTTCTACTGCTTACACTACCACTGGACTGGATGCACTCCCACCCATGCATGAGAGGGTCTGATATGTGTGCCAGCCAGAGCTCTCTAGGTCCACAGCCTTCTGCTTTCTGCATGCCCTATGCAACCATGGGATATGAGTGCTCTCCTGCCTGCACCTGAGAAAGCTTTGTATGGGTGCCAGCTGGTGGTCTTTAGGACCACGGCTTTCTGCCACCCAAGGAGGGTATGGATGCTCCCATCCCACGCATGGAAGAACCCAGCGTGATCTCTGGTCAGGATCCCTCAGTGGCAGCCATCTTCAACCTGTGAGACCATAGGGTTTGAGTGCACCCTGCATGGGCCTGGACCCCAGACAGCAGTCCTAGGAAAGGCAGCCACTGGAAGTGGACTCCCTGTTCAAATATCATTCACTGTTTTAGTGGCATGGGGGTGCAGAGATAAGTGGACACTGTGGGCGACCACTGAGACAGTGACTGTAGTACACTCCACTTGTGGAAGTTTGCGCTGTTCAGCGAAGTTGCAGTGGTGGAGTCTGTGTGTTCTGGACCACCCAGAGGGAAGACTGAGGCTTCTCACTGAGACGGGGGTCTCGGTACAGTTTCTTTTCCACTAAACTTCCAAAAAGCCACAACAAGCCTCCAAAGAACAAAAAAATCCAGAGAACAAAAGCCTAGAAACTGGTTTCCACAAAGACCAACCCCTTGATAGCAGGCAGGACAGTCTACCCTGAGCAAGACTGACTGAAAAACAATGCAGCAGTCCCCACCCCCAGAAAGCTAGCCAAAAGAACAAGAGGACAACCACCACAGGGTCCCCATAAAACTGTAAAACATCAACATCAGGGAAAAACAATATATTAAGCTCCAGGTATTGCCCTAAAACCTGTATATTTCATAGAGACATTTTTTTAAATCTGTTCTCATGATTCTTGTTCTTCTAATTTATTTTAATCTACTTAACATTACAACTAGAGGTTTAATACAACATATTCCCTAATAACCTTTTAACTTGAACTTTTTGCATACATATACCCATGTTTTTTCTTTTTCCTTCTTTAAATATACATATAGATATAAACTTCAAGGTAAATGTCTTTCCCTAATCAATACTACCCCAATATATAAACCAGTTTTAATCCCCCTTTCTCTAGAAAGTGGAGTCCTTTAACAAAGATATCAAGATATACCCAGAAAGAACCAAAATAATTTTCCTTGCCTACATTGAGGACTTATAACCACCCTCCCAACTTTTTCCTCTGTCAGTGTTTCTGTGCGTTTGCTTTTGTTCTGGTATTATATATATATATATATATATGTATATATATATATATGTATATATATATATATATATATATCTCCTATTCTTGGGGTACATTTTTGCTGGGTTCTTTTTTTTTCTTCTTGTTTACATTTGTCAGTATTTTGTTTGTCCATTTTTGTTTATATACCTTATAAATCTTACTTTTGGGGCTCATTCTGGCTGGGTTCTCTCTCCGTCTCGTTGTCTCTCTTTTTTTTCTTTTTTCTTTCTTTTTTTCCTCCTTTTTGGTAATGACTTCCAGTTGTTCTGAAAGTTACAGGGTGCAACTTGCTTGGATTGTGTTTGAGGTATTCAGCTATACATCCCCTTAACCACCTTTCACCAAAATGACTAGGAGGAGGAACACCCAACAGAGGAAAAATTCACAGATTGTGCCCTCTCCATCAGAACTATTGGATATGGCTATAAACAGTATGTCAGAAAGGGAATTCAGGGTAACAATTATCCAAGCAATGGCTAGGTTGGAGAAAACCATTAGTGACAACATAGAATCTCTAAGGGTAGAAGTGAGAGCTGACCTGGCAGAAGTTAAAAATGCTATCAATGAGATCCAACCTAATCTAAATACTCTAATAGCTAGGGTAACTGAGGCAGAAGATAGAATTAGTGATATAGAAGACAAACTGATAGAAAAGAAGGATCAGGAGGATGCCTGGAACAAACAGCTTAGAAGCCATTAAAACAGAATTAGGGAAACAAATAACTCCATGAAACATTCCAACATCAGAATTAGTGCGATCCCTGAGGTGGTAGAAAAAGACAGAAGACTAGAAGATATAGTTAACAAATGAAAAATTTTCGAACCTGGGGTATGGAACAAGCATTCATGTCCTAGTGGCAGAAAGAACTCACCAAGATCAATGAATCTAGAAAGACCTCAAGACACTTGGTTGTCAAAGTCACAAATCATAATTTTAGACAAGAGCTTCTGAGGGCAGCTAAGGGGGAGAAGATTCCTTAGGTAAAGAGGAGGGTCCATCAAAATAATGTCAGACCTGTCCACAGAAATCTGGAAAGTCAGAAAGGACTGGTAAGACATATTCAGGACACTAAATGAGAAGAACATACAGCCAAGAATACTTTATTGAGCAAGGCTGACATTCAAAATGGATGGTGAGATAAAGATCTTCCAAGATGGGCAAGGTTTAAAAGAGTATGTGACCACCAAGCTGGCACTACAGGAAATATTAAGGGGAGTTCTATAAAAGAAGAAAGAACCCAAGAATGATATAGAACAGCAATTTACAGAGACAATCTATAGTAAGAAGGATGTTCCAGTCAACATGATGCCAATAAAAACCTATCTTTCAATAATCATTCTCAAAGTGAACAACCTAAATGCTCCCATAAAACAGCACAAGGTTGAAGACTGGATAAAATGACAGGCCCCATCCATATGCTGTCTACAAGAGACATATTTGGAACCTAAAGATATATCCAGACTGAAAGTGAAGGGATGGAGAACCATCTTTAATGCCAACAGGATTCAAAAGAAAGCTGAGGGGGTGGTGCCTGGGTGGCTGAGTGGGTTGGGCCTCTGCCTTCAGCTCAGGTCATGAACTCAGGGTCCTGGGATGGAGCCCCACATTGGGGGGGTCTCTGCTCAGCGGGGAGCCTGCTTCCCCCCACACCCCGCCTGCCTCTGCCTACTTGTGATCTCTCTCTATGTCAAATAAATAAATAAAATCTTAAAAAAAAAGCTGTGGTAGGGATTCTCATATCAGATAAATTAGATTTAAACTAAAGACAGGAGTCAGAGATAAAGAAGGATACTACATCATTCTTAAAGGGTCTATTCACCAAGAAGATCTACCAATTATAAATATTTATGCCCCCCAATATCAGAGTAGCCAACTACATAAGACAACTGTTAATCAGAATAAAGTCATATTGATATGAATACATTAACAGTAGGGGATCTTAACACACCACTCTCAGTAATAGAAGATCATCCAAGCAGAAAATCAATAAAGAAAAAGAGTTTTGAATAACACACTGGACCAGATGGAACTCATAAATATATACAGAATATTCCACCTTAAAACAGCAGAATACTCATTCTTCTCGAATGCAAAGCCTATGGGATACAGCAAAGGTGGTCCTAAGGGGGAAATACATAGCCATCCAAGCATCCCTCAAAATAATGGAAAAATCCAGAATATAGCAGCCCTCTTTACACTTTAAAGAACTGGAACATCAAGAACAAACTAAGCTCACCCCACCCACAAGAAGGGAAATAATCAAGATTAGAGCAGTGATCAATGAGATAGAAAATAGAGCTACAGTAGAAAATATCAATGAAACTAAATGGTGGTTCTCTGAAAGAATCAATAAGATCAATAAACCACTGACCAAATGAATTTAAAGGAAATGAGAGAGGTCCCAAATGAATAAAATTATGAATGAAAAGGGAGAGATCAGCCTAATGCCAAGGAAATAGAAACAATCATCAGAAATTATGATCAACAGTTATATGCCAATAAGTTAAGCAACCTAGAAGAAATGGATGCATTTCTGGAATCCAATAAACTTCCAAGATTGAAAGAAACAGACAACCTGAATAGACCAATATGGAGTAACAAGACTGAAGCAGTGATCAAAAACCTCCTAAAAAACAAGAGCCCAGGACCTGATGGAATCCCTGGGGAATTCTACCAAACTTTCAAAGAAGAAATACTTATTCTCTTGAAGCTGTTTCAAAAAATAGAAACAGAATGAAAACTTCCAGTCTCTTTCTAGGAAGCCAGCATTACCCTGATCCCCTGTCCATGCAAAGACCCCATTAAAAAGGAGAATTTCAGACCAATATCCCTGATGAATATGGATGCCAAGATTCTCAACAAGATCCTAGCTAATAGGATCCAACAGTACATTAAAAAGATTATCCATAATGACAAGATGGGATTTATCCCTGGGAAGCAAGTGTCATTCAACATTTGCAAATCAATCAATTTGATCACACAGATCAATAAGAGATGAGAGAAGAACCACAAGGTCCTCTCAGCGTTTAACAAGAGACAACATCCGTTTCTGTTTAAAACACTTCAAAGTACACGGATATAAGGAATATTCCTCAGCTCCATAAAATCTATCTATGAAAACCCCACACTGAATATCATTCTCAGTGGGGAAAATCTGACAGCCTTCCCTTTGAGATCAGGAACACGACAAGGATGCCCACTCTCACCACTGTTGTTCAACATAGTAATAAAAGTCCTAGAAATAGTAATCAGACAACAAAAAGAAATAAAAGGTATTCAAACTGGCAAAGAAGAAGTCAAATTCTCTCTCTTCACAGATGACATGATACTTTATATGGAAAAGCCAAAAGACTCCACCCCCAAACTACTAGAACTCATATAGCAATACAGTAATGTGGCAGGATACAAAATCATTGTACAGAAATCAGTTACTTCCTAATACAATACAATGAAAATATAGAAAAGGAAATTAGAGAATCAATTCCATTTATTATAACACCAAAAACCATAAAATACCTGGAATGAACCTAACCAAAAGGGTAAAGGATCTGTACTCGAGGAACTACAGAATACTCATGAAAGAAACTGAAGAAGACACAAAAAGATTGAAAAGCATTCCATGCTCATGGATTGGAAGAATAAACATTGTTAAAATGCCTATATTGTCTAGAGGAATCTGTACTTTCAATGCCATGCCGGTCAAAATTCCACAGGCATTTTTCAAAGTGCCAAGACAGCATGATACTGGCACAAAAACAGGCACATAAGCTAGTGGAACAGAGGAGAGAGTCCAGATATGGACCTGCAACTCTAAGGTCAAATAATCTTCGAAAAATCAGGGGAAAATATCCAGTGGAAAAAAGACAGGCTTTTCAATAAATGGTGTTGGGATAATTGGACAGCTATGTATAGAAGAAGGAAACTTGATCATTCTCTTACACCATACACAAAGATAAACTCAAAATGGGAAAAAAAAAAACACCTCAATGTGAGGCAGGAATCTATCAAAATCCTAGAGGAGAATATAGGCAGTAACCTCTTCGACATCGGCCACAGCAACTTCTTTCAAGACATGTCTCCAAAGGCAAAGGAAACAAAGGTGAGAATGAACTTTTGGAACTTCATCAAGATCAAAAAATTCTGTACAGCAAAGGAAATAGTCAATAAATCAAAAAGCCAACCCACAGAATGAGAGAAGGTGTTCACAAATGACAGTGCAAAAGGCTGATATCCAAGATCTATAAAGAACTTATCAAACTCAACACTCAAAAAAAAAAAAACAGATAATCACATCAAAAAATGGGCAGAAGAAATGAACAGACACTTCTCCAAAGAAGACATACAGATGGCTAACAGACACATGAAAAAATGTTCATCATTGGTCATCAGGGAGATTCAAATCAAAACCACATTGAGATACCACATCACACCGGTTAGAATGGCCAAAACTAACAAGACAAGAACCAACAAGTGTTGGAGAGGATGTGGAGAAAGGGGAACCCTCTTACACTGTTGGTGGGAATGCAAGTTGGTGCAGCCATTTTGGAAAACAGAGTGGAGATTCCTTAAGAAATTAAATATAGAGCTACCCTATGACCTTGCAATTGCACTACTGGGTATTTACCCTGAAGATATAGATAGTGTGAAAAGAAGGGCCATATGTATCCCAATGTTCATAGCAGCAATGGCCACAGTCACCAAACTGTGGAAAGAGCCAAGATGCCCTGCAACAGATGAATGGATAAAGAAGATATGGTCCATATATATAATTGAGTATTATGCCTCCATCAGAAAGGATGAATACCCAACTTTTGTATCAACATGGATGGGACTGGATTATGCTGAGTGAAATAAGTCAAGCAGAGAGGGTCAATTATCATATGGTTTCACTTATCTGTGAAGCATAAGAAATAACATGGAGGGCATGGGGAGATGGAGAGGAGAAGTGAGTTGGGGGAAGTCAAAGTGGGAGATGAACCATGAGAGACTGTGGACTCTGAGAAACAAAGTGGTGGCTGGGGTGGTTGGGTGAGCCTTGTGGGTGTTAATGATGGTATGTATTGCATGGAGCACTGGGTGTGGTGCATAAACAATGATTCTTGGAACACTGAAAAAATAAATTTAAATTAAAACACAATATACTAACCCTTTATCAGATATGTCATTTGCAAATACCTTCTCCCTCATACAACAGAATACTATTCCACCATAAAAAAGCATGAAATCTTACCATTTAGAATTATGTGAATGGAGCTACGAGGTATTATGTTAAGTAAAATAATTCAGAGAAACACAAATATCATGTGATTTTACTTATATATGGAATGTAGGAAACAAAGCAAGGCATAAAGAGGTAAAAGAGAGAGACAAACCAAGAAACAGACTTTTAACATAGAGAACAAACTGATGGTTACCAGAGGAAAGGCAAGTGGGAATATAGGTGAAATAGATTGTGTGGATTAAGAAGTGCACTTGTGATGAGCATCAGGTGTTATATGGAAGTGTTGAATCACTATATTATATTCTATAATATTACACTGTACGTTAATTAGCTGGAATTTAAATAAAAACTTTTTTAAAAATTTTATGGGGGTGCCTGGGTGGATCAGTGGGTTAAGCCCCTGCCTTTGGCTCAGGTAATGATCTCAGGGTCCTGGGATCAAGCACCACATCAGGTTTTCTGCTCAGCAGGGAGCCTGCTTCTCTCTCTCTCTCTCTCTGCCTGCCTCTCTGCCTGCTTGTGATCTCTTTCTCTCTCTCAAATAAATAAATAAAATCTTTAAAAATAAATAAATTTATTAAAAGTTTCATGAATAACTCCTATAAATTTATAATTAAAGAGACTAAAATTCAGGTGTGATGGACGTAATTATTACTTCCAAGCAAATAATGCATTTAAGATAACTTATTTTTATTTTAAGTATGGCAAATATTCTTTCCATTTTATTAGCACTTTTACTTTGCTTAAACAGGATTTTTATCATAACACAATGGTGAACTTCAGCTCAACCTGATCTGCAGCTCAATAGACTCAAGAGTTCAAGTGTTCACTTCACCACTTACTAACTATTTGATCTTGGGCAATTTATTTATTTTGCCATGTCTTCATTGTCTTCTCAAATCAAGATAATAATAGTGCCTACTTCTCTAGGCTTTTGAGATAATTAAATGCAGGGGTGAGTTTGAAGCAGTTAGAACAATGCCAATACATAGTAAATGTTCGATAAATATTAACTACTATTTGTGATGATTTCCTAGATATTGGAGATTAAATTTCTTACACATTATCTTAATTTTCATTCTGCCTACAAGGAAGAGACTGAATATTGTTTCAAAACTTGTCAAATAGTTTCAGTAGTGCTTTAGATATTTTCTTAGTTGATGTAATGATGAAAAATGCAAGCTTCCAACTTTTTTTTTGTCTATCTTCCCCAAGTGTTTTTTTTTGTTTTTTTTTTTATTCAATGTACAGAATGTTAGTTTGGGAAATTAAGATCATCTTATATCCTAATGACTTTACTAATGCAATTAAACCATTTGACCAATTATCTCCATTTTGCTGGCCATCATTTAAATTTTTATTTTTACTGAGGATCAGATTGGACCAAGTTCTTCATCCACTATACTAAAAGACATATACCAACTAGACCAAACATTCTAGTTACTACCTTTAGAAAGCATTAAAGTAATGGTCCTACTTCTTCCTACCTTATTTCAGCCAGCTTAAAATTAGCAAAATTCAAATCAAAATATCAAACTTGGGGTGCCTGTGTGGCTCAGTGGGTTAAGCCACTGCTTTCGGCTCAGGTCATGATCTTGGAGTCCTGGGATAGAGCCCCGCATCGGGCTCTCTGCTCAGCAGGGAGCCTGCTTCCTCCTCTCTCTCTCTGCCTGCCTCTCTGCCTGCTTGTGATCTCTCTCTGTCAAATAAATAAATAAAATCTTAAAAAAAATCAAACTTTATTTTTCAAAATGTGTTTTTGGTTCAGAGTTTGGGTGTTTCTATAAGCCTTTTCATAATCACAGACTCCAAGAATTTTGGAGAAGGAAGCAACCTTAGAGCCCATCTAGGCTAACCCTCTCATTTATGTTTTGAAACACTAGAGATAAAGGCCAAGAGCCTTTAAGAAAAAGTGAAAATTTTTTCTTAGAGAGAAAAATTGGTGTTCTCCTAAGAGTCACTTCTTTTAAATCTCCACCTGTAAAGACCTCTGATTTAGAAGCTGAAAAATACATGTGTGTGGGCATATGTTACAGTTTTGTCTTTGTAAACATTTTATAAGTTTCTCAAAGGCTTATGACTCTAGTGTCTAGATCAATTGGTAACTAAACTGTATTAAGTTCTGTACTAGATTTCTTATTCCCAAACTTGACATTTTTATCATTAAAAAATTAGATCTATCTAATTCTCTAGTTATATCTCTATCTATATCTCTATGTGGAAAAATAATGTACACTATTTTACCATTTTTAATGATTTTCACAATAAGTACACATAAACATGAGGACGAACAAGAATTATGTTTTCTTGCCAGCTTTTTTTATTAATAGGTCAAGCGATAACAAATGTCTGTTTAAACAAGCAAAATCGAAACTGAATTCCACATGGACTCTGTATATGGAATTACTACAAAATCATACGTGTTTGTTTAAAGCTCCACTCCTACTTCTATGACAAATCTAAAGGAAAAATAAGAAAAAAGACATTGTACATATGAATATTTCCTCATGAATTCTAAGTGAATTATGATGCTATCACAGCTATTCACATGTGGATAAGAACTACGGTGAGGATCAAACATAACCAAAGTAATGTTGATAAAGAAAACCAGGGTTACTTGTGTCGCTCAGTCAGTTAAGCATCTGCCTTTGATTCAGGTCATAATATCAGGGTCCAGGTGTTGAGCCCTGCATCAGGCTCCTTTCTCAGTGGGAAGTTTGCTTCTCCCTCTCCCTCTGCCGCTCCCCCCAACTCATGTCACTCTCTCTCATATAAATAATAAATTCTTAAAAAAATGCTGGTGGCATCACAGTTCCAGACTTCAAGCTGTATTACAAAGCTGTAATCATCAAGACAGTGTGGTACTGGTACAAAAACAGATAGACACAGAGATCAATGCAACAGAATAGAGGGTCCAGAAATGGGCCCTCAGCACTTTGATCAACTAATCTTTGACAAAGCAGGAAGGAATATACAGTGGAAAAAAAGACAGTCTCTTTGATAAATGGTGCTGTGAAAATTTGACAGCTACATGAAGAATAATATTGGACCACTTTCTTACACCATACACAAAAATAAACTTAAAATGAATGGAAGACCTAAATGTGAGACAGGCATACATTAAAATCCAAGAGGAGAACGTAGGCAGCAACCTCTTTGACCTCAGTCACAGCAAATTCTTACTAGACACATCTCCAAAGGCAAGAGAAACAAAGGCAAAAATGAACTATTGGGACTTCATCAAAATAAAATAATTTTGGACAGCAAAGTAAACAGTCAACAAAGCTAAAAGGCACCTGCAGAATAGAAGATATTTGCAAATGTCTTATCAGATAAAGGACTAGTATCCAAAATCTATAAAGAACTTAAACTCAACACCCGAAAAACAAAATATCCATTTAAAAAATGGGCAGAAAACATGAGCAGACATTTCTCCAAAGAAGACATATAAATGGCCAACAGACACATGAAAAAATGTTCAATATCATTCAGCATCAGGGAACTACAAATCAAAATCACAATGAGATACCACTTCACACCAGTCAGAATGGCTAAAATTAACAACTCAGGAAACAACAGATGTCGTCAAGGATTCGGAGAACATGAAATCACCTTCACTGTTGGTGGGAGTGCAAGCTGGTGCAGCTACTGTGGAAAACAGTATAGAGGTTCTTCAAAAAGTTTAAAACAGAGCTACCCTACTACAACCCAGAAATTGCACACTAAGGATTTATCCAAAGGATACACATATAAAGATTCAAAGGGGCATATGCACTCCAATGTTTATAGCAGCAATGTCCACAATAGCCCAAATATGGAAAGACCCCAGATTTCCATTGACAGATGAATAGATAAAGAATAGGTGGTACATATGCACAATGGAATATTAGCCATCAAAATGAATAAAATCTTGCCATTTGCAATGGAATAGAAGGAACTAGTATTATGCTAAGTGAAATAGGTCTGTCAGCCAAAGACAATTACCATGTGATTTCACTCATATGTGGAATTTAAGAAACAAAACAGATGAAAATAGGGAAAGGGAAGGAAAAATAAAATAAGAGGAAAACAAAGACTGAGGCAAACCATGAGAGACCATTAACTGTAAGAAATAAACTTATGGCTGCTGGAGGGGAAGTGGGTAGAGGAATGGGGTAAGTGGGTGATGAACATTAAGGAGGACCCTTAATGTAATAAGCACTGGATGTTTTATGCAACTGATAAATCACTAAATTCTACCTCTAAAATTTTGATTCAACTTTGAGTCAAGTTTCATTCTTCTCCATATAGCTGTCCAATTTTCCCAGCACCATTTATTGAAAAATGTATCATTTTTTCCATTAGATTTTTTTTTCTTGCTTTGTTGAAGATTAGTTGACCATAGAGTTGCAAGTCCATATCTGGGTTCTCTATTCTGTTCCACTGGTCTATGTGTCTATTTTTCTGCCAGTACCATCTTGATGATCACAGATTTGTAATATAGCTTGAAATCAGGCAATGTGATGTCCCCAGCTTTGTTTTTCTTTTTCAACTTTTCCTTGACAATTTGGGGTCTTTTCTGGTTCCATAAAAAAAATTTGGATTGTTTAGTCCAGCATTTTGAAAAACACCATTTGTGTTTTGATCATGGTGTCATGGGATGGCATTGCAAGTATAGATTGCTCTGGGCAGCATAGACATTTTAGCAATGTTTATTCTTCCGATCCATGAGCATGGAATGTTTTTTCTATCTTTTTGTGTCTTCTTCCATCTCCTTTATGAGTGTTCTGTAGTTCCTAGATTATGTATCCTTTACATCTTTGTTTAGGTGTATTCCAAGGTATCTTATGTTTTTTGGTGCTATTATAAATGGAAGTGATTCTCTAATTTCTATTTCTATAGATACACTGTTAGTGTATAAGAAAGCAAATGATTTCAGTGCATTGATTTTGTATCATGCTACATTACTGAATTGCTGTATGAGTTTTAGTAATTTGGGGGTGGAGTCTTTTGGGTTTCCAGATAAAGTATCATGTTATCTGTGAAGAGAAAAAGTTTGACTTCTTCTTTGCCAATTTGAATATGTTTTATTTCTTTTTGTTTTCTGATTGCTGTTGCTAGGATTTCTATTACTTTGTTGAATAATAGTGGTGAGAATGGGCATTCTTGTCATGTTCCCGACCTTAAGAGAAAGATCTGAGCTGTTCCCCATTGAGAATGATATTTGATGTGAGCTTCTCATAGTCTTTCTGATAATTTATGAATGTTTCTTCTATACCTATCCTCTGAAGATTTTTAATCAGGACAGAATGCTGTAATTTGTGAAATGTTTTTTATGCATCAATTGAGAGGATCATATGATTCTTGTCTTTTCTTGGTGTGTTCTATCATGTTGATTGACTTGCAAGTGTTGAACCACTCTTGCATCTCAGGGATAAATCCCAGTTGGTCATGGTGGACAATGCTTTTAATGTACTGTTGGATACTATTAGCTAGGATCTTTTTGAGAATTTTGGCATCCATGTTCATCAGGAATATTGGTCTGTAGTTCTCCTTTTTGATGAGGTCTTTGCCTGTTTTGAGATCAAGGTAATGCTGGCTTCATAAAATGAGTTTGGAAATTTTCCTTCTGTTTCAATTTTTTGAAAAAAACTTCAGAATAGGTATTATTTCTTCTTTAAATATTTGGTAGAATTCTCCTGGGAATTCATCTAGCCCTGGACTCCTGTTTTTTGGGAGGATTTGATCACTGCTTCAGTTCTGTCACTGATTCTTGGTCAATTCAGAATGTCAATTTTTTCCTGTTTCAGGCTTGGTTGTTTGTAGGTTTCTAGAAAAGCATCCATTTTTCCCAGGTTGCCTAATTTATTGACATATAGTTGCTGATAATGATTTTAATAATTGCTTTTATTTCCTTCCTGTTAGTCATGATCTCTTCCCTTTCATTCATAATGTTATTAATTTGGGTCATTTCTCTTTTCTTTTGGATAAGTCTGGCCAGATGTTTATTGATCTTGTTCTTTCAAAGAACAAGCTTCTAGTTTTATTGATTTGTTCTACTGTTTTCTGGTTTCTACTTCATTGATTTCTGCTCTATTCTTTTTTTTCTCCTGCTTGAATTAGAGGCCTTATTTGCTATTGTTTTTCTAGGTCTTTTTGATTTAAGTTTAGCTTGTGCATTTGGAATTTTTCTAATTTTTTTTTGACAGACGCTTGGATGGCTATGTATTTCCCCCTGAGGACCAACTTTACAGTATCCCATAGGTTTTGCACCAATATGTTTTTTTTCTCATTGGTTTCTGTGGTTTTAGAATGGTTTTAAATTCTTCCTTAATTTCCTGGTTGACCCAAACTTTCTTTAGCAGGATGGTCTTTAGCTTCCAACTGTTTGGATTTTTCCCAAATTTTTTCTTATGATTGAGTTCCAGTTTCAAAACATTGTGATCTGACAATACACAGGGCATAATCTCAATCTTTTGGTATGGGTTGAGACCTGTTTTGTGACCCAGTATGTGGTCTATTCTGCAGAAAGTTCCATGTGCACTCTAGAAGAATGAGTATTCTGTTGTTTTAGGGTGGAAAGTTCTGTATGTATCCGTGAAGTCCATTTGGTACAGTGTGTCCTTCAAAACACTTGTTTTTCTGTTGATCTGCTTAGATTATCTGTCTATTGCTGAGAGTGGAGTGTTGAAGTCTCCTACTATTAAAGTATTATTATCAATATGATTCTTTATTTTGGTTAACAGTTGGCTTATATAGTTGGCTGCTCCCGTGTTGGGGGCATAAACATTTATAATTGTTAGATCTTCTTGTTGAATTGACTTTTTAAGAATGATATAATGTTCCTCTGTATCTCTTACTTGAGTCTTTAGCTTGAAATCTAATTTGTATGATATAAGAATTGCTACACCAGCTTTCTTTTGGGGTCTGTTGGCATGAAAAATTGTTCTTCATCCCCTCACTTTCAGTCTGGATGAATCTTTGGGTTCAAATTAACCCTATTATAGACTGAATATGGATTCATCATATCTTTTTATCCAATCTGCAACCCTGTGCTGTTACATGGGAGCATTTATGGCCATTCACGTTGATGGTGATTATTGAAAGATGTGATTGTGCCATGATGTTGCCTGTAAGTTCCCTGTTTCTATAGATTGTCTCTGTAAATTTCCAATCTGTACTCTTCTTGGGTTCTTTTTTTTTTTTTTTTAATACAACCCTCCTTAATATTTCTTGCTAAGCCTGCTTGGTGGCTACATATTCTTTCAGTTTCTACTGGTCCTAGAACTCCTTGTCTCACCATCCATTCTGAATGACAGCCTCGGCTGCATGTTCTTCTCATTTAGTACTCTGAATATGTCTTGCCAGCCCATTCTGGCTTGTCATGTCTCTGTGAACAGGTCTGACATTATTCTAATGTTCCTCCCTCTATACGTAAGAAATCTCTTCTCCTTAGCTGCTTTTGGGATTGTTTCCTTGGATCTAAGATTTGCTAGTTTTACTATTATATGTTGAAGTGTTGATCTGTTCTCTCTGATCTTGAGAGGGATCCTCTCTGCCTCTTGGACATGAATGCTTGTTTCCTTCCCCAGATTAGAGAAGCTCTCAGCTATGATTTGCTCAAATATATCTTCTAGACCTCTCTCTTTCTCCACCCCTTCAAGGATCCCAATAATTCTGACATTGGAATGATTCACGGTGTGATTAATCTCTCTCAGTGTGATCTCTTGGACATTAAGCTGGTTTTCCCAGCCCTCCTCAGTTTCCTTCTTTTCTGCTGTCTTATCTTCTAGCTCATTAATTTGTTCTTCTGCCTTATTTACCCTGGCAGTCAGAGTAACCAGTTTGGAATGCATCTCATTCATAGCATTATTAAGTTTGGCCTGATTAGATCTCATTTCTGCCCTTAGAGATTCTATATTGTCACTAATATTTTTCTCAAGCCTTGATACCGACTTCATATCTTTGACATCTTGCTTATATCCATATTCATTAGGTCTGTGGCAGATGCCATAGTCTCTGTTTCTTTTCTTTCTTGGGGATTCCTCCTCTTAGTCATTCTTTTGAGGGGTAATTGAGGGACTGTACAGAGTCCAAAGTATTAACCATGACACAAGAAAGATTCACCTGTTTTATAGGGTCCTTAGGGTTGTCATCCTCTTGTTCTCCCATCCTGTCTTCTGGAGGAGGGGCCTGCCATGCTATTGCTCAGGCAACCCTGCTTGGACAGAGCTTCCCTGTCCCCTATTGGGAATGGGGTGGTCTCAGTGAGGACCAGTTTTTGTTGTCAGTGTTGCTGTTGCTTTTTGAGTTCTTATTCTCTGGCATCTTTCCCTCATGGCTTTCTGCACCTCTTCTGAGAGTCAGAGCAGAAGTGACTGCACCGAAACCTCTGCCCCAGAACAGAGAAATCACAGTGTTCTCTTCACTGAGCTCTCCAGGACACACATTCTCTGTTTCTTTCTGTGCTGCTAAAAATTGCAACCTCTCTGGTTGTGGCCCCCACAGCAACTCTCCCAGAAGTTGATCCAAGGGCCAGGCCTGTTTCTGACTTTTGTGCTTCTAAAACTGCAAGCCACCTCTGGTTCTGGGGCTCCTGGATACAGTCTGATGGTTATACTAAAGTACTTTCCCTGCTGCTACTGATCCATGAGTCTGTACCCAGTCCCCAACATGGGATGCTTTTGTGCTCTGGTGTTATATCACCTTCCCTGCAGCAGCTTATGGAGACTCCCTCTCCCTTCTGTTTCACTTCTGCTCACAGAATCACAGATCCACCCTTCATATCTCAAGACCACCAGAGATTTTCTGCTTGTAGAGATACAGTTATATATTCTTACACCTCAGGCTGATTTTGTGCTAAATATCCTGCTAAATTTAGGGGATCAGTTGAAATAGAGTCCCCTACTCCTCCACCATCTTCTCTTGTCCTCAATAAATTACATTTCATTTTAAATGTTCAGGTATGTGGCAGCTTTATTTGTTTAAAACTGTTCCATGGTTTTCCTTGAGTCATATTGAAATACTTCAGTGGTACTTCCAGGATTGCATTAAGTAACGAATGTACTATAACACTGTAAGGAAACATGAGGATTAATGTTGACATAAAAATGCTAACATTTTATAAAAGGAAAATCACTATGGATTTTTTATCTATTCCTTGATATTTGGAACTTTGGAAAGCCTTTAGTTTCATTATATAACGTAATATGGCATGGCTACTGAATTTTAGATTTCACAAATATGTCTATTGGGAATCTTATAGGAGAACATAATTAAACCTTCTTAAAATCACATATATCAACTTTGTATATTCTTGGAAAGGAATTTTATTTATGATTTAATTTCTTATTTTCCCACAGAATTTGGGGTTCCAATTAAAAACCTGTTCGGGTCATTGTATTATTGCCTGCTAGTACTTAATCTTCTCCAAAACCCTCCTCACTTATTTTAAAACAAAAGAAGAATGATATAAGGAGAAAAGTAATGAAATGCAGCACAACACATCTTTCAAAGTAAAGGGAAGTGTTTTTTTTTTTTTTAAACTATCTAGGATCTGTGACATTCAAAAATTATTTGCTGAACACTAAATGTGCTCAAGTGTAACATCTCAATTCCAAGAACTCTATGCCTTCCATTATGAAATGAAACACATGGATTTATTTTTTTTTCTTCTTTGCTGTTCCTGAAGCCTAAGGTAATAATTATCGATGTCAATGATAAACCATAAATGGCAATGTGTACTACAAAATGCATGTTCTACTTTATCTGATAGAGATTCTATGATATTCTGGTGTTATAATGATGAATATAATTAACAATTTAAATGTTGTTTAAAAAGTAAGTACAATTCTTTTGTTGTTCTCATAATGTATCATACACACGTTTTTTGATATTATGGGGTCATACTTAACAGATTTTGGCCCAATCCATCATGATGTCCTTAAATTCTCATGTTGCTAATTCATCATTTTTTAAATACTTCACCTGACAGTTCTTTGGAGTATTAAGTTTCCCTGAGTAATGTTGCCTATATCAGAGGTATTCTTTAAAGATGCAGTGTCATTCCCTAAACCCAAATCTAATGAAATATGTAGATATGAAAAAAAAGCCAAAAGGTATCCACACTATTCCCTTGTAGTCTCTAATAATGGAAATTTTTCATTAAAGTAAAAACTTAAATATGCAATTATTTTCCACAAAAAACAGATCATCCCCAAATGAATTGATATGAAATTCTATTCATAGCAATTGGGACTGACTTATTGAAGATGACACATTAATTCTGGGTTGGCAACATATGAACAAATAAAGCTATCTATGTCAATAGTAATGATAAAGCTATTAATTTTTTTGAACCTGTTAGCCTTAGTCAGAGTGAAATATATTTTTGTGTCTTTCTACATTTGATTATGTTTTAGAAGATTCACAAACTATGTATTAATCTTTGAATCTCAATCCTCCTTTTAGCATCTGTAAAAGTACCCATGTTTGTCAAATGATGGAAGAGATGGAAAGAAGTGTTATGCTTCACAACAGCCAAGGAATTGGTCTACTGTGCTGAGTGAACATGGTTTACTATATGGCACTAAGGATTTTGATAAAATATGTCAAGTTTGGCTTGTTTTTCTTATGCTAGTCTCCACTTAAGAATTTGTAATGAGCCCATGTTCTTCATTAATTCATCAGCAACCTCTCTAGTGTATTTAACATTCACTTAAATCCCAGAATATAGCTGCTGAGAGCACCAGTTGGGAAAGTTTAACATCCAGCATATTATGCTAACTTCTATTTGAATAAGTGTTTATTTTATTTTTTTAAATTAATTTATGTATGAGATTCACCCACTAAGTTCACTATAACCATTTCAGTATTTGTATCCTAAAAAATAAGTCCATCTTTGTGAGAGATAACTTACTGCTATTGGAAACATTGTCAGTGTTCAGATGTTTATTGGGTATAATGGTAGTTCATTTATGCACTGCATCTTTGTGTTTCATTCAGTCTTAAGACCTCAAACTAGTAATTTATCTCACTAATTCTCATAATTTTCTATAAGATAAAAAAAAAAAAGACAAGCAAAGTGTGAATGCCCTCTCTTTAGGATGTGGTAAAGAACCACCTTGAGGGTATCTCTGCATTGAATCATCATTTAAATTCAGTTTATCGGTGCACCTGGGTGGCTCAGTCCTTGGGTGTCTGCCTTCGGCTCAGGTCATGATCCCAGGGTCCTGGGATCCAGCCCCACATCGGGCTTCCTGCTCAGCGGGAGGCCTGCTTCTCCCTCTCCCACTCCCTCTGCTTGTGTTCCCTCTCTTGCTGTGTCTCTCTCTGTCAAATAATAAATAAATCTTTAAAAAAATAAATTCAGTTTATCAAGTATAGATTGACCATATTCCATTCCAGATAATGTCTCTATGTTTATAAAAATGAATAAAACATGACCCCTGTCTTCTCAGATCATATAATGATTGAGGAAGCCTAGTATATACCTCATTTTAATGCAATCTGTTGAGCATTCAGAAAGAGATATGGGTCAGATGACAATGGATCTCTAAACAGGGACATTTCAACCAGCTATGGAAGGAGGTTAAATCAATGGAGAGATACTTGGAGAGATAATACTTAAGCTACCAAAAGATGAGTAGAAGGCAGCCAGGAAATAAGAGATGTCGAACTGCATGGAGCAGCAAGAAGAGAGTTGTAAAGGCACTGTTATGATTAAAATGAAGGTCATCTCTCAGAGTATGTGATATGGCAGTGAAAAAAGAATGCTTCCTGAAGAAAAGAGAAGACTTCCTGAATAAGGTGAATATTGATTGAAATCTTGAAGCAGGGGTGCATGTGTGGCTCAGTCAGTTAAGCATCCAGCTCTTGGTTTCAGCTCAGGTCATGATTTTGGATCGTGGGATTGAGCTCTCCACCACCCATCAAGTTCCACACTCAGTGCAGTCTGTGGATACTCTCTCTTCCTTTCCCTGTGTTCCTCCTCACCTTCTCTCTCTCTCTCTCTCTCTCTCAAATAAATAAATAAAACCTTTAAAAAAGGAGTCTTGAAGCATAAGTATGAATGGGCCAAATAAAGAATTGAGAAAGGACGTTTCCTAAACAGAAAGAATAGCATTCAAAGGTTATATTTATAATCTTATTTGATGTACATTTGTGTGGCATCAGACAAAATGAATTTAGGAATCAATTGTCCTTTTTTCTCCATATTATACACTGTAAGTAGGCAATGCATTGATTCATACTTCTTTGAACTTTGAGTAAAGTCATATAAACATCAAATTTCAAAACTGAAGGAAATTTAGATACTGTGTCATTCAGATTCTTATTTTCTAAATGAAGAAACTGAGGCTCAGAGGGAAGAGATGACTTGTTCAAGGAGAGCTGTTTGTGATGTTCAGAGCCTTGGTAAGATCTGATGCTCCCGTATCAGCAGAAAACCTTGAAAATTGAAGTATTTTTGTATTGTTTCCCTCAATCCCAGTGGATTGCTATTAGAGGCAGTAAAGTCTAGAGATTAAAATGTTGGCTTTAGAGTCTAAATATATTTGCTTTCACCAAATACGTGTCATGTGACTTTAGGCAAATGATGTTATCTCTTTTAGCTTCAGATCTTTCATCTACAAAATGGGGGATTATAGTGTAAAATGCTTTGATCAGGACCTAGCACATAATAAGCACTTCATAAATACGTTGTTATTATCTGCCTTTAGACAATCAAATACTAGCATACATAAGTATATTGTGGTATAGGCACCCTTGAAATTGATTTGACTATCCAAATAGTTTTCACCAAACCAATATCACCAAAACCTTTCTTTCTTCTTTTATTATGATTTGTTAGTTACCATACAGTACTTCATTAGTTATTGATGTAGTGTTCCATGGTTTGTTATTTGCATATAACCAAACCTTTCTAAGTTATAATGTTTTAGAACTGCCATGTACAAAAACCTAATTATGTGATTTTCTATTATTATCATTAATGTAGAATATTAAATTTTTATTAATGAAATAATATCAAGTACTGGTTAAGGGATTTTAGAGTAAGAATTGCAAATATATTAATTTGAAATGTGAAAAACCTTCCTATCCTAAGCAAAATTATCTAAAAGAAATCCATGTTTCTTCTGTAAGGATATAGGAATGGCTATGTGACCTTGTATCTGATCCCAATCTCATGTTCCAGTGCTCCTATTATTTAAATAATACAAGAGATTAAAGTTGAAAGCAAAGTGATGTGAATTTCTTACTCTAGGAAAAAAAATACACAATCAGTATTACCTTGCATGTCAGATAGATGATGGCCTTTTTTCATTAGACAAAACAACTTTAAAGACATTTTATTCTTAGGAAGGTTTGTCTTGATATAAATTTTCTACCCAGTAGATATTGACGTTTATTGCAGGGCTTTTGCATGTTAGATAGCTACATATGACATGAGACACCTCAGTGTTTCCAAAGTCATTATATTCACTGCTAATGAATCGAAACCTTTAGATCTGTAATGTGGTTCATAAATCTAAGCAACATTTTATACACGTTTATGTGATCCATAGTTATGTGGGCAGAAATGAACTAAACAGAACTATTATCATCTTGGGAAAATATGAATTTATTTTTCAATTTAAAAACAAAGATTTTTAAAAATAATTTATTATGTTTGAAGGTACAAATAAATAATTTCCAAAATGCAGAGGATATGGTTTTTAAAACAGAGGTTTACAGTATACGACTTATAAATAAAACTGCCACATAAAATACCCAGTGAGCAGGTGGTCACATTTCACAAATCACAGATTAAGAGTTTGCTTAACATAATAATTTTAACATAATAATATCCTCAATGTTAAAATAATAATAATAATAACAATAATAATGCCCTCAGTGTTCCTATATTATGTGTGAATTTCTATAAACCATTCTGAGAAACTGTTTTCTATTTATTATTTTCTCCTATTAAAACAATCTAGTAGTAATAAACATTTGAAGTTCACAAGATTAGATGGTATTCTTTAGGGAGCAGGATGAGAAAACTCCCTACTTTTCTTCTGGAAAAAGAATTTAAAAGAAAATGGGATAATATCAGGAATCTATTTTAGAGACCTACTTTCAGGTCTTTAGGCTAGAGTTCATTCTAGCTAGAGTTCTATGAAGTATATTTTCTCTTTCCATACTATTCTATGAGAAAAACAGGAATTTCCAAGGACTCCAAAGTTTACATTACTGACCTGATTATTTTATGTCCATAATACCTCATCAAAAAAAGCATGTAGACTATAGAATTTAGAAAGGCCTTCATTAAATGTGTGGTAGAATTCACCAGTAAAACCATCTGGTCCTGGATTTTTCTTTGTTGGGAAGTTTAAGATTATTCATTTAGGGGTGCCTGGGTGGCTCAGTGGGTTAAAACCTCTACCTTCTGCTCAGGTCATGATCCCAGGATCCTGGGATCAAGCCCCACATCGGGCTCTTTGCTTGGTGCGGAGCCTTCTTCCCCCAGCACCCCTCTGCCTACTTGTGATCTTTGTCTGTTAAATAAATAAATAATTTTTTTAAAAAAATTAATCATTTAGTCTCCTTACTTGTAATTGGTCTGTTCACACTTTCTATTGCTTCGTGATTTAGTCTTGGTAAGTTGTATGCTTCTAGGAATTTTTCCATTTATCTAAGTTAACCCATTTGTTGTCATGTAATTGTTTACAGTTCTTTCTTATCCTTAGTATTTCTGTGGTATTAATTATAATGTTTCCCTTTCATTTCTGATTTTACTTATTTGAGCCTTCTCTCTCTTTTTTGTTAGTCTAGCTAAAAGTTTGTTGATTTTATATTTTCAAAAAACAGCTCTAAGTTTTGCCAATCTTTCTGTTGTCTTTTTAGTCCCTATTTCTGCTCTAATCCTTATTTCCTCCCTTCTACTAACTTTGAACTTATTTTGCTCTTTTTCTAGTTCTTTGAGATCTTACTTTTTATTCTTTTCCTTTTTTAAAAGATTTTATTTATTTATTTGACAGAGAGAGAGAGAGATCACAAGTAGGCAGAGAGCTAGGCTCCCTGCTGAGCAGAGAGCCTGATGCGGGGCTCGATCCCAGGACCCCGAGACCATGACCTGAGCAGAAGGCAGAGGCTTAACCCACTGAGCCATACAGGTGCCCTGAGATCTTACTTTTTTCTTAATATAGGTATTTATCACTATAAATATCCCTCTCACAACTGCTTTTGCTACATCCCATAAGTTTTGCTATGTTGTGTTTTCAATTTGTCTCAAAATATTTTTAAAATTTCTTCTTTCATACATTAGTTATTCAGGAGCATGCCATTTAATCTCTACATATTTGTAAATTCTACAGTTGTCCTTATTATTTATTACTTCCCCAATGAACACATATATTAAATCATCATGTTGTACACTTTAAATATATAACAATTTTATTTGTCAATTATACCTTAATAAAACTGGAAAATATAAATTTCACCTTCTCAGGTTAAAAATATGAACAAAAAAGAAAAGGAAAGAAAATGAGAAAAACAATCTTCAACATCTGATATTGAAACAAGAGACTTTTTTTTCTGAAGACTTGACAAATCAAAACAAAAACAAAACAAAAAACAGCAGCAAATAAAACCCTAAACCTCCATCAATACCTTAATTGAAGTTTTACTAAGTTCAGCATATTTTAAAATGTCTTAAATGAGGATTTTTCTTTTTTTATTTTTTAAAAGATTTTATTTATTTATTTGATAGAGAGAGACACAGTGAGAGAGAGGGATAAGAAGCAGAGGGAGAGGGAGAAGGAGAAACAGGCTGCCCACTGAGCAGGGACCCCATGAGGGGCTCCAGCTAAGTACCGTAGGATCATGACCTGAGCCTAAGGCAACTGCTTAATGACTGAGCCACCCAGGCACCCCAACTGTGCATTTTCATAATAAAAGTCAGTCATCTATTAAAATATAGTCTATTGACAGCTAAATTGCTATGTCTATCATTTATAAGATTTCTATTTTCTTGTACATCATTTCAGAATAGTTTTCTAAAGTTATTCTTTTAACATTTGCATGTTTTGTAAGTCTTTGTATATTGACCAAAAAGGATTAAGTGTTATGTGGATGGAACACATCCTCTCAGTGACTGGTTTCCTTGAAAGCATGGTATGTGTGAGTATGTATGTGTCTGTGTCTGTGTGTATGTATATATGTATGCACGTGTATGTGTGTAAGAGTGTTAGAGGGAGAGAGGAAAGAAAGAAGGGCAGAGAGAGAGAGATAAGTGGAGGTGGTGGAAAAACACAATTTTGCTTTTGTTAAGGAGAGAAATCAAGGGGTGCCTGGGTGGCTCAGTTGGTTAAGTGTCTGCCTTCAGCTCTGGTCATGTTATCAGGTCTCGGGATGGAGCCCCAGGTCAGGTTTTCTGCTCAGCAGAAGTCTGCTTCTCCCTCTCCCTCTGCCTACTGCTCCCCTTGCTTGTGCTCTCTCTCTGTCAAATAAATAATCTTTAAGAAAGGTGGAGGGGAGTTCAAGTAAGTGAGGTATACTAAAATTCAAGGAAGTGAAGTATATGTTAACTCTTCATTCTTGATGGGCCTAACCACCAAGATATAAATTAATGAGACTGTTAAATTTTAATTTGAGGCTAGATGTGGGAAAGTTTTTGTAGTAATTTTTCTTTCATGTCCACTAAACAGTGAATATATTGACCTATTAAAAGTATAATTTATTTCAAGCATAAGTGAATTCCTTAAATATGGAATAACCTTTGGCAAACAGCCTTTATTAAGCCTTGATGTGATTCAAATGAAAGTTAATTGATTTTTTAAGAGTGCAAGTCATTTTTGTTTTGTTGTATCCTAACCTTTGATTCCATTTTAAGACATTTCTTCTGGTTTCTGCTATTGCCATCATCGTTGTTGTTGTTTTAGACTTGACTAAAGTATCTTTTGCAGCATCTTATCAAAGGAAGAAGAACATTAAGTTCCTTTTATTGGAAAGTTAAAGTTACATCTGCATTAAAAATTTTGTTATGGTAGCTTTCACTTCACTGTAGCAAACATGCTTTTTTTTGTACTATTAACTATGTGTCATTTGGATCTATAGAAAGTAATTGTATGTCTGTGACTTGCATATTTATTTTCACTAAGACTTCATCAGGAATTTGGAAAAGTTAAAAAAAAAATCTAGCCTCTAGATTTCTTCTCCCATTCAGTAAGTAAATACAACCATCTTTCAATAGTATTTTCCATTTTAGAAGTATATCAGCAAGAAGGTAATTTTGTAATAGGTTATATCTCAGAGTTTGTGATTACCTATTTCTTGGATCCATTTGATTTCCACCCACATTTTTCTCCTTGATTTTCTGGCCTTAAGATTATTTTTGATTTTTTTTTTTGTATTTACAAGTGATGTGCTTGACAGATAGGTTACAAGGATTGTTATAGAAGCAGTACAGTGTTTCAAAAAATTACTGACGTTGCTTATGATCCAATTTATTGTCCTTTGTGCAAAGTAACAAGCCATTCTGTCATGGATGAAAGATCTTGATTTGAGTGTTTACAGTGCACAACTCTTTCATGGCTGAAAGCTTCCAGTGATTTCAATCTTTCTGTCACCCATACAAATCGCATATCTTCATACAGAGTCTGATTATAACAGATAAAAATTTATTTTTCAATTATTAGTTACAATAGTTTCTTGATTAAATATCTCTATTACCAATAGTGTTCCACCACTTCATGGCCTCCACACACTGCCCCCCTTCATCTCACTGCCATTAGAAAAATCATTACTTGGCAATAAAACACCATTTCAGATTTTTGTATGAACTGGGGCTCTCTGTCAGTTTATTTTAATTAGTTCTTTCATTTTTAACTTATCACTGAAGTTTAAAGACATGATATATGACAATTCTTAATGTCAATTCTAAATGTAAATGGTTACACATTTGGAGAAATATCCTATAGTAAATTTTAAGGTTTCATTCTTGGGATGTTCTTATCATGAATGAATAAGCCAGATTTTTACAATGGAAAAACTACTCCCTGGGAGTGAGCTACTTATATTGCATTTTGGAACTACTACAGTTCCATTTAGTAAAATGTCAATGCTTTTCTTAGCCAAAGAAACAGACTGGATAATGAAAAATTCTTACTGACAATAGGAAATACCCTGACATATTTGTAATTACAGTGTTCCTCTTAATCCAGTATCTCACTATGCATTATTACCTTTGCAATCTCATATTACCCTGCACTAGAGTTGTTCTTGCTTTCATTTTGAGAACGAGAAAATGAAAAAGTAATTTATTTTTTCAAGGTCATGGATCATATCTATCCTAGAGACTGAAATAAAAATGTATTATTTAGATGATATGTGATGTATTTCTTAAGCAATTTCTGTCATTATTCTCCATCAATTCTCTTAAGCAGTAAATAATATGTTCTAACAAATGAATGAACATAACTACCAAGCCAAATTTAACACAGGGAAAGCAATGATAATAAATATTTTGCAAATTCATGGTACTTGACACTTTACAAAGTATTTTCATGCCCATTACCTCATTTGTTTCTCAGAACAACTTTAGAAGTAGGTAAAAGTATGTGCATTTATCCTAATTTTAGAGGTGTGACATGTAATGCTCAGAGAGGTTAAATTACTTTTTCCAAAGTCAGAGCTAGGGAAAAGAATCAGGGTTCTAATATAACTCCAAACATAGCAAATATTAATACTAAAGCATAGTATAAACTCACAACTTATAATTTGTCTCTAGATAAATGTTTAAACATTCTTGTTAGAATTCAAACATCATTTATCAACTAACTTCATTTTAATTAAATGCACCTTAGTGAAGTTCACAAAACTACGGATAGTAAGAAACAAAGTATTCAGAAATAACAGATTTGAAAAACTCTGTTGTATCAGAGTATCTGTTCTATCCAGTTAGTTATACCCCAGTGAACTTTTGTATCTGTTATTTAGTTAACTGAGAGAATATTATTAATCATGTTTTATATATGAGGAAACAGACTCCGAAAGGTTTAATAACTTACCTCAGGTTGCACAGTTTGTACCTTGGTAGAGCCAGAATTCAAACAAATATATTTGTCTGTCCCTCAAGATTTTGCTCATTTCTAAGCCATGTAAACAATCAAGAAAAGAATAATTTTTTTAGGGACGCCTGGGTGGCTCTGTTAGTTAAGCACATTCGGCTCAGGTCATGATCCCACTGTCCTGGGACTGAGTCTCACATCCATCTCCCTACTCAGCAGGGAGCCTGCTTTTCCCTCTACCTTCCTCTCCCCCTGCTTGTGCTCTCTTTCTCTTTCTCTCTCTGCTTCCTTGGATAGGCAATACTTTTATATTTCACATATAAATATTTTCATTAAATATATAGGTTACCCTAAATGGAATTCCTCAGATGCTTAAGAATTCAAGATAAGAGGTATTTTGCAGAGTTTGAGGTTTATAGGGAGAAACTTGATGATAAGCTTGAGATGTATTTATACATTTCTTCTATATTTTAGAGTGTGTGTGGAATAAATCTTTGCTGAGGGTTTGTGTCATACACTCTGTTAGGCTCTAAGGACACAGAGATGTTTAAATCATAGCTCTTTTTCTTAGGAAGTTAATAAGAGATTCATTCATTCATCTATTCAAGAAATATTTATTGAGCATCTAATGGAAATATGGGCACAAAGAGAATGAGGTGTATATTTACTTCCATACTTTGATCACTCATGAAATAGAAGAAGGGACTTAGTTCTAGAACTTTTTAATTATTCTAGTTTTTCACTTTTAAAGTTCCAGGTCAACTTAAAAGTATTTGTTTACAGCACCACTTCCAAATGCTCCCAAACAAAAAGAAATATTATTTTCACTCATTTATGCTGCATAATGAATGTATGTTGAGATTCACCATCTGCCCCAGTTTTGCTTAGTGATATAGTACTGTCAAGATAGTTAATTGCCAAGGTCAGAGGGTTTTGGGATAGCTGAACTTCAATGTGACATCTTGGTCCAATTTACACATTGCAGGAAATATAATTGAGTCTTGTGATAATATATGTGTCTGGTCATTTTAACTTGTCCCAATAATATCTGCTTATCTGGTCAAGCAAACAGAATACTCTGTGAAATTGCCTACCATCATGTCCTGAGTTTTGTAAATCAGTGAGTCAATAACTCAGAGAGGATTCAATTAATCCATAATAAAAGCAAAAGTCTAAAAAAGACCAATAAATGTCTTCTGTTTCCCTCTCTGTATAGTATTATAACTTTAGATCTCTGTTTTGTTGGCAGAGATTGTAAAAGTTAGATAATTCATGTATTTATATGCTTCAAGTAATAATACTTTTATTAGTATGAGAATTTCAAGACACGATAAGTAAACCCTATGACATTCTATGTATCTTTCTTTCTTTCTTTCTTTCTTTCTTTCTTTCTTTCTTTTTTTTTTTTTTTTACCATGGCTGATGTCAGTGTGTCAGTAAAAGTTGGAATGTCTGATTCTTACTAATCCTCAAATGCTTATAAAGTGACACATTTTATTTACACTTTTAAAGTGCATATTTAATTCTTTTCTTCTGTGAACATCAATATTTTTCTGCTCAGTGGATGAATATTGAGTAGGGCAACTTGCCAGGTCTCCACTGGAGAATTGAGATCTGGCACTCCCTCCACTTTCAAAAACAGGCTAAAGCAAGGCTCCTTGTTCACATAGGGCTCACATTAACAAGTAAACTCAAAATATGTTCAAACAACATGAGACACCCTGCTTTATGTACTTAAGGAAGGTCAGTAGACTTTCTCATGCCAAGGAAAGCATATGATTTAAATTTCAGAACATGATTTCATCTAAAACTTGTAAAAATATTTTTGACTGGAAAGTTAAAAAAGAAAGGAGAGTTGTTGCTGTTTGCATATGTTAACTCAATGTATTCAGTAAATTTCTCTAACAACCACAAATTGTTACATTCTTTATGGTCTACAGTGTAATTTTTTAAAAGTTATTAATCTTCCCAAATGACATTTTGTACTTTTGTGATAAAATAGCTTTCCTACCAAGGAAATAAAGAGTATTTGAAACTCTGTGTCAAGTACCAGTAGGTGGGGAAAAAAAACCTTTATGAATATATACAAGAACAGCATGTTTAAGCACTTAATTTTATTACTGTAAATTTATTTTGATTTGTCTTTGGAACCCAGCAGGAAGAGAAGAGAGAGAGTGCATGCAAGAGAACAAAAATAGCTCATTTAGGTGCATAAGGTTCTGTAGATGTAAATTAATCTCTCCTTCATTTCAAAGCCTAGAGAGTTTATTCTCTATTGTTATCAAAGATGTTTCCATATATTACCCTGTTTTCATTCTTTCTACTGATGGCATAATATGTACAAAGAGCAAGGAGACTGAACCGAATTTTAAAGTCTTGGTAGTTATAATTCAATTCCCTTTATGGGAACCAGGACTCTATATACAGTCCAAAGGAAAGCAGGGTGTTCCAGGTTTTTTTTTTAAGATTTTATTGATTTATTTGAGGGAGGGAGGAAGTGATGAAACGAGGGGGAGAGAGAGGAAGAAAGAGTGAGAGAACAAGCAGGGGGATGGGCAGAGGGAGAAGCAGATTCCCCTCTGAGAAGGGAACCCAACATGGGGCTTAATCCCAAGAACCTGAGCAGAAGGCTGATGCTTAACAAACTGATCCACCCAGGCGTCTCCCACTTTTTTTTTTTTAATTTCTTTACTTTTTATTTATTTTTTTTCCTTTTTTTTAATCATTTTTTATTTGTTTTCAGCATAACAGTATTCATTGTTTTTGCACCACACCCAGTGCTCCATGCAGTCCGTGCTCTCTCTAATACCCACCACCTTGTTTCCCCAACCTCCCACCCCCCCACCTCTTCAAACCCTTCAGATTGTTTTTCAGAGTCCATAGTCTCTCATTTCTTTACTTTTTAAATATATATATATATATATATATATATATATATTAGATGTACAACCTGATGATTTGCTATACATATATACAGTGAAATAATCACTACTATATTCATTGTAGCATTAGTTACAATTGTCAACATATGAAAATCTAAGTGTCCATCAGTGGATGAATGAAGAAATTACAAGATATGTATGTACAGTGAAATATTATTTAGCCTTAAAAAAGAAGGCAATCCTGTCATTTGTGACAGCATGGATGAACTTGGAGGACATTACACTAAATGAAATAAGCCAGACACAGAAAAAAAAAAGACTGCATGATCTCACATATGTAGAATCTACAAAGTCAAATACACAGTAGCAGAAAGTAGAACAATGTTTACCAGAGGCAGGGAGGTGGGGGAAATGAGGAGATGTTGGCTAAGGGTACAAAACAAAGAGTTTCTAGGTGACCAGTATAATCAGCTAGAGTTATCATTCTAGTTCCCTAGTGTTTTTTTGTTTTGTTTTGTTTTGTTTGTTTGTTTACAACAGAGTAAGACTTTAGCTACTTACCAACTCAACATGTTGAAAACCTTAAATTTTTATTGGATTATTACTATCATCATTCACATTTATTGAATGCCTACTATGTGCAGTGCATTGTGATCCACTCTAGTCAGATATAATATCTAGCTGGTTTGAATGCAATTTTCTTGGAATTTTAAACCAGATTTTTCTTAACATAATATGGATAGGACCCAAGGTCTAGAAATTCAAACCTCTTGATTTCTTTATTCTTTGTGTTTTGTAATCCCATTAGTAATTTCCTAGGACATTTGAATATGAAAAAATATGCTGTTTACTTTTAAGTTTCCCACATGCATATAGGATGCAACTCTCTATATTTTTACCATAGTACTGACCAAACTAAGGGTATCTGCCTTCAAAAAGCAATGATGCTGAAGGCAGTTCTTTAAAGCAAAATAGAGTCTTTCTTGCCAAGATAAATGGTTAATGAGAACATTTGGATGATATGAAATTACAACCAGCACTCAAACCTCTACCTCTTTCAATGCTTTATCCTCCATCCCTTTCTATATTTTTTTCCTCCTTTACTAAGTTTCTAAAGAATGAGAACAATGATGATGCTGGAGTAGCTTCCTGCTTTCCCTGATAACTACCACTACACCCAGTTTAGGAATTATTAACATGATTTTTAATATTATTAAGTAACAAATTCAAAAGTCTACTGTATCTGTTACATCTTCCACTTTAAGAAGCCAAAGAATACTACTGTTTTGTACTTGTGGCAATTATAAAAAGATAGATATATCCTAAAGGGATTTTACAAGTCATGAGGCTGTTTTTTACTGAGCCCTCTCAAATTCAGTTGTTCAGTATTGAAACAATTTAAAAATCCCCCTGCTTACTTTCCTTTCCTTTTTAATTTTCTTTTCGAATTCTCAAATTCAGAATATTGTAGTCACTTGACTAATTCCTCTTCTTCATACCCAGGTAATACACAATATGCAAGTCTTGTTAGTATTATTTAGACATGTTTGTACCCCAAATTTATTCCCAGAGAAATTACATCATTCTAAAACACTATTCCCCCATGGATTATTACAGTCTACCTGTCTCTATAGTCTGTTTTCCCCCTAATTAAGTCCACCCAGTAAATCATGGCTAATCTATTTTCCTTCAGATGATACACCCATTGTATCATTCATCTTATCAAAAAGCTATGTTACTTCCCTATTTGCTGGTACTACCGTTCATGACTTCCAAGGCCCTCTATAAATTGGGTGACCCTTACCTTAATTGTTTAAGTCAATTTCCCACTTTTCCATAACACAATTATTCTGCTTCCATTAGGCTAGTTTTATATGGTGCTGCTCTTATTGTCCAAATAATATTCAGGGTTCAAGAAGGTCATATTTCATCTACGAATTCTCTCCATACCACAGCCTGTAGTAGGTAATTTCCTTCTCTACTCTCCTATATTTTAAAACTTCTTTATGATTCCTTATGTTGGCACTTAATTTTATAGTTCAGAATTTAAAAAATTATTTTAAGTGCTGTATTATTTTTATCCTGTCTTCCTAACCAAAGTAAAAGCTTTTTGAAGACATTGGGCATTATTTTACAGGTGCTTTACAGAATTGAGCATATCATTATACATTTAGTAGATCATTAATGAGTGTCTATTTATAGAGTATCAATTTATTGATAAAAAGAGTTAAATGAGTTAAATCTCATTTCTGAATTTTTCACTTACTGCCACCAGACCATACATCCAGTAAATGAGAACCCTTGCCATGTATGCCTTCTTCCATCATTTAATTTTTTAAAAAGGAAAGTATTCCCTTATTTTACATAGTCTGTACACTTAAAATTTTTTACCAAACTTGAACTAGTAACCTATGCTTTATTAGAAGAGACTTTGGCAATTTTGCACAGATTGATAGTCATCACCTATTTTGCACTATAGGTAATTGAGCATTTCTAAATATAGATCAAATATGCCTTCATTTTTCTTTCCATTGTCATATATGTGGCCTCCACATTTTTAATACATGATTTACAACAATATATAACATACTTATATTTTTCTCTCAGACTCTTAATTACAGACTTTCAGAGTAGGAAAGAACCTTAGAGTTTATCTTAATTCAAATGACCTAATGCTTGACTCCCTTATATGAAATTTATTTATTTACTCAACACATTTTCATTGAATATCTCACATGTACTATTTGCTCAAGCAGATATTACTTGACTGCATATGGTGACTTGCAATTCAACCATGCGAAGGTGTCAAAGAATGCCTTGTTGAAGTCTCCCTTGTATCTCACTAAAATCTTCCCTCTGAAATTTCCTTTCTTTGTCTCATTTTAGCTCTTAGAAAAACATAAAACAATTCTAGTATCTATTCTGGAGTACAAGCCACCAGTATATAAAATAACTGTCATGCTACCCTAGAGTAACATTTCTCTTTCCTTTTCACACGACCTCAAGTCCTTCCACAGTTTCCAAAATGATATGGTTTCAGGTCTCCTCACCACCCCGCTCATTTACCCTAAATATGTACCAGTGCTGTTCTTAGCAAGCTCATCAGATCTAATGATCATATTTTGCAACATCCCCTTTACTGAATTTAAATTCATAAATAATAAAGCCTACCTAGACACATAATCTATAAAAACTATGTATTTCTTGAGCAAATGCAATAAAATAAATTTATAATAAAATAAAGTGCTTGCAGTGTGTCAGGTACAACTAAACTTTAAGACAAAAAAACACACCTTCAAGTTCCCCCAGTGTCCCCTTGGGGGTAAGCAGCACCCCCAACAATGTCCTGATAATGCACCCTTCTAGTGGATCAATAAGGCAGCCAATTTTAACTGTGGCACCTCACATATAATCTAACCTACTTATAAGGAGTAAAATTATCTCTTCCTTCAGTCTATGTACTACACTTCTATTATTATAGCCTAAAATCAGAGGACTATTCACTCATTGAACTTACTATCAAATAAAATCCCAAAGTTTCTAAGTGTGAAGATACATTGCTTCCATTTTACACTTAAATATTTCAAATATGGAAATACAGTGCATATTCCCATTAAGTGTAATCATGCTAGATGTGGGAAAGTGCCCCAATTTTTATATCTATATATCTATATATCTTTATCTATATCTATATATTTCTGTTAGGTATAATATTCACTCTACTTTCCAGTTCAATTTTACCTATAAATTTGATCACTATTACTTTCATTTCCTTATTAAAAAAAACTGGGAGAGACAGAACCACCTAGGAAACCTCTAGGAAATATACTGAGAATATATAATATAGTTGAGACAATATAGCTAACTGTTTAAGAACGCTCACTCCAGAGTCACAGTATTTGGTACAATCAATGCTTTGCTACTTCACTGGCTGTACAAACTTGGAAAACTCTGTGTCTTAGTTACATCATTAGCAAAATGAGGTTGAATATAGTATTTTCATAGAGTTGTTTTGAAGAACAAAAATGATAGACTATGGGTCAGATGCTTGGTAAATATGTAGCAAATATTTTAATGTTTCAAGAACTCAAGTCTTGTACTGTGTTGAGTCAGTGCCCAGCCATCATTCTTGATGAATCAACTATTTACAAATCTGGGAAACATTAGTTCCCTAGTGTATACATTATTTATTGCTGTGGAACAAATTACCCCAAAAGATAGTAACTTAAAATAAAACAAATTTATTATCTCACAATTTTTGTAGATCAGGAAAATGTGGGCATAGCTTATCTGGGTTTCTACAGCTCAGGGTCTTTCATCAGGCTACAATTAAGGTCTCAACCAGTGCTGTGGACACATCTCATAGCCTATCTAGGGCAAGGGAGGGGAAATCCACTTTCAAGCTCACTCATGTGGCTGTAGGCAGTTTGACTTCAACACTTGGCCAAGTGTGTCTCTTCATAAGTCAAATTAACAATATGTAGCTGGCATTCTCTCAGAGATAACTAGTGAAAGAATAAGAGAGGGATGGTGGGGGCATAGAGAGGAACGTCAGTCTTTCAGGGAAGTGATATCCCATTATCTTGCCATATTCTAGGGGTTACTATAGAATACTCTATTGGGCAGTTCAATGCAAGAGGAGGAGATTACATAAGGGTATGGAAACTAGGAGACAGGGATCATTGGGAGCCACCTTAGAGGTTACCTACCATATCTAGCAAATGTTGACAGGGCAAGGTAGGAAGGTCTGGAGACCATCCAGGTTTTGGTAGCTCTCCAAATCTATCAGTGGCCAGGCACTGGGACTGGAGCATATTGTCTTGCCTGATCCCATCCTCATGCCCCACTTCCCCCCCCCTTTTTTTTGCCCCGACAAAGGCTAAGAAAAGAATATTGTAGTAGACACAGTGTAATAGGGGAAAAGGCATGACCATCGGTTGCAATCTCATCTCTACTAATTAGCTATTTCAGTTCACCTGAAATAGGTTCACCTAAGAAATAGTTCACCTCAGTGCCTTCATCTGTAAAGTTGAAAGAATGTCCTTTATTATGCAGATTTGTTGTGAATAACAGCAACAATATATGTAAAACCATAGTGCAACATAGGTTATCAAAAACCAGGGGCGCCTGGGTGGCTCAGTGGGTTAAAGCCTCTGCCTTCGGCTCAGGTCATGATCCCAGGATCCTGGGATCGAGCCCCGCATTGGGCTCTCTGCTCCTCCTCTCTCTCTGGTTGCCTCTCTGCCTGCTTATGATCTCTGACTGTCAAATAAATAAATAAAATCTTAAAATAAAAGAGGCTATTATAAATAAATATAAGATGTGTATATTTTTAAATATATGCAAATACATGTGAATGACAAATTTTAATTTAAAATATATATGATGACTAGGTCCTTGAAAAGATCCTGATACATAATAGTTATCCATATAAGTGTCTGGTGAATAAACTTGGCCTCTTTTCCTGAACCTTCCATTTATCATTTTATCACATTAGAATGGCAATTCATTGAAAGGAAAGACTTCATGTCTCATAAATATTTGTATTTCCCAATATCTAATACCTTATTAGCATATCACATGCATGTAATTAATCATTACAAAATAAATGTAACCATTAGTTATTAATCATTCACATTTCAAACTACCTTATTGCCTATCATCTTGCCCACTTTTCAAAACTCGTTTTTCCCCACAAATACATCTGTAATAAACTCAAATGCATGTTCTATAATATGTCTCTTTAGTTAGATAACATATTGTAAAGTGATTGTTTAGTCTTTAAGTTGCTTCTTGAAGAATAGTATTATAAGGGCAACCTGAAAGAAATTAGGATATAAGCAAAGTCAATATTCTGTGATCTCCCCAAATTTTCTAATTTTTTCTTCTTAAAATATTTTAACCATTTTCTTCTCCTTCTATTGTTCTTTTCTTCATGTCCTTTTCTTCTAAGCAATCCTTCCTATCTTTGATTCTATTATTATTGATGATAACAAGTCAATAACATTTTCATGTATATTCATGACCAGCTGGGAGAGGAACTCTACTTGTAGTATTTATGATATTGTGGTACCTAAAGTGGGGGAAACTTATAGAAATATTGGGGTTTTCTTCCATGTCCCTTAAATTCAACATTTATTACTCTACATCAGTCTATGACAATTATAACTTTAGAGTTATAATAAAACTAATGGTTTTTGTTGCTCAGAGTTCACAGGTAATAATTCATTTATGTTTTATGCAGTTATAAAACATTTATATATTTATATATATGCATTTATATATTCAGTTAGGGAATATTTATATGTTTTATATGACTTATTTCCATAATTAACTGAGGTTGCTTTTAGGAATAAAATTCAACATTGATGGATGATTGGATAAAGAAAATGTGGTATATGTCTACAATGGAATATTATTCACTCCTAAAAAAGAATGAAATCTTGCCACTTGCAAGCACATGGATAGAGGTAAAGAGTATAATGCTAAGTGAAATAAATCAATCAGAGAAAGACAAATATCATATGATTTCACTCTTATGTGGAATTTAAGAAACCAAACAAATGAACGAGGGGAAAAAAGAGACAAACCAATAAGTAGACTTTTAAATACAGAGAACAAACTGATGATTTCTATGGGGGGATGTGCAGGGGGATAGGTGAACTAGGCAATGGGGATTAAAGGGAATACTCATCATGAGAACTGAATAGTGTATAGAATTGTTAAATTGCTATAGTGTACACTTGAAACTAATATAACATTGTATGTTAACTATATAGGAATTAAAATTAAAAACTTAGTTAAAAAAGAATAAAATTCAAAAAATCACAATCAGGAAGGATCAAGAAAGAAAAGATGGAAAGTTTTATATAGTTGCTATGATTAATATCACGTTTGTGTTTGTGCTTCCTAGCAGCCAAGACAGGGGAAGTAAATTATTGTGACCATATACTGAACACGTATAATGTACCAGAAACTTTGTGAGGTGCTTTGAAACAATACCTATCTTCACTCCAACCATGGAGAATAGGTATTATTCTCATTTTACAGGGGAAGTTACTAAGGTTGGTAAAACTATCTTGCCTAGTGTCACAAAACTAAACTCCTAAGTGGAGCCAAGATTCAAATCAAGAACTATCTGACTTCATAGTCTGCACTCTTATATATTTCTCATGGTCAGAAGAGATAAAACATAATAATTCCACAGATAAAAGATTTGGCATTAAATTATAAAATTAATTTTAAGTGTGACATTGTAGAAAGGGGACATTGAGCAATATGATAAACGGTGCCCTTCATAACAGATTTACAATAAATGCAGAAGCGATATCCATATAACTCTTTGGCTCCTTTTTAAATGGCCTTTGATAACTGCCTAAAGTGTAACATTAAAGTGCAAGTGAGTGAAACTGATCCAGCAAATATTGAGCTAATAGGATCCTGTGATCCAGGATGTCTGGTGGCCTGAGGTAATTCAAGAATAAAACTGAAATTACATGAATCAGGCTTCAGAATGCTACTACATTTTATTAGCAAGGGTTTGGATAAAAGCCAAATTCATTTGTTCGTTCATTCAGCAAATGTGTATGGGCCATCTATATGCCAGGTACTGTGATAGGTTCTAGGAATCTAAATATGTTTTTTAAAATATTCCTACTTCAAAGGAGTTTGCACTTATTTTAGAATTAGACAAGTCAATCCCTGCAATGAAGAATGTTAAGTGCCATAAGGGAAGTGTGTACTATTGTACAAAAGCCCTCAAACCTATCTGGCAGAGTCAAAGAGGTTATCATAATGGGGGTAACTTTTGAGATATGACTTGAAGGTAACAAAAGTTCTTCCCTCTAAGCTGTGTTAAATTAGACGTGGTTGATCAAATAGCATGAAGAGCTGATTTCTGTTTTACCAGTTAAACAGAGATCCAAGGTCTCTAAAATTTCAGTCAGCATTATTCAGCAAATACTGATTGTTTCTATGATATGCTAGATACTGGAGATACAGTAGTGAGCACAATGGATACTTCTTCTGTCCTCATGGAGTTTTTGTTCACTCTTTTGGTAGATAGGGATATTAAACAAAGCATCACAGAAATAACCATGCAATTTCACCTGTGGTAAATTCCATTAAAATAAAGTTAAGGGGATCTCTATGTATGATAGACCTGACCTAGTCTGAGGAGTCAAAAAGGGTTTCCTTGAGAAAGTGACACCTTAATTAAAATCTGAAAGGTAAGGAGTTCGCAAGGTAAGGTTCCTGTGTAGGGTAAAAGGTAGGGAGACACCACAGATAGAAAGCATTCCAGCCACAGAAAGCAACATGCAAGAAAGGATCCAAGACATGAAGTTATATAATATAAATTGATGAAGTTTAAAATGGCCAGAGTGTCTGGAGCAGGAAAAGTAATGAGAAGAAAGTAAAAATGTGGCTGGAGAAAATAGGTCATATGCTGGGCCTTATAAGTTGCATTAAGAATTTGAGCCTGGTGGGGCACCTAGGTGGCTCAGTGGGTTAAAGCCTCTGCCTTCGGCTCAGGTCATGATCCCACGGTCCTGGGATCGAGCCCTACATCGGACTCTGCTCAGCGGGGAACCTGCTTTCCCTCCTTCTCTCTCTGCCTACTTGTGATCTCTGTCTGTCAAATAAATAAAATAAAAATCTTAAAAAAAAAAAGAATTTGAGCCTGGTGGTGGGTATTATGGAGGGCACGTATTGCATGGAGCACTGGGTATTGTGCATAAACAATGAATTCTGGAACAATGAAAATAAATTTTAAAAAATTTAAAAAAAAGAATTTGGGTCTTTATCCTAAGACAATAGCATTGGTTTGTTTAAATCAGTACAGTGACATGACTATATTTGCATTTTGAAACACCACTCTAACTGCAGTGTGGAAAACTGAATGGAAGAGAGCAAAAATGGTTGTAGGAAAATCAATTAGGAAGCCATTACTTGTCAAGCCAAAATAGTGGCTTAGGAAAAGATGGTAGTAATGGAGAGAGTGAGAATTGAATTGATTTGAAACTGTTATGAGAAGGATACTGGGCCTGAATTATAAGGAATCATTGTATGTCAAGAATAATTCTTAGGATTCTAGTTTGCACATCTGGATGGATGGTGGTACTATTCATTAAGATAGGAAGGAATGTACTTAAAAAAAAGATAAGAGGCAATCAAAGTTCAGGAGTGTGGGGGTCAAAATCAAGATCTTGAGATTATACATGCTGAATGTGAAGCTCTGTTTTGATACCAAGTAGGAAGTTGGACATGTCAGTTCAGGGTAAAGATAAAGAATTAGAAGAAATTGGTATATATGGTGGAGTTGAAGCTAGGAATAAGTTGGTGTCTAAGTTAGGAAAAATAATGACTCGGCATCTATATCAAATTAAGACACTACAGAACATGGAATAGAATTATTTGTCAATGAACTTTAGAGGCATAATCTCATTCATGCCTTCCTTTATGTACCTTATCTGATATTAGAATGTAATCCACGTACTTTTTTTCAGTCACTTCTGTCCAATTTAACTACAATCAGCAGGTGGAAAAAACCCTAAATCTAAACAAAGATCCACTCTTTGTACAGGGGTGCATATTTATTTTGATATCAGTATCTATTGGCAGGAGGAAACCTAATATGGCTGGTTCACAGAACAAAACCTTCCAAACTATCCCTTGATAATCTAATATAATCCCATATAAATATTTATCCATAGACTGGAAAAATAATAAGGAATGATGAGATATACATGAGGATACAAAAAGCTAACTCTACAAACATTGTATCCCTGTATGTACTAGACTTTGGTAATGGTAAGTGTGCATTGTACTGCAGTGTGCACTCAAAAACCCTCATTACCATAGCCAAGTTATTCTTGTAAAGCTAAGTAAGGGAAAGCCATTAGGGTTTACATGTTCTTTGTGTGTGTGTGTGTGTGTGTGTGTGTGTGTACACACTCATTTAATCATCAGAACAACCCCAGAGCACAGGTGATATTATCATCACATATATAGGTAAGGGACAAAGTGCAAAGGGTATATACCAACTGACCCAGTTCCAAGGCTAGCAAACCATAGAACTAGAATTCAAACCACATTATGTGGCTCTGAAGTCCACTTCTTTGACCAATGCACTGTTGTGCCTTCCATAAAACAAATAATGGCACTGAATCTGCTCTCTTATTAAACAAAGACCAAGTTTAGGCTCTGACGCATTCCTTCCTCTTAGAGAAGTTGGAAAGAGGTAGGGCAAAACAGAGGTCATGGAATCAAAATTACCTTCTTCCCTATGATTCTGTTTCCAGTAAATTAAATAATGTGATAACTCCTTTATTCCCCCATCTAACACCATATGACTTTAGTAGTGCCTTGGTAGGGAAAACATAGCCTGCTGCATCATCTCTACCAGTTTCTGCATCATGAGGTTTGGAGGAAGCCTTCACAGCTGCTTATCTTAGGAGACTTGACAAGATCACAGCTTGAAATGGTAGAACTCTATTATAATTAGAGACTAGGTGAAAATTTATCCAATGTAATAATTCAAGAGTAGTTTGTCTTATGTATATTATAAATAACAATATATCATTATTATATATTGTTTTAAAATAAGCTTAATTAACTATATTTTATTTTTAGGATTTTATATTTATTGATAAAGATAATCCAAGGTCTGTGCATTCAAATGAAGACAAGATGTCAAAAATAGTGTTAAGGAGCCCCTTACTTTATATCATTACACAATACATCAGAAATTATTATATAATCCCATTTCTGAAGCCAGATGCCTTTGTACCTGAGAATCTGCTCTAATCTATTAAGTCTATATTCATAAAATCTATTTTTTATAAAAGAATATATAAAATAAACTTTCATAATTAAATATTTCTACAAAAAGACTAGTTACTGGCCCATCTGTTCTACTATTATCCCACTTTTTCTCTTTTAGCTTTGAGGCTAAAATTAGTAATATTTTCAAAATAATTTGAATCATACCTAATAGCCAAACTTATTTTCATGCTACCGTAGTGAAATAAATCTTCTGCCTTAACTAATTTTAAATTAGTAACCTAACTTGTTTACTGACTAAATAGACCTTTTTTTTTATTCAGAGATTAGAAAGATGGACAGACACAGTTGATAAAATTGTCCAATAAGCTGAAAAGAAACATATAAATATAGAGAGATAAATAGAATAATGTCCCATAACTTGTTTGAAGTTATTTATATTATCTGGAGGATAACTTCAAACAAGTTATGTGGCATTATTACAAATCAACTCAAATCCTTCACTTTTACAACTCAAGTAATTTGATTTCAAAAGATCTTACTTCCACTTTTTGATATTTCATTTTGCTTTCTCTCCTTTATTAGTTTATTAACAGGATAATTACAAGTTTTATAAACAATTTAGTGCATACCTAGAACTATACGGTGGTGTGAATGAAGTAGGAAATGTTACATAAACCCCTGAGAACTTTATAATCTGATTAAGAAAATAACATTTAAAAATATGAAGTAACTAGAGAATAGGATAAGATAGTGGTCTGAAACCACTCATATAAGTCCTCACCCAGTGGAGGGGAATCTGTAGGTGAAATAGGTATGGCTAATACAAATTTATCCAGGGGTGTGTTAGTAGCAAAAAGCAGTAACAAATACAGAAATAAACTAGTGATGACTGACAAGATTTTTGCACTCATACACAGTGACCCTCATAGGTAACAAAAATACCTAATAGAGACCCTGACACTCAGAAGACCATGCAGACACCTGAAATTTTACCATGTCATTTCATATACTACTTTAACTATAAATGTACTGTGTATAACTTCAGGTTTTAGCAGACATTGTGGTTTCCTAAAAATGGAAGTAATCAGATACCTATAAAGAAGGTTCAAATTTGCAAGCTGATATACAACACTCTAAATTTCTCAATATCACTTGACTCTGGTCTGTAAATCTTACATTTTTAAATTAAAAACTCAGAAAAATTTGAAAGTAGGGACATAAATTAAATGTGTTGCATATACTGTATTTTTACTTTTTTTTATTATTTTATGTTAGTCATCATACAGTACAGCACTAGTTTTTGATGTAGTGTTCCAAAATTCACTGTTTACATATAACACCCAATATTTTAGATTAAATTATCACACCTCATTTATCAATACAAAATAGTAATCTGGACAGTGACTACAAACACATTATACATAAATATTGCATAATTATATTATCAAAAAATTGGAGAGACATAATGCCTAGACTATTTATACAGGTATTATTTTTACAGCAATGTAGGCACATATTATTATATTTCATATTAGTTAAAAAGAATTTATAAAAAAGAAAATATATCTCATTAATCATATTTTGCCTTAATATATAATTTGGAGTGTTATATATAAGAAGCATTCAGTATTTATTCTTTTATTTTAGGAATTCTGACCATGTTTCAAAAATGCACAAGATGCAACATCTCTAAAATTTCCATCACAGGGACAGTTTACATGGTTTTTAAAGAGATGGAAATAGAAAAATTGTACTTATTGAATAATATAGGGCATTTATTAGTCTTCAAAGCTTTGGAGTCAGACATGGATTCCACAACATGTCTTTACCATTTACTAGCTGTGTGACCATGGGGGAGTTATTAGTCTTACCGGGCCTTAGTCCCCTCATTTTAAAATATGGCTATACAAATAGAACCTGCCATACAAAGTTATTGTGAAGCTGAATGTGCATTTGAAATGTTTAGCACAGTCCTCCAGCCAATGACACAAATAGGGTCTCAATAAATAATAAATGTTATAAGACTCATTTACTTTTATAATTGAAATATGTCTATATTTAGCAATCTATACCTATCTGTATCTATCAATCTCCCAAATGTTCAGTCTTTACAATGGTAAAAAGTATGCCATGAAGTCTTACTATATAACATCCATTGTTCTGAGCTGGAATTAAAATAAAACATTACGGTAAATTAAATTAATTTGTAGTCATTTATTCTCTAGTAATATGAGTTCTAATTATGAAGCGGTCAACATGTTTTTCATTGTCAGGCCACTCCTTCTCCACCACCCTCACTCTTCTGATAGGGCATTAAACATAGGGAGGAATATGGGGGAGGTGTCCGTATTGGTATGTATCATCTGGATGGCAGTGGTGCAAAGGGCCTATGGTTTTTGTTCTTGGAGTCTGCATTTGAGGTGAGGGTGCAAAAGGGCTTGGAGAAGGAGGAGAAAAACAACAACAAAGTAACTCCCATGCTCTCCCTTGATTGATCAGAAAAGTTAATTCACCTCCTCATATGCACCCACTCAGCAAAGAAAGTTTTGGGAGGAAGACTGGGGTGTCTGCAGAGCTGATACCAGCTACCAGTCTCTCATGTCACTGTGCAGTTGAGCATGTCTAAATATAGGCTTGCCAGCCAAATTGGTTGCTCTGAAGCTGCAAACCCAGATATGGAGCATCCAAATTCTGAGGCTGCTAAATCCATAATCTGAATAACCACACTTCATAATTGTGTCTATGTGGTTACATCCTTCTGGAAAGTTCTTCCCCATCTGTGCCTATGGAAATCCATGAATTCCTCCCCTCACCCCCATGCCCCAGGGGCCATGCCATGCCAGACTAGTCTATGCCCAGGCACCTGGGATTCCTTCTGAGACTGACAGTGGGGACTGAACCTTTCTTTCCTCCCTGGAGCAGAGAAAGAGGTATGCCTCTCCTATATATCTTCTACTCCACTCCAGGGCTCCTCTCTGGGGTTCAAGAGAACTCCAAACCATGGAGGAACACCCTTGTCTTATCCCCAACCCCCACCGGCATCTTCAATGCAGTCCTCAAGGTTCCCGAGGCTGCCTGGACCACAGGGTCCTCACTTTACCTCCAGCAGGAAATGCAGCCCAGGCAACTACATTTGGAACACACCCCTTAGGGATTATAGTGTGGAAACTCAAGGACCTCAATTTGGGAATTAAGAATAAATTGTTTGAAAATTTATAACACACTCCCAGCGGAGGGGCTGAGACAGGTATGCTGCAAGGACAGACCTAAGGGGAGGGTCTCCCAGCCTCTGCTAAACATCCCCATTCTTTGCCAAGTTTGAAGAGTAATTACAGCAAAGGATCTCCTAGGATTGCACTAAGCACACGTTTGTGCATATAGCATAATTGTTAGAGCTCCTTCTAGCTTCATACTTGACTTTATTTTAGCTTTCAGATTTTATTTAAGTAGGGATTTTAAGAAGGCTAGTTGGTTGCTATCCTGAGGATAGTGAAACGCCTGGAGTCAGATAGCAAGAGGTCCTGGGCAGGCGCACTAGGATGTGTCCTCAGGAGCCGGCTGGGGATCCGGGAGCGCTGGCCCTGGGTGAGTTTCCCCACCGCGGGCTCCATTTCCCCCACTTCCCGCCCCCCTCCGACCCCTCCCAGCCTGGCGTGTGCTACCCTGCGCCCCTCGCTTGCTCTAGACCGGCTCCTCCTGCTGCCTCCGCCCCCTCACACTGGGTCCCCCAGCATCGTCCTGGTCCTACTCAGACTTCGCTCCAGCCGCCCCGCCAGCCGCACTTCCCGCCCTCGCCTAGATCCCGGCCGCCGCCGCCGCCGCCCTTGTCGCTGCACTCCTTTCGCGATCCGCCCGCGATCCGCCCGCGCCCCGCTTCCTCGGCCCGCGTTCCACGCCCCGCCCGCCGCCCTCGCCGCCGTCTCCTCTTTCGTCGCTGCTGCGCCCGGGATTCGGTAGGCTCCGCGCCCTGCGGTCGCGCCCGCCTGCTGGCCCCTGAGAGCCCGACCTCTCGGCTACGCGGAGGCGCCGCGGTCCCCGCCGCCGCCACGGCCGCCACGGGTGCCACGCGCCGCCGCCGCCGCCGCCGCCGCCGCCGAGCCACCGCCGCCACTCTCCCGCCGCCCACTATGGCCCCGCAGCAAACAGGTAGCAGGAAGCGGAAAGCACCCGCGATCCAGGCGGACGCTGCAACCTCGTCGTCTCAGATCTCCGCGGCGGCGGACGCAGAGGGGCCGCTGCTGCCCAAGAAGCAGAAGCGGCCGGCAACTAGGCGCTCGCTGGTCCACTACCTGAAGGGCCGCGAGGTGGGCGCATGGGGCGGCGCCGGGCTCTCGGGCTCAGACGGCGAGCTGCGAGGCTGTGCGGTGCAGAAGCTGCCTGAGCTGTTGAGGGAGCGCGAGCTGACCCTGGGCACCCTCAACAAGGTGTTCGCGTCGCAGTGGCTGAACGCCAGGCAGGTGGTGTGTGGCACCAAGTGTAACACTCTCTTCGTAGTGGATGTGCACTCGGGTCAGATCACGCGCATCCCCCTAATGCGGGATCGGGGGCCCTGGTTGGCCCGGGCTCAGCCAACCTGCGGTATCCACGCCATCGAGCTGAATCCCTCCAAGACGCTTCTGGCCACTGGGGGTGAGAATCCCAACAGCCTGGCTATCTACCAACTGCCCACCCTGGACCCCGTGTGCCTGGGCGACCGCCATGGCCACAAGGACTGGATCTTCACCATCGCCTGGGTGAGTGACACAGTGGCTGTGAGCGGCTCCCGTGACGGCACAGTGGCGCTGTGGCGGATGGATCCCGACATGTTCAATGGCAGCATCGCTTGGCACAATGACGCTGGTCTCCCTGTGTACGCCCACATCCGTCCGAGGGACATGGAGACCATCCCCAGGTCCAGCACCAGCCCCAGTAACCGCAAGGTGCGGGCTCTGGCCTTCAGCGGCAAGAACCAGGAGCTGGGAGCGGTGTCCCTGGACGGCTACTTCCACCTGTGGAAAGCCCGCAGCACTCTGTCCAGGCTGTTGTCCATCAGGCTGCCCTACTGCCGAGAGAACGTGTGCCTGACCTACTGTGATGAGTTGTCCCTGTACGCGGTGGGCTCCCAGTCCCATGTCTCGTTCTTAGATCCACGCCAACGTCAGCAGAATATCCGGCCCCTGTGCTCCCGAGAGGGCGGCACGGGTGTGCGCTCCCTGAGTTTCTACCAGCATATCATCACCGTGGGTACAGGCCATGGCTCCCTGCTCTTCTATGACATCCGCGCCCAGAAGTTCCTGGAGGAGAGGGCCTCGACCAGCCCGGACGCCTCTCCTGGGCCCTCAGGAAGGAAGCTCAAGCTCACCTGTGGCAGAGGCTGGCTCAACCACGATGACCTGTGGGTGAACTACTTTGGTGGGATTGGCGAGTTCCCCAACGCGCTCTACACCCACTGCTACAACTGGCCGGAGATGAAACTCTTCGTGGCTGGGGGACCTCTCCCTTCAGGCCTCCATGGGAACTACGCAGGCCTCTGGAGCTAAGGATGGCTGCTGTGTTTTCAAAGTGCCCAAATTTACCTTCCAGTCCCCTCTCACTTTCCTTCCTCATGCTGCGTTTGTGCTTTTTAACTCAGTGTGATGTTTGTCTTCCAGGTGGAAATTCAATTTATCTATCCGTAGTGTATGAGAGAGAGAGAGAGAGAGTGATCCTTGGGCAATCAAAACTTGGCTTTACGATTTTCCTGTACGCCCCACCCCCACACAACCATCTTTTTTGCCTTCTCTTACAAAGAATTTTGTCTAATCCTTAATTGTGTCTCTGAGTGGTTGACATATGGTTTTTCTTTGGGCTAATGTAGACATGGTTCCCACTACAATTTAGTACTTCACTTTTACCAGTATTTCAACAGTATATTCAGGTCGTGTACACGTTTCATATGTATGGTATTTGAGGAAAATGTGTGCTAAAAAGTATCTTTTGAACTAGTTGAAGGAACTACCCATCATATATATAACAGAGCAGGTGCTTAGCCCTGGTCTAGAAAATGCATTACAAGATCTAGATGCCACCATTTGGCATCTGTTTCATTTGGATTTTGGAACCTGGCTGTTTGTATATTTTTGGTACACAAAATATTTAAAAATATGTTTTCTTAGACAAGAAATTTTACAGTGATGTTCATCTTATTAATCACAATTTTGATTATTCAGTTCAATTTAGCATCTGTATCTCTAGGCCCTCAGCCTTTTTGGTTAAAGCTGCTATATTATGGCCTGCTTTCCTCGGTAGCATTTATGCTACAGAATTCCATAGCTAATCAAAACCGTCCTGTAAGTGCAGAACAATCAGGGAAGTACTTTTGAGGGGTGAACATTTCTTTAAAGTTTAGGTAACACTATCTAGGTAGCCATTTACAGAGAAAGGTCAGCTCTTGTGTTCAATGTGGACGTTATTGACAACTTTTTTATTGTATACATGGATAATTCTTTTATCTGGATTTGAGTATGTGACGTATTGTTGAAAAAAATAAAACATGTTTAGTATTTTAGCAATTAAGTGCTAGGTTAAAGTTTTTGGATGCTTATATATACACTTTATTTTTTTTAGTTGTCCTTCTAGGAATATATTTATCAAAGTCAGAATCTTCCCAGAGAGAAACTGAAGCTGAAACATCAGCTGTGCACACATTAACTGTGTATATTTGTTTTTGAAAGGCAAACTTGTGCTACTATCATAGGTTAAAAGAGTTAATAACATCTTGAATGCCTTATCAAAATATACTTGCTATAAGTTGGGAAAATTAGGTATCTTGTGTTTTTAAGATGATTTAACAAACTTTTTTATTTATGAAAAAATTACATTTTGTGCTTATAGCTACCTCACATGTTCCCATGTGAGGAAATGGCATATATGTATACCATTTTACATATGCACATATTCCTAATATTTTAAACTACATGTATTAAGACTTGGTCTTCATTTTCATTTTGTTTTTTTTTTAAATTAAGTAATACACGTGCATGACCAAAAGAATCATACTGTATAAAGAGTGTACAGTGAAAAGTAAGTCTCATACCCTAGGATCCGTGACCACTTGCCCAAAGATCACAAGCAGTACATTTTGTGTCTCTATCCATTTAAAGATGGTTGAGGCATATATACGTATATATATGTGTGTGTATGCAATTTTTATATAAATTACAGCATGTGCTGCACATATCTGTGTCACTTTTATCACAAAATTTTAGACATTACTTCTTATAAACACCTTATTCATACCTAATTCATTTTAATTGCATAGTATTCCCCTATAGGGTTGGAACATGCTTTATTCATTATACCCTTAATGAGCATGTATATTAGTTGTTATTTTCTATTACTATAAACTATTCTGCAGTGATTACTTAGGTGCATACATTTTTGTGCACATGTGTAAGTATATCTGCAGGATATATTCCTAGAAATGGAATTGCTGGATCAATTTTATATTTAATGGCCATTGACAAATTACCCTCTAAAAAGGTCCTACCAACTTAACCCCCCATAAATAATGTATGCACGTCTACTTCACCACACCCTTGCCAACCATGTTTCATCAAACTCTGTGCTTTTTGACAATCAGATATCTGCTTGACCTTGATGCTTTCTAAGCCACTTTGGCTGGGTTAGATTTGTGGTTGGAATACCAAGTAGATTCTGAAACAAAGATCAAGAACATGGGGGAATTAGGGCAAATAATAAAAACACTGTCAAACCAAAGGCAGAGAACACCTACAGTTCAGGCTCATGTATTTAGAGATGGGCTACAAAGTACTACATTCCTTAGATCCTTAGCTAGACCTAGTAGGATCCTCCGGTATATTGCACCCTCATATCACTTGTATTCAATGCATCACATGTCATTAAAGAAAATCCTAGAAGGAGATAATGAGAGCCTGACCTAGGATATGTGAACCAAGTGTGGAGAGGGAAGAGTTATTAGAAAAACGGGGAAAATAAAATGAACAGTGTTTGGTAGGGTGGAAGATGGAAGAAAGCCAAAGAATTTAGGTGGACTCTAAAGTTCTGGCTTGAATGTAAATACATAGTGGCAACAAACGAATATAAAGAATACAGACATAGAGGATATATATGGAAGGTGATCAGGTCACTTTGGGACTTGTTGAATTTGAAATGCCTATTTGACATCAGAAGAACATACCCAGCAAAGAGATGACTATATACCCCAGAATGAGACTTCTCACTGCTGGGAAAGTGAGTGAAATGAAATGTTGGGAGATTCTCCCTTTTGGAAGCAAGCAGAATAGAAAAATTTATCAAGGATCCTAAAAACTAACGAAAAAAAAAAAAGATTCAGGGAATATAAAATTGAATAGGCTTATTTTACTCAAATGTCATTGCCTCATAAGCCTGAGACGGTAAAATATTTCTTTAATACTAAAAATATAATATTTTTTTTATTCTTAACCCCAGTCATAAAGGGCAGTTTTTCTCCCAGATATCCTCGCTAAATATTTACCTAGGACCTCACATCAGTCCACTAATTAAGCTATTTCATTGATCAACTGTTGGTAACTTCTTGGAGACTAGAAAGTCAGAACTTCATCAGAAGGCAGAACTTCTTAATTTCTGGATCACTTAACCTGCTGCTCTGAGATGTCTCCAGCACTTAAAACAGCTTGCTGGCATTGGCATCTCTGGCAGCCTTGCTAAAGCCCCGAAAGCCTCACAGAGGTGGAGTATCACTTCACCATCAGCTGCAGCTACCTCCTGTTTTGAGTCCCCACCTCAGTGCCACATGCACAGATCTCTGCTAATTTTCCCAGGTTACTAAAGGACATAGGAGATATCCAATGGAAGATGCTCCTTTTCTCAGCATCACCATAACAAGAGCACAAATACAAAGAATTAGAAGAGAGAAAGAAGAAATAATCACAGGCATAGATTGATTTATTAGGCAGGTACATGTAAAATCTGAGAGAAAAAAATTATCAGAAGATATAAATTTCTTCCAAGATGAAATATGAAACCAGAACAGACCATTAACCCTAAATATTGTGAATGTTTTTTAATATGCCATTTCCTCTAAGAAAATCACACCTTAAACATGTTTATTATAAGCATGTTTAGTATAAACATGTTTATTATAAGCATATAATAATATAATAATATATATATAATATAATATAATATAATAAACATGCTAGGCCTGGTGATATCATAAATAAATTACTTCATATTTTCAAAGAATATTTAATTTTGAGTTGCTTCAGAGCATAAAGAGTAAAGTTTACTCTTTTCTATAAGAGACCAGAATAATAGTATAGCAAACTTGACTAAAATTACACAAAATTAAGAGACCTATTTACATATACAGTTAAGTAAATGCAAGTTATCATTAAAAAACATTGAATATAATCCACCAGTGTATTAAAAGGAAACTATGCCATGGCAAAGTGAAGATAGTTCCTAGAATGCAGTGTTCATTATTGAGAAGTCTGTTTTTATAATCTATCATATTAACAGGTCAAATAAAAAGACACATGCTCATGCTATAAATTCCAATAAATAATTTAATAAAGCCCTACTAAAATGATTGATAAAATCTTTAGTAAAGTATGAGCATATATAGTCTTCATATGGTGTGTGTGTGTGTCTCTGTGTGTGTCTGTGTCTGTGTTTGTGTTTTGTTTCCAACCTCAACCAGAATCCTCTTAAATGATACATCAGAGGAATTCCAATGAAAGTAAGGAATGAAACAAGGATTCTAAAAATCACCATCAGTATTTAATATTATTGTAAGAATTCTAGATACAGAAATTGAAAAGATAGAAAAATAAAAGATATAACTATTGGAGAAGAGAAAGCAGTTATAACTATGTGCAGATGATGTAACTATAAAAAATCATCCAAATGAGTCAACTGAAAAATTTCTTAGTAATAATGAAATAATGTAGTAAGATGTTCAGTTTTGAAATGAATATGTGAAACATCAATACTTTTCTGGTTTTACTTATTTACTTATTCAGCAAATATTTCTTAAATGCTTACCATATACCTGGCATTTTTGCAGGTGCTAGAGATACTATGGTGAATAAGAGAAACAAACCATGCCCTCATAAGGTTTGCAGTCCATTGAGAAAAAAAGAGACAAACATACAAACTAGTAAATGTATGGTATGTCAGATTATTAGTAATCCTAATAAATAAAATAAATCTGGGTAAAAGAGAATAGAGGATAAGAATTCTGGAGGAAATGCAATTTTATTTTAATATTTTTATCGAGATATAATTGACATTATATTAGTTTCAGGTGTACTACATGATTCAATATTTGTATATACTGTGAGATCATTACTATGTCTAATTAACATCCATCAGTACACAATGTTTTTCTTATAATGAAAACTTTTAAGGTTAACTCTCTTAGCAACTTTCAGAAGTGTAATACAGTATTATTAACTACATTCCTCATGCTGTACATTACATCCACAGGACTTACTTGTTTTATAAATGGAAGTTTGTATCTTTGACTCTCTTCACCTATTTAACCTAACCCCCACCTCTGGCAACCACCAGTCTATTCTATGTATCTATAAACACATTTTTTTTAGACTCCACATATGAGTGATGTCATTTGGTATTTGTCTTTCTCTGATCTGACTTACTTCACTTAGCATAACACCCATCAGGTCCATCCATGTTGTAAATGGTGGGATCTCCTTTTTACGGCTGAGTGGCATTCAGTTGTGTGTGTGTATCACATTTTTTAATCCTTTCATTCCTTGATAAATACTTAGGTTGTTTCCATATCTTGCCTACTATAAATAATGCTTCAGTGGATATGGAAGTGCATATATCTTTTGGAGTTGGGGATTTCTTTCCTTTGGATAAATACTCAGGAGTGGAATTGCTGGATCATATGGTAATTCTATTTTAATTATTTGAAGAACCTCCATACTGTTCTCCATAGTGGTTATACCAATTTACATTGCCACCAGCAGTGCAAAGGGCTCACTTTTTTCCACATCCTTGCCAAAACTTGTTATTTTTTGTCTTTTAGATGATAGCTATCCTGACAGGTGTGAAGTGATATCTCATTGTGGTTTTGATTGCATTTATATGCCTGATTATTAGTGATGTTGAGTATCTTCTTATGTGTCTCTCGGCCATCTATAGGTCTTCTTTGGGAAAATTATGTTCAGATCCTCTATGTTTTAATTGAATTTTTGTTATTTAGTTGTATGAGTTCTTTATATATTTTGGATATTAACCCCTTATCAGATAGCTATATGAGTTTCAAATATTTTCTCCCATTCCATAGGCTGGATTTTCAGTTTGTTGATGGCTTCACTTTGCAATGTAGGAGATTTTTAGTTTGATGGAGACTCTTTAATCCATTTGAATAGATTTCTGTGTATTGTGTAAGAGAGTGGCAATCTTCTGCAGGTGGCTGTCCAGTTTTTCCAAAACCATTTATTGATGAGACTGTCTTTTCCCCATTGTACATGCTTGGTTCCTTTCTCATAAATTAAGTGGCCATATATGTGTGGGCTTATTTCTGTCCTTTCTATTCTATTTCAAAAGAGAATAGGGGTTGGGAATTCTGAGTGAGATGCAATTTTAAATAAAGTTGTTAGTGAGGGCCTGGTCAATAAGTTAACATTTGAGCTGAAGGAAATATGCAGTGAGCTATGCAGCTATATCAGAGACGAGGGTGTGCTGGTGGAGGGAATATCAAGTACAGAAATCTGAGGTGGGATTCTGTCTGGATGTGTGTGTGTGTGTGTGTGTGTGTGTATGTGTGTGTGTGTGTTAGAGTAGTAGAAAGACCAGTGTTTTGGGAGCAGAGTTCATGGAAGAAAGGGGATAAGGCCAGAGATGTAAGGAGGATGATACCATGCAGATTTCTATACGTAGTTATAAAAATCTTGGACTTGATTTTGAATGAAATGAAAAGCCAGGGACGGTTTTGAACAGGGCATGTATGTTTTAGAAGGAAACCTGGATGCTGTGTAGATATACTAAACTGAAGTAGGGAAAAGACAGAGAAGGAAGGTCATCATTTATTAGGTTGCTGTAGTAATCTAGATCAAAAGTGTTGTTGACCATAAGCAAAACTAATCAGTTCAGCAATTCAGTGGAGCCTGTAGTTCAAAACGACAGATACCTCCTTGTAAGGATCTTACAGAAGTGACAGTAAGGTTATTTCAATTGAATAACTCCATGTTAGGGCTATAAGCAAGAGTGCCATTATCAGATCAAATCAGATTTTGAAACGGAAAACAGATAGGTTCACTTTGAGAAATAAAGCTGAGGAGAGTTACCACAAGCCTAAGATAAGCTGTGAGAATGCTGCCATTTTTATGGAAGCCGGTCACAGAGAATCTCCCACAAAGTTTCCACGCTATATTTTGACATATATCAATAGCAGGAATGACTTTTTTTTAAAGATTTTATTTACTTGTCAGAGAGAGAGAGAGTGAGTGCACAAGCAGGGAGAGTGGCAGGCAGAAGGAGAAGCAGGTTCCCCACTGAGGAAGGAGCCCTATGCGGGACTCTATCCCAGGTCTCTGGGATCATGACTTGAGAGGAAGACAGACGCTTAACCAACTGAGCCACTCAGGTGTCCCAATAGAAGTGATTTTTGAAGTGGAAAGCATAGCTGGAGGGCTGTCCATGGATGAGATTGTCTAGTTGGACTTTTCTCCAAATACTGAAATGCTAAACAATTGTTAAAATTCTGGAGTTTATTCTTTATGTACTGACATGGAGAAGTGGTGTTGATAATGTTAGATGAATAAGCAAATTGCAAGCCAGATGCATATTATAATCAATTTTTGTTTAAAACTAGGAGGAGGAAGATAAGAGGAAGACATATACAGTATATATAAGAATATACACAAAAGGGTTAACTGTGTGTCTCTAATAGAGGTATAATAATAGATTTTCTTCATATTTTATATATTTAAGTAATGTATGAAGTCTAATATATTTTCTTTAGTTAACAGAAGGGAAAAACAATGAAGATATCTTTTTCTTTTTAGTATGTATGTATGTATGTATGTATGTATGTATTTTTAAGTAGGTTCCATGCCTAGCATAGAGCCCAATATAAGGCTCTAACTCACAACCCTGAGATCAAGACCTGAACTGAGATCAAGAGTCAGACACTTAACAGACTGAGCCACCAGGTGTCCCTGAAGATACCTCTTAAAAGCTTGGTTAGAGTGGAGAAGAGAAGACCGGAATGATCAATGGTGCTCAATGCAGCAGAAGCTAAAATAAGCTAAAGATGAGAAAAATTCATTTTCATATAATATGGAAGTCCATTAAGGCCTTTAGCCAAAACAATTGCAATAGTGATCAACTGCACTCCCTCCAAGAAATGATAAACTATTCCGTGTATCTCAAAACTGACCATGGAAACTTTTGTCCTACTGACACTTAACAGGACTGTAGTATTCTAGTTTTTCCTTCTCATCTCCTCAAAACAGCTGATTTTAATCAAGTACTGTGAGAATTACATGGGCACTACCTCAGTGTCTGCAGACTATTGATATAAATGTTCCTGACCCCAGTGCAGAACATGACTCAGCACCTACCAATTTCAAGAATCTGTGTTGTTCTTTAACCTTTCCTGCCATATATATGGCATATTTTACACACACACACACAGACACAATAGTTTATAATAATATAGAATTATAATATATAAATTATAATATAATAATCTCTACATAATATATTATATAATTTATATGTATAATATTCATAGCTAGAAGCTAACAGACATTTCTGCAAAGGGAAGATCTATTTTTAATTTCTTGAGGAATCTCCACACTGTTCTCCAAAAAGGCTACACCAACTTGCATTCCCACCAACAGTGTAAGAGGGTTCCCCTTTCTCCACATCCCCTCCAACACATGTTGTTTCCTGTCTTGCTAATTTTGGCCATTCTAAGTTGTGTAAGGTGGTATCTCAATGTGGTTTTAATTTGAATCTCCCTGATGGCTAGTGATGATGAACATTTTTTCATGTGTCTGATAGTCATTTGTATGTCTTCACTGGAGAAGTGTCTGTTCATATCTTCAGCCCATTTTTTTATATGATTCTCTGTTTTGTGTGTATTGAGTTTGAGGAGTTCTTTATAGATCCTGGATATCAGCCTTTTGTCTGTACTGTCATTGCAAATATCTTCTCCCATTCCGTGGGTTGCCTCTTTGTTTTGTTGACTGTTTCCTTTGCTGTGCAGAAGCTTTTGATATTGATGAAGTCCCAAAAGTTCATTTTCACTTTTGTTTCCTTTGCCTTTGGAGACATATCTTGAAAGAAGTTGCTGTGGCTGATATCGAAGAGGTTACTGCCTATATTCTCCTCTAGGATTCTGATGGATTCCTGTCTCACGTTGAGGTCTTTTATCCATTTTGAGTTTATCTTTGTGTATGGTGTAAGAGAATGGTCAAGTTTCATTCTTCTACATATAGCTGTCCAGTTTTCCCAGCACCATTTATTGAAGAGACTGTCTTTTTTCCACTGTATATTTCTTCCTGTTTTGTCGAAGATTATTTGACCATAGTTGAGGGTCCATATCTGGGCTCTCTATTCTGTTCCACTGGTCTATGTGTCTGTTTTTATGCCAGTACCATGCTGTCTTGGTGATCACAGCTTTGTAGTAAAGCTTGAAATCAGGTAACGTGATGAACCCAGTTTTATTTTTGTTTTTCAACATTTCCTTAGTGATTCGGGGTCTCTTCTGATTCCATACAAATTTTTGGATTATTTGTTCCAGCTCTTTGAAAAATACCGGTGGAATTTTGATCAGAATGGCATTAAAAGTATAGATTGCTCTAGGCAGTATAGACATTTTAACAATGTTTATTCTTCCGATCCAAGAGCATGGAATGGTCTTTCATCTTTTTGTGTCTTCTTCAACTTCTTTCATGAGTGTTCTGTAGTTCCTCAAGTACAGATCCTTTACCTCTTTGGTTAGGTTTATTCCCAGGTATCTTATGGTTCTTGGTGCTATAGTAAATGGAATCAATTCTCTAATTTCCCTTTCTGTATTTTCTTTGTTAGTGTATAAGAAAGCCACTGATTTCTGTACATTGACTTTGTATCCTGCCACGTTGCTGAATTGTTGTATGAGTTCTAGTAGTTTGGGGGTGGAGTCTTGGGTTTTCCATATAAAGAATCATGTCATCTGCGAAGAGAGAGAGTTTGACTTCTTCATTGCCAATTTGGATACCTTTTATTTCTCTTTGTTGTCTTATTGCTGTTGCTAGGACTTCTAATACTATGTTGAACAAGAGTGTTGAGAGTGGGCATCCTTGTTGTGTTCCTGATCTCAACGGGAAGGCTGCAAGCTTTTTCCCATTGAGGATGATATTTGGTGTGGGTCTGCCATAGATAGATTTTATAAAGTTCAGGAATGTTCCCTCTATCCCTATACTTTGAAGTGTTTTAATCAGGAATGGATGCTGGATTTTGTCAAATGCTTTTTCTGCATCAATTGAGAGGACCATGTGGTTCTTCTCTCTTCTCTTATTAATTTGTTCTATCACATTGATTGATTTGTGAATGTTGAACCATCCTTGTAGCCCAGGGATGAATCCCACCTGGTCATGGTGAATAATCTTAATGTGCTGTTGTATCCTGTTTGCTAGGATCTTTTCGAGAATCGTAGCATCCATATTCATCAGTGATATTGGTCTGAAATTCTCCTTTTAGGTGGGGTCTTTGCCTGGTTTGGGGACCAGGGTAATGCCAGCTTCATAGAAAGAGTCTGGAAGTTTTCCTTCTGCTTCAATTTTTTGAAACAGCTTCAGGAGAATAGGTGTTATTTCTTCTTTGAAAGTTTGGTAGAATTCCCCAGGGAATCCATCAGGTCCTGGGCTCTTGTTTTTTGGGAGGTTTTTGATCACTGCTTCAATCTTGTTACTAAATATCAGTATATTCAGGTTGTCAACTTCTTCCTGGTTCAATTTTGGTAGTTTATAGTTTTCCAGGAATGCATCCATTTCATCTAGGTTGCTTAGCTTATTGGCATATAACTGTTGATAATAACTTCTGATGATTGTTTCTACTTCCTTGGTGTTAGTTGTGATCTCTCCCTTTTCATTCATAATTTTATTAATTTGGGCTTTCTCTCTTTTCTTTTGGATTAGTGTGGCCAATGGTTTATCGATCTTATTGATTCTTTCAAAAAACCAGCTTCTAGTTTCATTGATACGTTCTACTGTATCTATGGTTTCTACCTCATTGATCTCAGCTCTAATCTTGATTATTTCCCTTCTTATGTGTGCAGTTGGTTTGATTTGTTGTTGATTCTCCAGTTCTTTAAGATGTAGAGACAGCTGGTGTGTTCTGGATTTTTCATTTTTTTTTGAGGGAGGCTTGGATGGCTATGTATTTCTCCCTTAGGACCGCCTTTGCTGTATCCCATAGGTTTTGAACCGAAGTGTCTTCATTCTCATTGGTTTCCATGAATTGTTTCAGTTCTTCTTTGATCTCCTGGTTGATCCAAGCATTCTTAAGCAAGGTGGTCTTTAGCTTCCAGGTGTTTGAGTTCCTTCTGAGCATTGTGATCTGAGAATATGCATGGAATAATCTCAGTCTTTTGGTATCGGTTGAGTCCTGATTTGTGACCCAGTATGTGGTCTATTCTTGAGAATGTTCCATGTGCACTTGAGAAGAATGAGTATTCTGTTGTTTTAGGGTGGAATGTTCTGTATATATCTATGAGGTCCATTTGGTCCAATGTGTCATTCAATGCTCTTGTTTCTTTATTGATTTTCTGCTTTGATGATCTGTCTATTTGTGAGAGAGGCATGTTAAGATCTCCTACTATTAATGTATTCATATCAATATGACTCTTTATCTTGATTAACAGTTTTCTTATGTAATTGGCTGCTCCCATATTGGGGGCATAGATATTTACAATTGTTAGATCATCTTGGTGGATAGTCCCTTTAAGAATGATGTAGTGTCCTTCTGTATCTCTGACTACAGTCTTTAGTTTAAAATCTAATTTGTCTGATATGAGAATCACTACCCCAGCCTTCTTTTGAGGCCCATTGGCATGAAAGATGCTTCTCCAACCCTTCACTTTCAGTCTGGGTGTATCTTTAGGTTCAAAATGGGTCTCTTGTAGACAACATATGGATGGGTCCTGTTGTTTTATCCAATGTGCAACCCTGTGTCATTTTATGGGCACATTTAGGCCATTCACATTGAGAGTGATTATTGATAGACACGTTTTTATTGACATCGTGTTACCTTTGAAGTCTTTCTTTCTGTAGACTGTCTCTATATTTCTGTTCAATGCTCTTCTTAGAATTTTTCCTCTTTTATAGAACCCCCCCTTAATATTTCCTGCAGTGTTGGCTTGGTGGTTGCATAGTCTTTTAAGCCTTGCAGATCTTAGAAACTCTTTATCTCTCTATCCATTTTGAATGTCAGTCTTGCTGGATAAAGTATTCTTGGCTGCATGTTCTTCTCATTTAGTGCCCTGAATATATCTTGCCAGACCTTTTGGCTTGCCAGGTCTCTGTGGACAGGTCTGTCGTTATTCTGATGGGCTTTCCTCTGTAAGTAAGGAGACTCTTTGTCTTAGCGGCTTTCAAGAGATTATAATTATGATTCCTCAATTTCACTATCAGGTGCCTTGATGTTTTTCTGGAATCTATAATCTTGGGTGGAGACCGTTCGGCCTCTAGTACATGAACGCTGGTTCCATTCACGAGATTGGGAAAATTTTCATGAAGAACTTGTTCCACTATATCTTCTAGACATCTTTCTTTCTCTTCCCCTTCAGGGATTCCAATAATTCTGACGTTGGAACATTTCATGGCATCATTTATTTCCCTGATTCTGTTTTCGTGGCTTCTAAGCTGTTTGTTCCAGGATTCCTCCTGATCCTTTCTCTCTATCTGTTTGTCCTCCAGATCACTAATTCTATCTTCTGTCTCAGTTACCCTAGCTTTGAGAGAATTTAGATTAGATTGGAACTCATTGAAAACATTGTGAACCTCATCCCTGGTAGCTTTCAGCTCTGCCCTAACATTGTGAACATCATCTCTGGTCGCTTTCAGTTTGGTCCTAATCAATTCCGTTTGGTCATCCATGGCTTTCTCCAACCTAGCTATTGCCTGGATAATCATTAGCCTGAATTCTCTTTCTGACATATTGTCTATGTTGATAGCCATTAGCTCTGTTGCAGAAGGCCCATCCTCTGTATTTTTCTTCTGTTGGGCATTCCTCCTCCTAGTCATTTTGGTGAGAGATGGCTGAACGGATGTAGCTGGATGTATCGACCGTGGTGTAGACAAGGTGCACCCTGGAACGCTTCTGAACACTCAGGATTCCCCACCCAAATGAGAGAAAAAAGAAAAGATAAAGAAAAAGAGAGAGAGAGAGACAGGAAAGAAAGGGAAGATAAAAGATAAGGTTTAGCCCAAATGGGCCCCAAGGCAAAATTAATGAAGTATACAAACAAAAACAGACAAACAAAAAGACGGATAAAAGTATATGACAAGAGAAAAAAAATTTATATATATATTATAAAAAATTTTATATATATATAAAAAAATTTATATATATTTGCATATATATATGCAAATAATGGAAGACCCTCGTCGAAAAAAACCCCAAGTGTAAGATTTATATACTATCAGGACAAACACAAAACACAGAAACACTGGTGGAAGAAAAAGATGGGAGAGTCGTTATAAATTCTCAGTGTGGGCGAGGAAGGTTGTTTTGATTCTTCCTGGATGTATCTTGATATCTTTGTTAAAGGACTCAACTTTCCTAAGATAAAGGGGGATTAAAAATTGGTTTACCTATAGGGGTAGCATTGATTGGGGAAAGGGGATTACCTTGAAATTTAACTCTATGTGAATATTAGAAAATAAAAATAAAAAAGGAATAAACTAGACTAAACTAAACTAAAATTTAAAAAAAATTAAAAAATAGAAATGCAAGAGAAAAACACAGGTGTATGTATCAAAAAGTTCAGGTTAGAAGTTTATTATGGAATTTGATGTACTGGGCATTTCACTGTGATGGTAATAGGTTAAAAATTATTTATATAAACAAAATGAGCCAGAAGAGTGAGAATGAATTAAAAATAAAAGTTGTCCTATGAAGTTGTGGTGGTTGTTCTCTTGTCGTCTTTTTTTTTTTTTTTTCTTTCCTGGTTGGTTTTCTTGGGGAGGGGCCTGCCACGTGGGTTTTCAGTCATTGATGTTCTCTGAGTTAAGTCCTCCCGCCCCCCTCAAGGGGGTGGGCTCTGAGGAAACTGGTTTTTTCAGGCTTTTGTTTTCTGGAGGTTTTTATGTTTGTTCACTTTTTTTTTTCTCTCTCGCCTTGACCGCTTTTGATGGTTTTTGTAGGTTTAGAGGAAAGCAAACTGCACTCTGACCTCCCTCTCAGAGAGAAGCCTCAGTCTGGCTGCAGAGCCCAAATAAATTACCCCTTGGCCGCTGGCAGAGCAGGGTCCGAGTCCCAGTCCCTGGGGACGCAGGATTTTTTGCTTGTACCCAAAACGACCGGCAACTCCAGACTGCCAGAGAGGTTCCAAGCAGTGATCACACACTGAGATTTTCCCGCTGGCCCGGGCTGGGAGTGCCTGGTCTTTCTGGGAGTGAGAGCACCGGGCTGGCGCCTGTGCACACCTCTCTCAGGGGAGGGCCCGGGGCTAGACTTGGACTCTGATAGCAGGGCACGGCACTCGCATGGGGAGTGCAAAAAGGCTGTGCTTCTGCTGGCTGGCGAGGCTCCCAGCCCCTCAGGGGAGCCAGACTCCACGCGCTCTCAGGCACGCTGGTGGCTCAGGGACCAAGACCTGGTTTCTCCGCCCCGCACTCTCTCTGGCTCTGTGCCAGGTGTGGCTGTCCTGGGTCTGGGGACTTAAGCCCCTGTCCCTAACCGCCCTGATTCCCACAATTCCCACCACCCCCCGTGATCCTTTGCTATTTTTGAGTGCTTTCTACCAGACTCCAAGTTAATGCTGGTCCCCAGACACAGGGCACTCTATTACTTTCCAATGGGTTGCCTCTGGTGGCTCCCTCCCCCTTTTGCTTATCTTCTGATATCAGTCCAACGTTCCCACTCCGCTTTACCTGCCCACTGGCGTCTTCTGCTCCTGTAGAGATCCAGACATGTATAATTCTGATCTCAGGCTGATTTCGTGGGTGATCGGAGTTCTTTGGAGGGTAATCAGCTCACTTTAGGGTACAGGTTGAAAGGGCGCCTCCTCCTACTTCCCTGCCATCTTGTCTCCTCCTTTAGTGGTAATTTTAAATGTAATTCCTGACTTTAATGTACATGTAATGTAACAAATATTCATGTTTCTACCATCTAGAATTAACTGAAAGTAAAATCATGGATAAAGTAGAAGCCTTCATTAAACATTATAACTTATCTTCTTATTTCCTTATAGGTAAACACTATCTGTAATAGTTCAGCAAGTACCTGTCCAATTCATGTTTTATACTTGAAAGGGTCCGTAGACAAAAGAACGAGACTGATACAAAGCGAAAGTTAAGCAGGGCTTTATTTCGTGCCAAGCATTGAGAATCAAACTGACCGGCCAGGGCCGTCTCTTGCGAAGAGGTGACTCCTCCCAGCCTCACAGACTAACTTTTATAGAGCAAAGGCCATGTGGTTGAGCCTGGCCACACACAGGTGGCCAATTGAATTACAATTCACCCTGTAGTAGTTATTTGAACTAGCTTATCACTCTGGTCAGAACTGGCACCCAAGAGGCAGGGCCCACAATTTTTGGGTGGTTAGGGAGGTGCTTTCCTGATTGGCTGTCTCCACCTGGCCGAACACGTCCTTGGCAGGTAGGGAGGTAATACGTGCGCTTTCCCTTGATTGGACGTTTCCACCTGGCCGGACATGTCCTTGTATCTGAACTCCATTATCGGGGGCTATTTGGCCGTATTTCACCAATTCTGTTTCTAAGCGCTTTCCTCTTGGGGGGAAGGGGCAGGTTTAATCTAAGTTTACTGCATAAACAACAAAATGGCTCGCTCTGGCTAAGTAGGCCCTTACAATACTGTTATTTATTTATATTTATTTAACAAATATTTAAGTACTTAGCATGTGCCAGTTATTAATACTTTCCAAAGATTTGCTCATTTAATTCTTACAGTAATCCACATTTTACAGATGACCACTTTACAAAGGAATAATTAAATAATTTGCCCAAGCTCATCAACGCTAAAAAGATGCATAGCTAAACCAAGGGTTAGTTCATACATTTACATCTTTCCATCTATAATATATACAATGGCTTTTATTAATTTTGTGTGAACTTTTTCAGCAATTTGCTTTTTACATTTAACATGTATTGTAGATCTTTAATGATATCTGTATGTATCTGTTTAGTTTATTTTAACCACTGGATCATCTATTATATGAGTATACCACAATATATACATTGTGTCAATGAACAGTCAGATTCTACCTAGTTATCTCTATTTCAAACTATGTTATAGTACACATATTAAAAAGTATTTTTTGATACACACATGTGGTAAATTCTATTAAGTCTATTAATTAATTAATTTATTTATTGTAATTTCTACACCCAAAGTGGGGCTCAAGCTCACAACCCCAAGATCAAGAGTCTTTTCCAACTGAGCATACTCTTCCAACTAAGCTGACCAGGAACCTCACTGCTCTATATTTTTTTAATACATAGAAGTAGATTTGCTGTTTCATAGATTGTGTGCATTTTCAATTTGCTTTATGCTGTCAAAACAGAACTCTAAGCTTGCTTAGAGGAATAAGAGGAAGTTTGATGATCCTGAAGATCCCTGCCCCCAGATACACATGCACCTTTTCCCAGGAATACAAACAATATTCTGAACGATGCTGTTAAGGAATTTTGAAGATATAATTAAAATCCCAATTCAGTGATTTTAACATATAAAGACTACTTGGGGTGGGCCTGGCTTAATCAGGCAAACTCAAAAGAAACTGGGAGAAAAGAATTGAAGTGTAAAGAGTTTTTTGACAAAAGACAGATTCTCTGTTGCTGGCTTCGAAGATTGATAAGTGACATGAATAAGAACTGAGGGTGGCCTCCAGGAGCTGATAGTCACCTCTAGTCAACAGTCAGCAAGAAAATGGGACCTTGAGTCCTACAAGTGCAGAGAACTGAATTCTGCCAACAACATGAACAAGCTTAGAAACAGATTCTTCCCAGAGTTTCCAGACAAAAACAGAACAGGCCAAGATATTGATTTCATCTTTGTAAGACTCTAAGCAGATAACCCAGTTATGTTATACCTGGACTTTCAACCTGCAGAAGTGTGAGGTAATAAATGGGGATTGTTTTAAGCTGCTCAGTTTGTGATAATTTCTTAGGCAGCAATAGAAAACTAACACTGTGTCAATTCATATTATCATAAACAATGTCTAAAATTTCCTTTTACCTCATATTCTCACCAACATTTGGTATTTTTTTTCATATTTTAATTTTGGCCAATCTGATAGACAAAATATGTTGTTATTGTTCTTTTAATTTGAATATCCTTGTTTGCTGGAACCCAGATTTCCTGGCAAATATTGTTTGCTGGAAATCTATAAAACCAGGTTTTACAGATGATGAAAGTTAAACCAGAGTGAATGTATTTACTTATGTCCTACAGCTAATTAAAAAAACAGAATGAATATTAAAAGTTTGAGTTAAAAATCAGAGAGGGAGACAAACCTTAAGAGACTCTTAATCATAAGAAAAAATTCATAAGAAAAAAACAGGGCTGCTGGAGGGGAGAGGGGTGGGGGTATGGGGTAATTGGGTAATGGGCATTAAGGAGGACACAGGATGAAATGAGCACTGGGTATTAAATAAGACCATTAATTAAATAAGTTCAGTGATGAATCACTGACCTCTATCTCTGAAACTAATAATATACTATATGTTAGTTAATTGAATTTAAATAATAAAATAGAAATTAAAGAAAGAGGAGCCAATTTCAGTGTGGTAAAAAATTCTAAAAAAGTTTGAGTTAAAAAATGAGATATATCACTCCTACAAAAATAAACTTTTATCTCATAGTCATTCAATAAATATAAATGGACAATGTCATACATCTAGATCAGTTTTTATCATTGTACTATAAATATATTCTATGGCTGAAGCACAGTCTGATAAGCAAACAAACATGAAAATAGGGGCTGATACAAGGGTACAAACTTTCAGTTGTAAGATGTTCTGGAAAAAAAAAAACATGGTTGAGATGAGGAAAGGGATAATTGTGTATTTTCTTGACTTTCCCTAAAATGTATCTTATTGACTACACTACTAATTATCAGAGCTGCCACTGTCAAAAGAAGCATACACTATCCCCTAATTCTCTTTCCATTAACAAATAACAGAATGATGGAGACTGAAAGAACAAATAGGCACTGTGAATTCAATACTATATTTACAGAAACTACTATTCAATTGCTACCTGAGTTTCTGTTGTGCTTTGCAAATATGTAATTAAAGAATGCCTATCTTTGGACAATAGTGATAGGAAGACCTTTGTAGATTACAAATTTACTTGCTGAAGTAAAAGTCACAGGTTCTTCCTTGGTTATTTCTTCAATGTAATAATAGCACAAGCATGGTATGGTAAGAATATTTTTACATGTAACAATAAATATTGAAACTTCTAGTTAAATTTTAAAAATTTAATTTTAAAAAATTTAATTTTTAAAATTACAATTTTAAAATCATTACAACTGTAATTTGCATGACAATTGTCATTACAATTGTAATGGTAACTGTTACTGTGTTCAGATCTGTACTGAGTACAGTTCTTCAGTCAATGAATTCCAGATATTAACTAATTGATCATTGGCAGAATTTAGACAGAACTCGTATATTTTGCTAAATATTAACAAACAAGCTTAAACTTATGTACAAATGTAAAGTGAGGCTTAGACATGTAGAAGGGCTTTAGTCTTCCTAGATTCCTCCTTCTCCATTACCACTAAATCATCAATTATTCATGTGTAGACTAAGTTGTCTTTTGAATCCTTCCCCTCAGGTTATCTCCACTGCTACTGGCCTACTTCTGACCCTCTCTTCCTACAGTGGAATTTACCAGTATTTTCCAATCTTGTATTCCTGCCTACAGCCTCAGTCTTTACCAATCCATATTTACTGTCAGTACTTATCTTTCTAAACCTAATTCTCTTCTGTGCTTGTCCAATATAGAAGATACTAGTACATATAGCTAATGAAATTAAAATTAATTAAAACAAAATAAAATTAAAATTTTATCACAGTTTCTCAATCACACTACCCTTATTTCAAGGGCTTAAGAGTCACATTTCGCCAGCAGTACCACTTTGGACCCTGCTGACATGTACTGTTTCCATCATTGCAGAAGATTATATTAAACAGTGCTGCCTTAGATTATTGGTTCACAGTTTTAGTAGGGTATCAGAATCAAACTTTGGGTCCACACAAAATCTGTACAAGATTGTTTATAACAACATTATTCATAATAGCCATAAGGTAAAAAACAAACCAAATTCCCATCAACTGAAAAATGGATAAACAAATTATAGTATATCCATACAGTGGTATATTACTCAGTAATAAATAAGAATTAAGTATAATATATGCTACAACATGGATTAATCTTGAAAAGATTATGCTAACTGAAAGAAGCTAGTCCCAAGGGACCACATATTCTATGATTCTATTTGTATGAAAGGTCCAAAAATATTCATAAAAGTAGAATATAGATAGTTCCAATTGTTGCAAAATTCTGTAAATATACAATAACCCAATGAATTGTGCATTTTAATGTGGTGAATTTTATTATATAAGAATTATATCTCAATAAAGCCATTACAAAGTACAACAAGAAGAATCAAATTGTGGAGGTTTTAAATATCATACCCTCAATCCTAACTCAGTCCCACAAAATGAGAATCTCTATACAGGTGTAGGAAGATAAATAAATAGATTAATTAGTTACAGATAGTAGACATTTTATGTTATGCATATTATATATAATGTATGTTATATAATATGTAGCTACATAATCTGCATAATATCTGTCATCTACCTATCATCTATCTAGCCATCTATCATTTCTATGTATCAACAGGTTATCCTGATGTTCATATAGGTTGAGAACTATTGCTAGAACTATTCCCTCAAGGGCAAAGATCATGTGTTTTGAGCTTTTGATATTAAAAATACTATAAATAAATCAACATGGAATTGTAAGACCTGTTTAAATAACCCATAGAAAGGCAAAGAAAGTAAGAGTGAAACAAAAAACAGAGAACAAAGACTTGAAACAAAAGAATAAAATGGCAGACTGAAGATCTAAAATATCAATAATTATATTAAATGAATGTGGTATAAATACACCAATTAAACCCAGAGATTAGCAAGATGGATTTATAAACTCTGTCTCAACTCTATTATGTCTGCAAGAAACTCACTTTAAATGTAACAATATAGACAGGTTGAATATAAATATAAATATAAATATAAATATAAATATACATATACATATATATATGTAATGAAAAATTTAATCAAAGGAAAGCAAGAATACCTATAGTGATATTAGATACTCAACTTCAGAGCAAAGACTATTACAAAAGACAGAGAAGGATGTTATAGAAAATAGTCAATCACCAAAGGAGAGATAGAAACTTTAAATATGTATACACCAAACAAAAGAGCTGCAGATTAAAGGGGGGAAAAAAAGATAGAATTTAAAGAAGGAATAGACAAATCTGTACTATCTTAACATCTTTATCTTGGAATCTGATTAAACATCTAAATAGAACATAAGCAAAGGCACAGAAGAGCTCAATAATACCATCATCCAACAGAATCCAACTGACATTTACAAAACACTCTACCCAGCAACAGCAGAATACATATTCTTTACATATCTCCATAAAATATAGACAAGATATACCATATCCTGGGGTATAAAAGATAATTCAACAAATATAAAGAGTTGAAGTCATGCAGAGTATATTCCTGATCATAATGGAGTCAAGAAATAATTGTAATACGGAAATATCCAAACACTTGGAAACTAAGCAACACACATTTAAATAATGCATGTGTCAAAGAGGAGTCTCAAGGTAATAAAGACATGTTGAAATGAATGCAATTGAAATTACAAATTACCAAAATTTGTAAATTTGTAGGAAGCAGCTAAAGCCATACTGTGAGGGAAATCTATAACCTTAAATGTGTGTATATTAGAAAAGAAGAAAAGTCTCAACTCAATAATCTAAGTTCTCATCTCAAAAACTGACATAAAGAAGAACAAAAGAGGCCCAAATAAAATAGAAGGATATAATAAAGATAAAAAAAAAATCAGTGGAACCGAAACCAGAAAAACAATAGAGAAAACCAATGAACCTAACAATCTAATTCTTTAAAAAGTTTAATAAAATTGGCAAATGTTTAGCAAGGCTGACAAGGAACAAAGATATAAATCATCCATTTTAGGAATGAAACAAAGGAGATCGATACAGCCCTAAAGTTATCAAAAAATGATAAGGGAAAACCACATACATCTCTACACAGATAAATTTGGTGAATTAAGTGAAAAAGACCTATTCCTTAAAAAAAAAAAACAGAAACTACCACAAGTTACCTAATATTTAATTATCCCATATTATTAGTGAACTTAATTATTAGTTAATTAAAAAACTCCTCTAAAATGTCTTCAGGTCCAGATGGTTGCACAGAAGAAATCTACCACGCATTAAAGAAGAATTAATACTAATTCCCAATTCATTTTATGGAGCTAGTATTATCCTGACACTAAAGCCAGACAAAGAAAATATCAGAATAAAAAAAGTACATACCATTATCCCTCATGAATATAGATGTAAAAGTCCTTAACAAATATTAGCAAAATGCATTCAGCAATGTATAAAAAGAATTATTCACCATGACCACACAATTAAAGTTTTTTCAGGGATGCAAGGCTGATTAAATATTCAAAAATCAATTAATGTAATCCATCATATTAAAAGCCTAAAGAAAAAAAATTACATAATCATATCAATTGATGCAGAAAAAGCATTTGGCAAAATTCAATTCCCATTCATGATAAATAATCACATAAAAATAGGACCTGAAAGAAACTTCATTTTTATTAAGACTATCTGCAGAAAGACTGCAGATCTAACATTATACAAAATAGTGAAAAACTAAATATAGGTTTAATAAAATCCCTAACGAAATGCTGGTTTTTGTTGTTGTTGTTCTAAAATGTATATGGAAAAGTAAAAGAATTAGAATAGCTAAATCTATTTTAAAAAAGAAGAGTACAGTGGATAGAATCAATGTTCCTGATTTCAAGATTCATATAGATAGAGTGACAAAGTCTGTGTGGTACTGGTGAAGGGATAGACACGTATATCAATGAACTGAATAAAGAATCCTAAATTAGATGCAAATATGCTCATCTGATTTTTGGGAAAAGTACAAAGGCAATTTGATGGAGGAAAGTTATTCTTTTCAAAATGATGCTGGAGATATTTGACATTCATAAAACCTCCCCCCAAAATAAGCATCAACCTAAGTCTCACACCTAATACAAAAGTTAACTCAAAATTGATCATGGACTTAAGTGTAAAATGAAAAATCAGAAAACGTTTAGCAAATATAAGGAAGAAAATCTTTTAAGTCTAGGCAAAGAGTTCTTAGATGTGATACTAAAAAGTACACTCCATAAATTGAAAAACTGATAAATTTTTTCATCAAAAATTTTAAAACTTGCTTTGTGAAACACTGTTAAGATGCTGAAATGACAAGCTAGCAGACTAGGGAAAAATATTTCTAAACTACATATCTGATATAGATATAGACTCTATATACATATCTGATATAGACTAAAATACTTAAGGAACTCTCAAAACTCAAAGGCAAAAAGTAAACAGTCTGGTTTGAATATAGGCAAAAGACAGGAAGAGTCATTTCACTGAAGATATACAGTTGTTAAACATCCACCTGAAAAGATGTTCAACACTTTTAAGCAACAGGGAGTCACAAATTAAAAACACAATGACAATGATGACACATCTAACATAATGGCTAAAAATTTAAACAAACAAACAAACAAAAAACAGTGACAAAATCAAATACTGACCAGGATGGACAAAAACCAAACTCTGCTGGTAGACATACAAAATGGTACAGTCACTTTGGAAAGCAATTTCGCAGTTTCTTAACACAACTGAACATACACCACCATATGGTCCAGCAATTGCACTACTAGACATTTATACCAGAAAAATGAAGATTTATGTTGATACAAAAACATGCAAATGAATGCTTATATTAGTACGTGTAATAGTCCCAAACTGGGGGGGAGGGGGAGAAAGCAGTTCTTATGCAGGTGAATATTTAAATAACCTGCAGCACATGGAATACTCAACAATAAAAATAAATTAATGATAGAGGGAGGAGGAGTTAAGATGGTGGAGTACTAGGAGTACCTTATGTTTCCCTGTCCCTCAGATACAGCTAGCTAATAATCAAATCATTCTGAACACCCAGGAAATTGATCTGAGGACTCAGAGAACAAACTGAACAACTAGAGGGAGAAAAGAGGCCACATCATGGAAGGCAGGAGTTCCAGTGATGTGATTTGGGGAAGAAAAGAATTGTGGGTGCTGTGGACAAGGGGGACCTTGATCACAGACAGAAGAGAGAGAGACAGAGATAAAGTAGCATGAAGGGGATTACATGAGAAAAACAATTCTCCAAAATCATTGACTTGGAAAATGAGGGGCTTTGACTATGGTAAGTTTTTACAAGCAGCAAAGCAGAAAGTCTGAGGTTTCTGTAGTCCATGCCATTGTAAGTGTCAAGCCTGGAGGGCATAGCAATGCTCCTGTGGAGAAGGAGGGAGGAGGCCCAGAAGCAGACAACATGCTCTTAGGATCCCCTGGATCACTATGGGAGAGACAGTTTCCCTTCTTGGAGTGTATTTGGGAGAGATGGCACTGCCTCTCTGGGAACAAAAGAGCTGGCAGTTGCCATTGACCTGGAGCAGAGACACCACTAAGGGATGCTAACCTGGACTGAATTTTTGCTATAATTTACCATAAAATCCATATCTCTGTGTGGCTATGTGACTACTTTTCTGGTACAAACTGGTACCAACCACAGTGCAGCAAGACCCTCCCCCAAAGAATCAGTGCATGTCCATGCCCTGCCAGGTCCCTAAAGTTTGGAGTTTCAAAACCCAGCCTCATGGCTAAGACAAAACACAGGAACACTGCACCACCACCAGGTGTGCAGAAAGCAGACAGAATTAAGGCAGGGATCTGACAGAAGCCTGGGACACAAGAAGGAAAACGCAGGAAACAACAGATGTTGGGAAGGATGTGGGAACCCTCTTATACTATTTGTGGAAAGCAAACTGGTGCAACAACTGTGGAAAACAGTATGTAGGGTCCTCAAAAGTTAAAGTTAAAAATAGAGCTTCCCCAGACCCAGAAATTGCACTGCTAGGTATTTACCCAAAGGATACAAATATACCTATTTGAATATATTGATTTAAAGAGGCACATGCACCCAGATAGCAGCATTATCAACAACAGACAAATTATGGAGAGAGCCCAAATGTCCACTGACTGATGAATGGATAAAGAAGAGGTGATACACATACACACACACACACACACACACACACACACACACACCTACAATGGAATATTACTCAGCCATCAAAAAGAATGAATTCTTGCCATTTACAACAATATGGAAGGTGCTAGAGTATATTATGCTAAGTGAAACAAGTCAGTCAAAGAAAGACAAGTACCATATGAATTCACTCATATGTGGAATTTAAGGAACAAAACAGGTGAACAAAGGGGAAGGGAAAAAAGTGATAGACATATCATAACAGACTCTTAACTGTAGAGAACAAACAGGGTTGCTGGAGGGGAGCTGGGTGGGGATGGGCAAAATGATTAATGGGTATTAAGGAGTGCACTTGAGCACTGGGAGTTATATGTAAGAAATCAATCTAAATTCTGCTGTTAAAACTAGTATTACACTATATGTTAACTAACTAGAACTTAAATAAAAATTTGAAAGAAAAAAGTTTAAAATATATGAACACATTAAAAAGGGACAAGTATAGACAGATATTACTTATGAATATAGATACAAAAATCCTTAAAATATTAGCAATAAAATATATCAGTGAATAAAAACTATAATACATTATGACCAAGTGGAGTACATCCTAAGAATGCATGCTTGAGCTAACATTTGAAAATCAATGTAATTCTTCATAATAAGAGAAGAAAGGAGATAACACATGCCCATTTCAATAAATGCATAAGGAATATTCATCATAAAAACTAACAAGATTAGGAATGGAAAGGAAATTCCGGAGCTTAAGAAATGACATCCTCAAAAATCCTATATTTAACATTTTGCTTAATGAAGAAGGACTGAATTATTTCCCTAAAAACTGGAAACCAGCAGGAATGTCAGCTCCCACCACTTCTATTCATCATAATACTGGAAATTCTATAGAGTGCTTTAAGGCAAGAAAAAAATGAAAAATATGTAAATTTTAAAGAACTATATGAAACTCTATTAGATGTGACACCATGATCATGCATGTAGGTTTTCATAAAGAATCTACATGAAAGTGACTAGTACATATAAAGTTAACAAGGTCAATATAAAAATTAATTTTAATTCTAGATAAAAACAAGAAGCAATTAGAAAAATAATCTTAAAAATAAAATTTGCCATGACATCCCAAACCATGAAATACTTAATGATAAGTTTGATGATATTAGCAAACACTGGTGCATTAAGATATTTTTTAAAAATTCTTGAGGAAAATTAAGAAAGGCCTAAATATATAAGTATATCCTGTTCATGTTTTGGAAGACTCTGTATAGTTATGGTGCTAATTATCTCCAAATTAAACTGGATCCAATTCAATTCTGATTGTATCAACAAGCTGATTCTACAATTCATATGGAAATGCAGAGGACCTTGCATAGCCAAAATGATTCTGGAAGAAATTAGAGGACTGAGCTACTGAATATCAAGACTTACTATAAATCTACAGTAATCAAGTGTATTATTGGTATAGAATAGACATACAGATCCATGGAACTACATGGAGAGTCCAGAAATAAAATTGGGTAATTGACTTTATGTAGAAGTGCCAAGGCAATTTGAAAAGGAAGTGTGGTAGGCAGAATTTTGGCTGTTATGATCTTTGCTTCTTTATGTTATGTCTGTGTATATTATGTTTCATGGCAAAGGGACTTTGAAGGTGGAATTAAAGCTACAGACCATAAATAGGGGGATCATACTGGGTAATCCACATGGGCTGAATATAACATATGGGTTCTTAAAAGTGGCAGCAGAAGACAGATGTGTTGATCAGATAAATGTGACAGAAGAAGTGGCAGGAGACATACAAACTGTGGTGGTACTTGACCAAACATCTCTGGCACTGAAGACAGAAGAAGGACTGGGATTGGCCTCTAGGAGTTGTTAACAACCCTCAACCGACAACTAGTAAGAAGATAGGGGCCTCATTTCTACAACTATAAGAAACTGAGTTCTACTAATAACATGAATGACCAAAGTGGATTCTCCATTAAAGCTTCTAGAAAGGAACACAGCCCGAAAACCCCTTGATTTTAGCCTGGTGAGACCCATGTTATATTTCTAAAGTCACAGATAATAAATTTATGTTGATTTAAGCTCCTAAGTTTGTGGGTATTGTTAATTAAAAAACAAATACAAGAAACAATAATATTTTTAACAAATGGTGCTGGAACAACTGGATATCCTTATGTAAAAATATAAACCTCAACTTTTACTTCATACCATAAATAAAAATTAACACAAACTTAAAAATCGAAAGATAAAAGATAAAACAACTGGAAAAAATAATATCCTATCATAAAAGATATTTCCTTAAACTAGAACTAGCCCAATATTTCTTATATAGGAAACAAAATGCAAGAATTAGAAAATAAAAAATTGGTAAATTTAAATTCATTAAAATAAAAAAATCTTCTCTTTGGAAGACACTATTAGTAAAATAAAAAACAAAATACATACCAGGAAAAATAGAACATATATCCAACCAAGGATTTATATCTAGATCATAGAAAGAACTACTACAAACCAAAAATGAAAAGGTAAATAACCCAAAAAAGTGGCAAAAATTTGAATATCATCTTACAAATGAAGATGTAAAAATTATTAATAAGCACACAAATAGATGCTCAACATTATTAGTCCTAAGAGAAATTAAAAATTAAAACCTACTGAGATACTAATATATGCCCACTAAAATAGCTAAAGTTAGCAAGACTGACAATATCAAAAGTTGACAGGAATGTGCTACTGGAACACTTTTGTTTGTCAGAATCTGACACAGCACATACACTGTGAAAATTATCTCAGAAGATTCTTATGAATTTATCGTACATTCACTATATGACCCAGAAATTCCACTCCCCAGTACTTACCTAAGAAAAATGAAAATATATGTCCATACAAAACTTGTATTCAAATATCCATAGCAATTTTCTTTACAGTTGCCAGGATCTGGAAAAATTTTAATGACCCTCAATAGCTAAGTGGATACTGAAATTGTGATATAGCTACACAATGGAATACTTTCTGAGAATAAAAAGAGATTATCCACTGATTCACATGACAACTGGGTTAATCTAAAAAATATTAATGTGAGTGAATGAAGCCAGTCAGTAAAGGGTACATATGGTATGAGTCATTAATATTCATTTTTAGAATAACCAAAATAATTGATAGTGATAGAAAGCAGATTTGAGGTTGCCTCTGTTCAAAAGAAGGAATTGGAATTTATGTGCACAGTGACATGAGGAGACTTTTAGGGTGTTAGGAATATTTATTTTCTCAATTGCAGCAGTCATTAAATGGTTTTATACATTTGTGAAAATCCTCAAATTATAGTTTTAAAATGGGTTCATAGGGTAGTTCTATTTTTAATTTCTTAAGGAATCTCCACACTGTTCTCCAAAGTGGCTGCACCAACTTGCATTCCCACCAACAGTGTAAGAGGGTTCCCCTTTCTCCACATTCTCTCCAACATTTGTTGTTTACTGTCTAGTTAATTTAGCCCATTCTAACTGGTGTAAGGTGGTATCACAATGTGGTTTTGATTTTAATCTCTCTGATGGCTAATGATGATGAATATTTTTTCATGTGTCTGTGAGCCATTTGTATGTCTTCTTTGGAGAAGTGTCTTTTCATGTCTTCTGCCCATATTTTGATGTGATTGTTTTTTGAGTGTTGAGTTTGAGGAGTTCTTTATAGATCTTGGATGTCAGCCCTTTGTCTGTATTTAGCCCAAAGAAACAGATGTAGTGAAAAGAAGGACCATATGTACCCCAATGTTCATAGCAGCAAAGGCCACAATCATCAAACTGTGGAAAGAGCCAGGATGCCCTTTGATAGATGAATAGATAAAGGAGATATGGTCCAGATATACTATGGAGTATTACATCTCCATCAGAAAGGATGAATACCGAACTTTTGTATCAACACGGATGGGGCTGGAGGAGATTATGCTGAGTGAAATAAATCAAGCAGAGGAAGTCAATTATCATATGGTTTCACTTACTTGTGGAGCATAAGGAATAATGTGGAGGACATTAGGAGAAGGAAAGGAAAAGTGAGTTGGGGGAAATCAGAGGGGAAGATGAATCATGAGAGACTGTGGACTCTGAGAAAAAAAACTGAGGATTTTGGAAGGAATGGGGGTGAGGGGATGGGTAAGCCTGATGGTGGGTATTAAGAAGGGCATGTATTCCATGGAGCACTTGGTGTGGTGCATAAATAATGACTCTTGGAACACTGAAAAAATAAAATTAAATTAAAAAATAATAAGATGGGTTCATTTTTATGTATAAATTATGACTTCATAAAGTTGATTTAAAATATTATTTGTATGGGAAAACAAACAATAACAATGAAACACTTAGATGAAATTCTGAAACTTAACAAATTCTAAGAATCTAATTTTAACTTTCAGGATACTACCCAATTTGACCTAAACCCACATTTTCATACTTTGCTTCTGCCCCTGACTTGTATACACCACAAATAATTTCGAAGTTTACAGGAAAACATGATTACTTGTTCTGATATTTTCAATCTTCTCTCCTTTCTTTTCAGACTCTCTGTCTCATTCCCTTTTTTTGCATCTGATATTCTTTCTCTTAACTCCATTTGTTCAAATCTTATTTCCCTAAACTGCTTGGCCAGTTAAATGTAAACTTCTCCATGACACTTTTCCTAAATCCTCTCCTCTGATATGTACTTCTCATGATCTGCCCTAAACTTCACATTTTGCATTAAAATTTGCTTATATAAATCTTACTAGAACTAAGACACATACTTTGCTACTGCCATAGTACTTTGTCCCTTTTATTGAATATAGGAGCCACTATATAAACACTAAATGCATGAACAAATGAATGAATTAATATATGTATATGAAAAGGTGTAAGAGGTGAAAAATTAGTAACAAAATTGTTCATTGTTCAACAAACTTTGCAATTAAATAGAATTTTTATCTCCTATTTTTATTTTTATTTTTTCTCCTTTTGTTCTCTTATTTTTAGTTACAATTTGCAAGATGTAATGAAAAATTCTGTCAAGAATCCATGGACATATTAAGTACAATTGATGATTGTCACAATTCAGAAGAACAATTTTCTTTTTCTTATTTCTTAAGATTTTATTTGTTTATTTTACACAAAATGAGATCACAAGTAGGCAGAGAGACAGGCAGAGAGAGAGAGAGGGGGAAGCAGGCTCTCTACTGAGCAGAGAGCCTGATGCAGAGCTCGATCCCAGGACCCTGAGACCGTGACGTGAGCTGAAAGCAGAGGCTTAACCCACTGAGCCACCTGGCCACCCCAGAAGAACAATTTTCAAATAATGAGAATATCCCCTGGAAAATATTGTGGCATTGACAACTGTATATCTCAGAAAATTGATTGGTCTTTTATATATCCAAACTTCTTTATCTCATGCTGAAATGGTGACCACTGCATGGTGCTATGATATATTGTTATATTTTGGCCATTCTCCACTTTTTAGAGTTAAATACTATTACTACACTTTCTCTTTATCCTCTCACCCCAACCTCCTTTACAAATCCCTTATGTTTGGGAGAACTTTTTCATCTTCAACAAATATTTTTTACAAAGGACAATGTTCAAATGATTTTATTACTGTGATTGATAAAGTAACTTTCCTATTTTGTTAAAAATTATAGGAAGACCTATGGAGTATAAAGAAAATTGATTTCCATGTTTCCTCTTTGTTCTTGAGAATAATTTGTGAAGTACAAACACATTCATAAACTGGGATACCATACACTAGGGAAAATAAGTTATAATTTATTCTATTTTTAGTGGTTTGCATTATAAAACTGTCTCTACCAAATTTACATGGTGACTTTAAGTTATATTTAACCACATGATGTCAGATGATGAAAAACGGGAAAAGCCAACTTCTAATTGTTATCCATGTCAAAAACTATGAAGTAGTTTGGAATCATGTGCTCATTTTACATGGTTGAATCTCAAATTATATCACCACAACTGAGTTCAGTTCCTTAAAGTGTATTTTATTCAGAGGAACATTATTTCTGTTCTATTTTCATATGAATTGAGCTACTTACTCAACTTATGTTTTAACAAAATGACACAGAACAGCATCACAAAATTGATGCTAGTTTTTAATCTGTATTTATTGTACCAATCATAAAAATTGCTGCCTGGATTTTTTTCAAAAATTTCAAATGTATTTGTGTTAAGTTTACAGTCATCCTGCCTTAGAATTTTCCATTGAATATAACTTCATGATGCCCTAAATACTGTAAGAAGGTAGGTATGCCTTTTCACGTCATCTAGAAGTAATTCAGCAATAATCTGAAATAGCTAGTGTAATTCTCACTGTTATTACAAAAATTTAGAGAAAATCTTCAACAAAAGCAAGGACCATCTAACAAATTTGTACAGTTATCAGCATGACCAGCCATAGGGGAAACTGCATTTGAATAAAATAGGTATTTGGTTTTTCTATCCACCTCCTATTCCATGCCCTTGTTTAAGGACACTCTCCAGATTAAAATCCTTCTTTGATTTGTCATTGCCTATAAGTAGGGTTTGCTTGGTGCAATTCCAGTTTATACTTGTAGTCCTGGCCTTATCATTAATAGCTCCACCTTTCGTTCTCAAAATTGTGCCAGTAGATGACATATTATATTGTTAGCCTATCTATAGGATAGAATCATTAATACTACTTATGAATTTCTTTATAATCTGGCCCCAGGCTGTACTTCCCATTCTATCTCTTCTACTTGTACTTTACCTTCCAGACACATGAAGCTATTTACTCTACCCTGAAAACCCTATGTATTGCTATACCTTTATATTCTTGCACCTATAGTTCTTCCTGTCTAAGCTGTACTTCTCTGCTTTTTCACATAATTATTTCTTATTCATTCTTAAAGACACAAACACTAAGTCCTTTGGATTGATGTACCTAATTATCCTGGGCTAAGAGTGAGAAGGCAGTTTCAATTTGTTTTGTCACAAATGGATTGTTAAACTGTATTTCAGTTCAGTGAGAAAGTGCCTTGGAGCCATTATCAAAGGAGTTCTGCCACAGGCAAGGGAGTAGAATGTGGCAAGTGAATCTGCTACTTTACTATTGCGGCCCTAAGCAGTATTTCATGCCCTCTGCTCTGTGGTTTGGGATATTTAATTTGTTCATATATTTTTATCACTATGCTATGCAGGATTCTAAGAGAGACTTCAAGATTTCCACTCTCTGATGTATATTTCCTGTATAATCCTCTTCCCTTGAGTGTAGGTAGAGCCTGTGAATACAATAGTATATCACTCCCATTATTATTAGACACTAATCAGTTAAATTTGAGCTAATCAAAAATGGTATTTTGGGTGGCCTGACTGAAACAGGAGAGCATTTAAAAGGGGCTGAGCCTTTCCTGAAGTCAGAATTTTGAAGTGTAAGAGTGTGAGGAGGCTTATAGAAGATGCCGTGTCTCAAATAAACTAGAGTGGACTCTAATATAAAAGAGCAGCTGAAAGAGAGCTGACAGTAGCTGGCTAACAGCTAGCAAAAAAAAAAATCTCATTCCTGCAACTGCAATGAATTTAACTTTTCCAACAGCCTATATGATCTTTTTAAAAAGGCTCTTGAGCTCCAGATTAAAACACAGTTCAACCATATCTTGATTTCAGCCTGGTGAATCCTTGATCAGAGTACCCAGCTAGCTTGTAATTGGACTTCTGACATACAGAACTGAGAAGTAAGAATGAATGTGTAAGAAATTGCTAAATTTGTAGTTATTTGTTACATAGCAATAGAAAACAAATATGATCATTTAACACATTAATTAATTATTATTTACCTCTGTTTAATAACTATGTAGTTTTCATAAACAGTAATAATTGCTGTGAGTTTCTTGACAGAGACTATGTTTTATTTTCTTTATTATGCTCAATCCCCATCAGAATCAGAATCAGTGTACTAAATGAATATTTAAACTAATGAATGACAGTGCTTAATTTCCTCAAATTCCTTTTGTTTAAGGCCCCAAGATACAGCTGACCACATGGGTCCAGTTACCCTAGGTAATGTCTCACATCATAGATGTCTCCCTCCCACTTTTCTTTCCTATCCTAATTTATCTATTGACAGGTTCTGGTTATTAGAAATCTATCCTCTTTTTTTTTTAATCAATAGCTGCTATCCTTTCTCAATACAGTTCTAGAGAGAGAATTAAGCACAAAAATGCTTAAGGTATTTCTTGAATGCAATAAAATAACTTTACCTCTACATCTAGAATTGTTCTATCTCTGTGAAAACTGAGAAAAGAATTGGTCAAATAATTATTTTATGTTCTGTGTTTTAGTTGAGGAACTCATTCACTCTAAACATAAATGGCTTAATGTATTATCCTTCCTAGTACCAAATTAAAAAAAAAACAAGGATTTTTGGAGACTTTGTTTCCAGTGGAAGGGTCATACTAGAATCATTTCAAGTACCACACAAAATACCCATTAACTTTTTTGGTTTTGTCTTCAGAATTCTTCAAATAGTTGTACATAGTCCATTTCTAGGACCAGCAGAAAGTCCCAGACCTTTACATTCAAAATTAAAATATCAAATTCAATAGCTGTCTCCACTCTGTGAATCTTTATATTTGTATATAATTTTATAAAATTTTATTTATTTATTTATTCGATAGAGATCACAAGTAGGCAGAGAGGCAGGCAGAGAGAAGGAGCGGGGAGCAGGCTCCCTGCTGAGCAGAGAGCCCGATGCGGGGCTCGATCCCAGGACCCTGGGATCATGACCTGAGCCGAAGGCAGAGGCTTCAACCCACTGAGCCACCTAGGCGCCCCTATTTTTATAAAATTTTTAATTTCTTCTTTAAGATACAGAAGTAGACATGATATGATGCATATTTCAAAACTGTCCTCCAAAAAGGTGGCATACTTTTAAATCACTCAAGATATACATCGGCTGGCCATTCTCTGCATTCCAGTCAAAAATATTCACCAAGTTGTTTAGAGAGTGACATCATCAAGATAATAAAATAGGTGGTCTTGACTTTAGTTCCCCTCACAAGTAGACCAGCTAGTAACTATTTATAGACAAGGTACCATTGTGAATATTTCAGAACCTATGGGTGTGGCTGAAGCAATCACCTGAATGACAGAGACCAAGAAGGATCTCATTAGAAGTGTAAGATGAGTGGTTTCACGTTGACCACATCACCTTTCCTTCAGGCCATCACAGAACCACACTGAAAACACTCCTTGGGCCTAAGATTTTTAAGTGGAAAAAAGAAACCCCTAGGTAGACCAGCTTCCCAGCATTTCAGAACTTCCTCAGAGACCTCTTTGGTTTTCAACTCACAGTGATTATTGCGGGAATCTGTGGAGCTGGGCCACTAGGGATCAGATAGAAATAGAGAATAATGTAAGGGGTTAAAACAACCAGTGTTCAGATGATGGAAAATGTTACTACAGGTGGTGGTGCCTGAGCAAATTTCCTATCCAGTGGCTCAGCCCATTCATAGAGCCTACCTGGTGGCCTTGTCTAGAGAGGGAGCTCAGTAGGCAGTTCTGCCTACTTTGGGTTCCTAGCTAACCTAACATACTAGCAATGGAACCCCTCCTACAGCCTTACTCAGGGAGGGAAACAAGTTCACATCCCTGCCCAATTACTTAGCATAGCCTCTGCCTTACCCCTACCAGAAAACCTGACCATAGACATCTGGCAGCCATGGAGCACATTCTCTGACCCACCTGGACAGGGAAGTAAGTTAGCTACACAGACAAACTGTTGAACATAGTTTTCAGTCCTGCTCAACCAGGAAGCCTAGTCAGGGAATCAGGTAGCTACAGAACCCATCATACATGCTGCCTCACAGCAGATGCCCAACCTGTGGCCCTGTCAATTTTTGAGCAAAGCCTGTGGACTTGTCCAGGCAGGAATCCCAGCCAGTGACCCAGCCCAATCATGGAGTATAGCCTGTGGCCTCATCCAGCCAGGGAGAATGGACAGTGACCCTACTCTACTGAAGAGCATAGCCTCCAGCTTGACCCAAATGTGGGGTATTGTTGGAGGCACCACCTACCTGACCAGAAAAAGTGTCCAGTAGTAGAACACAACCAGCATGCTTCCAGATTGTGAAGCCCAATCTGTGTTACTGCCCAAATTTGGGCATAGCCTGTGGCCCTGGCTAAATGCAGAGTCCAGCCAGTGACACTATCAGGAGGAATAGGTCAGGAGGAATACCCTAAGGCCTCACTCAGCTGGGATAAATTGGGAGCACATCCTATAGCCTTGCCCAATCACAGAGTCCAACTAGCAGCCATGCCCTGCCATAGAACATAGTCTGTGACCCTGCTCAACCAGAGGTGCTTGTGAGGCCCAGCTAGTGGCCCCACCTGAATATGGAGCCCAGCTGGCAGGCCTACTTCACCACAGAGCCCAGCCAGAAACAAAAATGCCCCCAAACTTAGAGCAGAAACATTTACCTTGGCCAACTAGAAACCCTAACAGCAAACCATGATTACCCACAGATAATACCAGCTTACCTCTCTATAATCCTAAATTGAGTTGACTGGTGAAGGTCTTTCCCCACTGAAGGGAATCTATGAAGTTTAGAAGGAAAGAATGATTATTCAAATATGAAGAAAACAATGAAACAATACACAATTCATGAAATGATCTGATGAATAGGACACAAGCAAAGTAAACCAATAAAGCTCCAAAAACTACTCCTAAAGATGTGGAGATCTATGAACTGCCTGAGAAAAAATTTAGTATAATCCTCTTAACAAGTTCACTGAACTACAAGAACACACAGACAAAATGAATTTAGGAAAACAATACATGGACAAATTAAGAAGTTCAATTTGTTTGAAAATAAATAGAAACCATAAAAAAAAAACACAAAAATCAGAGCTAAAAAATACAAGAATGAAGAGCTCAATAGAGAGCTTCAACAGCAGACTCCAACAAGCTGAAGAATGGGTTAATGGACTCAAAGACAAATCATTTGAAATTATTTTGTCAAAGGAACAAAAGAACAAAGAATGAAAGAGAGTGAAGAAAATCTATGGGACTTATGTGATACTGTCAAAGGTAACAATATGTACATTATGGGACTCCTGGAGGAAGAAGACAGAGAGAAAGGGACAGAAAATCTATTTAAAGAAATAATGGTTAGGACCAAGATGACAGAGGAGTAGGAGAACTAAGTTTCACCTGATTCCAGAAATTCAGCTAGATAGTTATCAAACCATTCTGAACACCTACAAACTCAACAGGAGTTTGAAGAAAAGAATAGCCGCTATTCTGTGAACAGGAAAGTGACCACTTTCTGGAAGGTGGAATGTGCAGAGAAGTGAATCTGAGGTGATATTTAGGAACATAGACCACAGGGAGAAGGAGCCTCTGTCAGCTGGTTACTGGCAAGTGATAGAGCAGTGGAGCACAAAATCAGAACTTTAAGGAGTGTGCTCCGCTGAGGGACATCACTCTACTGACTACGCGGGAGATTGATCCCTTGCTGGGACAATGTGGACTCAGGACCCTTGGGGTCACAGAAAAACTGAGGGTGCCTGAGTTTGGCAGAGCACTCAGGTATCCGAGCAGGGAAGCTAGTTGCAAAGATGGAGCCAAGGAGTAAGCTATCAACTTGGGGTTGCCATAAACTGTGATCTGCAGCACAGTTGGACCTCTATTCTTCACATGGAGTGTGGTCAGAGACCAGGGAGACAGGATTAATTGACTGTTTTTCTCTGTTGGCTCACTGAGAAGTTCGGCCCTGAGATCTAGGCTCCTTTGGGGCCAGAGATTAGAAGGCTGCCATTTTCATTTTTGTCCTCCAAAGCTATATGGAAAGCTTTCAGAGAACAAAAACTACAAAAAGCAAATGCAAGCAGATTACTTAGTCTGGCCTCTGACAAGGCAGTGTTTTTTTCCCATGTTTTAGTCTTTTAAAGTTTTTTTTTTAATTTTTTTCTTTTACTACTATTAAAAAATTTTTCTTCTTCACTTTTCCAACCAGCATTTTATCAATTCCTTTTAAAAATCATTTTTTAATTTTCATTTTTACAGTCATATGCTATCCCTTTTTTTGTATTTAACTATATATAATATATATAACTATATATATTATATATATATAATATATATATATTAAAATTTTAGGATACAGTTTCTTCTAACAGACCAAAATATACCCTAAATCTAGTGTATGGTTTTATTCAAGTCTCCCACCTGATCACATTCTCTCCTTCTTTCTTTATTCAACCAACTTCTTATCTTAATTCCTTTTTAAAAATCTTTTATAATTTTCATCGTTATACTCCTATTCCATTCGTTTATTGCATTTACCCTTATTTTTCTATATATATATAAGTTTTTCTTTCCTTAAAATTGTGTGAGGCAGTTTCTTCTAACAGACCAAAATAACAACCAAAATCTAGTGTGTGGATCTGATTTTTTTTTCCTTTCTTTCTGCCCCAGTTTTGGGTCTCTTCTGATTTGTTTAGTTTATATTTTCTGATTTGTTTAGTGTATATCTTTTAGTGTATATATTTTCTGGGGTGTTTGTTACACTTTTAGCATTTTGTTCATGCATTCATTTATTCTTCTCTGGACAAAACGGCAAAATTGCAAACTCAGCTCAAGAAAAAGAGCAAGAGGCAGTGCTGACTGCCAGAGACCTAATCAATATGACCATTAATTAGTGAGATGTCAGAACTAGAGTTCAGAATGATGATTATAAATATACTAGCTGGGCTTGAGGAAAGCATACAGATACTAGAGAATCCCTTTCTGGAGAAATAAAAGAACTAAAATCTAACCAAGTTAAAATTAAAAAAGGCTATTAATGAGGTACAATAAGAAATAGAGGCTCTAAATACTAGGATAAATGAGGCAGAAGAGAGAATTGATACAGAAGACCAGATAATGGAGAATAAAGAAACTAAGAAAAAGAGAGATAAAGAACTACCAGATCATGAGGGGAGAATCTGAGAGATAGGTGATGACATAAGATGAAACAATATTAGAATAATTGGGATTCCAGAAGAAGAAGAAAGGGAGGGGGCAAGAGGTATACTGGAGCAAACTATAGCAGAGAACTTCCCTAAATGGGAAAGGAAACATATCAAAATCCAGGAAGTACAGAGAATCCCCCTCAAAATCAATTAAAAAAATAGGTCAGTACCCCATCATCTAATAGTAAAACTTATAAGTCTCAGAGACAAGGAGAAGATCCTGAAGGCAGTTCAGGACAAGAGGTCTGTAACAAACAATAGTAGAAATATTAGATTGGCAGCAAACCTATCCACAGAGACCTGGCAGGTCAGAAAGGGCTAGCAAGATATATTCAGAGCACTAAACAAGAAAAATATTCGGTCAAGAATACCATATGCAGCTAGGCTGTCATTGAAAATAGAAGGAAAGATAAAGGGGAACCCTCCCACACTTCTGGTGGGAATACAAGCTGGGTGCAGCCACTCTGGAAAACAGCATGGAGTTTCCTCAGAAAGTTGAAGATAGAGCTACCCTACAACCCAGCAGTCACACTACTGTGTATTTACCCTAAAGATACAAATGTAGTGATCTGAAGGGTCATGTGCACCCAAATGTTTATAGCGGCAATGTCCTCAATAGCCAAACTATGGAAAGAACATAGATGTCCATGAACTGATGAGTGGATAAAGAAGATATATATATATATATATATATATATATATATATATATATATATATATAT